>NC_044585.1:5155216-5458464 GCF_901933205.1 Camarhynchus parvulus
CTCTGCAGGGAGAAGATAGGGGGAGCACTAAGAAGATCTGAGAGAAGAGTTGAAACATCATTAGAAAGAGGCAGACACTGAGTTTAGTTCTCTTAAGCCTGGACTTACATTGGTTGAGATAACACATAGGACTCCTGCATCATCTCACGGTGGAAGACAGGCCTACTGGATTGCCTTGAGCCACAGGTCCACACCAGGCAGGTCACTCTGAATGTAGCTCCTTGGGACATTAATTCCTTCCAGTTTGTGAAAAATTGCAGAGAGTTGCTTCTCCACTAGGTACAAGGGGAAGGAAGGAGCCTGCAGAGGGAGCAGAAGATAGTTCAGGAGTGTAACTACTGAAAAGATGCAGTGGAATTTGCTAGGGGAGTGCAGAGCTCAGTCCTCTGTGTAGATGACCTTGTGTTGAACAGAAAGAATGCAGGAAAAGTAGAGAAGGCTTGGAAAATGGTTCTTTTTTGACAACTCGATTGTCTAATCTCAGGAGGACCCTGAAGAGAGATGAACCAGTGCATGATAAGAAACCAAGAGAGTGGGTGTTGGAAGCGACTGTTAGCCAGCAACAACTGACAGCTGTGTAAAATTCTGGAGACAGATAATTGTAATCAAGAGTCAGTCCCACAGAGACAATTAGTTATGTGAATACAAACCAGAGCACAGATAAATGAATGGAAAAGAAATATTTCATTCCTGTATAAGACTGAAAAAAAGCTAGGAAAAATAGGTGAAGAGACGTCCTATGTACCATGAGTGAAATTATTATATTATTTGAAACTTCTAAATTTCAAGCATTATTCAACACCCTATGTATATATCTACTCAGAATGGCCGTATCTGCAAGGGCCACTTAGAGTTTGTGGTTTTACCCTTGTTCCAGATTTGGGGTTTTTTGCTTACACAAAACAGCGGTGTGAAATTGGAGAATTCTGACATATCCCTGGATTTAAAGCAGTGGAATCTGAAGTCAGGACCTTCCCTTAGCTTTGGCATCACCTTTCTCATTTTGTCCTCATTGATTTCAACAGTATTGCATGTGTAATAAAGTAAACACGTCAAGATTTGGCCCATAGCAGGAGTCATAAATTCTTTGTTTTTGAAGGCCTGATCCTTCATCCACTGATGTTAATAGAGGAATTCTTATTTGACATCATTTGGGAGGAACAGATCCCAAGGCGTTTGTTCTCAGGCATATCAAAGCAACTATTTTGTATTGAAAGTAAATTAAAATGCAATATTCCTACATTTGCCAGGAGTGTAAATCTGAGCACCACAAATCAAATTAATTGTATATCTATGTCCAATATTTCAAATGAAACCTGTGACAGTCAGACAAGTTGTTCGATAACTGATCTTTTAAAAACATCAGTGCAAGATTATTCAAAGGATTACTTCAAACCACTTTTTAGTGGCTGAAGCATGAAACAGTCTCGATTTAAAGTTTAAGAATAGCAATTTAATTTGAAGTTTCTCTGTATTTTCTCAAGGATGCTTGAGGACAGATTGTCACCTGAATGAACTACTCCTTACACTAACCAGAAGGTGACTGGACAATTTACATCTGTATATTTATTGAAAGGAAGGCTGAAGAATCATTTTTGTTGGTGAGTCTTGCAACAATGTTATTATGTGGGAAAACAAGCTCTTAAGAGAAAAAGAGGAAAAAAAATTCCAAATGGTCTCTGATCATATCCAGCTTCAGAACAATGTGAGGATATCCAGGATAATTCTTGATGAATCATTTTTAAATAATTCCCCATTTAGTTTAGCAACACACCCCTACCTCATTTTTGTTCATTTTTTTAACAGAACATTTCTAACACTATAAATTCACTATGTAGGGTTACATCCTTACTTTAGGAAGGAATAATTCCTTTGCTTGTCTTGCTAATACTTGGCTGTTTTATGTGATTTATATGTTTTACTTGTTGTGGAAGTCTTAGTGTATTTGTGTGTATACACATACTACATATATATATATATATATATATATATATATATATATATATATAAGTAAATGAGTTTCTTTTCTGTTTTTCTGTAAAATTTCTTTCTAGGGAAGGCTACTCTTTCTAGGTTTTTATAAGCTGATGGAACAGGCTTGTCAAATAGTCTTTATGAGAGAAGAAACAGGAAGATGGCTTGGTTTGCAGACAGAGGGTTATTGGGCAATTATGTTTTTTATAGAGCTGTTGTAGGACAAATCACGGGCCTGCTTTTGCCTTTGATGCTACGAGGCAGACGGCCCAATAAAGATCAGAACAAGGGAGGGCAAAGGGGGTCAGGGACAGAGCCTTCCCTTGGGGTCCCGCTTCTGCCACTCACCTCAGAAACCAGACACCCCTTCCAGATGCACCATAGCTCCACTGTGACCCTCCTGATGGGCTATGCTGGGAAACTGGGAGTCCTCCAGGAAGTGTTCACCCCGCACAACCAGCTCCAGGGATACATGGATGCTGGGGAGAAAGCTGCCCTCTGTGGTGTCCTGGCACAACCACAGAGATTGTTTGCTTCCATGATTATAAAAAACCAACATGCAAGAAACTTTCTGTGGAAAAAAACAGCTTAGCTTACGCAAGGTTGTATAACTGGCGAGACTCTCCCTGCATTTGTCCCTTTTTTGATGTCTATTTCCTTTTGTACTTCTGAACTCAACTTTCAGCCACTCTCTAACTTCTCACAATTAGGAAGAATTCTCCTTGGGGTGAGTTGTCCTATCAATTTTTATTTTGTTTCACCTTCATTGGTAGCAGTTGGTCCTGTAAGAGAATCTTGGCTTACGTAAACTACAAGTTATTTGTCTATGGCAATTCTTTCATATATAAACAGTTTTTAGTAGAAAGGAGTGTTTATTTTGATAATAGAGAATCACCATATGCCTGTGTAGGGGACACTGGGGAAATCTCATCTCTGGAGTGTTCCTAATCTCCAAACATTTCTGCTGCCATTTAGAAATATTTCAGTTGGGCAGTTCATTCCAAATACAAAATAGATAAATAAATTTGGAAAAAAAAAAAAGTGGTTGCACATTTTACATCATCTTTTCCTCATTATTCAGAGCAGCACATGATATGAACCTGAGCTATTTCTGTTCTGCTTTATTTTCCTTTGAGACAGTTTGATGGCATTAGTTAGGTAAAGACCATGTCCACATAAATGCTGTGAATGGTGTACCTGAGGAACCTTTGGGAAAACCCTGCTCAGCTCTCAGGGAATTGGTGACTGGGATGTCAGGGCCCAGAACTGCATGGAAAGGAGCCCTGTACCTCCAATGCTTGACTGGCCAAAGCTATAAAATAAATACATACACAACAACACAGGTCCATCTAGGAAAACTTGGGGTGGTAGATCTGTTAGAACCAAATTATTTCATAGGATTGAAATTGTGGCTCAGTTACTTGAGACAGTTCCTGCACTGACACCTGGCACAGGCTTCCGAATTATCTATTTTGATCACTTTCACCACTTTTTTCCTCACAAGGAAAGTGTGTTGTGTCATGGATATTAGAGAGACCAGAAAGAGGGGACTAAGGGTGCTAGAATCACACAAGTAGATTCAGTGTACATTATGTCAGGGAAGATGGAAGTACTCAGTGTGCACGTATCAGATTTTGACCCCAACTTTCTCTGCAAAAAGTATTGACCCCCCTGCATCCTCAGGCTATCACAAAATTAGCTGTTTGGAATGAACTGAACTTAGGAAAAGGTAGGATTTATTAAATACAAAATGGACTGATAGGGTGGAAGCTCTCTCACCTTCCAGCATGGCACTGGATCTACTTGAATACCAGTGGGAAAGGGAAGAAAATGTATTGTTTAATGAAACTCACCAGGGTTTGCTTTTTATTTGCAAAATGCTTGACCAGTTACAGAGAAAGTAGAGCACTGTCAAATTCTTATTGGAATATCAGTGAGATTAGCTAGGGAATACCTAAGAGAGATAAAGATGGATCAGTTCTGCCTGCTACACTTCCTTTTACTGTGACTAGTTTTCCTGTTTGATAAACCTGTAAGCTTTCCCTTTCCTCCACTACCAGTCACGGTTAGGTTTTTCCGAAGACATCTGCTCCTTGTTTTTTGAGGAGTTCTTCAAATGATTGTTGGTTTGTGGCTGTTTTCAAGTGTCTGCTATATAACCACAACATGACTAGCTGATGTTCATTGTTGTTATTCACAACCCAACATCAAAAATTAAGTCTCATTCTGCACTCTGACAGAGAGAGAGCTTTGAACCACAGCATTGGAATTGCCACCAGATTCAGAGCCCTATATCAGGACTTTCTGCAGGATATACAGGATTCTAATTTCCATGTTTATAAGAAACCTAACTACTTCAAAATGTAAGACTTTATGGACAACTAATTAACATGTAGTGTATAAGAAAATAAAAGTTTAGGGCTCAGAAGGGCCTCCTTAATGTGAACATTAGAAGTCTGAAAGTCTAGAAGATGGCTCAGTACAGGGCTTACATCTTTCCTTCCTAGAGCTGAGGAATCCATATGTAGCCCATTGGCTGAGCAGCTGGTCCCTGACAATCAGGAGAATTCCAAGAACAGTCCCTTAGGCTTCTTCCAGTAGACTCACGGGCAAGAGCCAGGCAGAAGCACCAACCTCTGTGCCCGAGACATCTGGAAGACTTAAATAACTGCACATTCCCTGCCCTCCTCTCTGCCTCTGCCCCCCAGTCATATTTCACCTACCTTGGGAAATCTGCAAAATTTCACCTGTGACAGCTCTGCTGACAAACAGGGGAGATCAGAGCTTTCATCTGGGTGATGAACTGCCAGGCTGTCAGAAGAGCAGAGTATCTGTGCCGTGGTGAGACAGGTCAGGGCTGCCTCAGGGGCTCTGCATCCTGACTTTGGCAAGGCTCAGGGAGGACTGGGCTGTACCTGCTCCTGCCTCTCAGGGTCTGCAGGACAGTTGTGGCATGTGTTCCCTTACAAGGACACAGAGACAAACCAGAGACATCCCTGAGCACACACATGGCTTGGGGAATTGTCTAGGATTACACTCCATTCCTCAAATGAGAGCCTCCCACACTGGGGGATTAATTGGCAGGTAGGTTATAGAAACTGATAGTGAGGTAATTATATATAAAATTAGGTATTTTCATTTGAATACCTGACTGTGAAGCCATAGCATTATATTTCCCCAGCTGTTATACAACACTATTTAATCCACCTGAATTTTGATACATTTATAAAGCACCAAGAGTAGCAATGTGTTTTTCTGCATGACACCATATACAGAAGAGGACTGTGTGAGTCTTTAAGGAATTTCTCATTATGTCCTCTTCCAGCTTCACTGGATCTGGTTTTTGAAAAGAGAAGGATTTTGTCTGGATGTTTTGTTACCTACTCACATACATGTGATCTGGGTTGGGAAAACTCTGCATGGTTGTAACTTCCTGGATCAGCCCAGAAAATTGGAACAGAAAAAGAATTTAGAAACCCCAGTTTCATGCCCCCTTTCTTTTTGAAGTAAGCTGAACCCACATCTAATTCTCTGACTGGCCTGAACAGTGTACTTAAATCTTTCTTGTGCCTAAGCTAAATATTTTATTTTTAAAAAATGGAATAGAACTAAACCTGAGCATCAAGAATATCTCTGTGTTCTCAAATATCCATCAGCCTTGTGTCAGTGCTTTAAGGAACATGCAAGATCCAGGGTTTAGTCAAAAATCAAATGAGGGCTTTTAAGCCAGCTTATTAGTTCCAAGGATGAAGACTTTGTCAAGCCCTCAACTTTGTTTTAACCCCTCCCTACAGATGAAGTCTTCTGTCATCTCAACATTAATTTCTGTCAACACGTGGGGAATTTTGCTGAGAAATTTTCCAATCTTAACACATTACAGATGCATTTTTCTGCAAACATCTTGACTGCAGGGTGGCAGTTTCAAAGCAGAGACAAGAAGGTAGGAGAGGTGGGTCTCACTGCAGTGAAAGCCTGTTATGAGAACATTAGTCACCTAATCCCTAATTCCTGGGGGGACTGGGTTGGTACAAGATCACTTTATACTTGCCTTGTTTCTTGCTTTCCATTTGCATCTAATAATGACCATTGTAACAGACAGGATGCTGGGATAGATCTAGCTGTGATCTAATCCAATCTGACTCCTCTTGTGTGATTTGATAGTGGCTCCAAGACACTGTCTCTCCAGAGAGAAGATTTACAAGGTTTACCCAATTTGAGTAGTCCCCATCAGTGGGGTTAGGGAGCTGTGGTGCCTCTAAGTGCTTGACAGAAGGACAGTGACTTTGTTCATCTGAAGTGGGACTGAGAGGCCTCTCGAGGCAAGTGCCATAGTGAAAAGCAAGTGCTATCATCGTTCCCTTCTTGCTCCCTAAATTTAAGACACTGAACTGTTAAGATCAGTTGCCTGAGGTGAGAATGTTTCTCAATGCTATAACAGGATTCTCTTCTCCTGGGGAAAGTACCGTGTCAGACTAGTTAGTACCTCCTGGCTTCTGGCAATTTATTTCTAATGGCAGGAGCCAGAATTCCCCTTTTTCCACAGGAGACAAGGAAGACAGGACGCTCTGGCTGTTTGTTGGGTTTTCTTGCCTTTTCAAAATACTGTTTAATACTTTCTAGATGTAGTTTTGCTCATTCATAGCACAGCGTAGTGCTTTTACACCTATGTATGTTTACTCCCCCCCCATTCCCTCAACTGTACCAAGAAAGTTCATAAGTGAATTGCAATTAGAGTGTGAATGCCAGGTTAGCTGGACCAGTAGTAAAATACAAAAAAAAAAAAGGATGCAGCAAGCTGTTGACTGCAGAGAGAATCTATGACCAGTAGAAGGTAAATAGAGAGGGGAGGAAACCTCAGCATTGCTGATTTATGTCTTTAGGTATCACAGAATAGCCTCAATGAACTCTTAACTGCTTAAAATATTAGAAATAGACTCTTCAATGTGTTTTGAACCTCTCTGCTGCTCTGTTAGCACATAATACCCTTGCAGGACTGGCAGTAAGGGCTCAGGGGCCGATTACGGCATGGGGAGCTCTCTCTCATCATCCAGTCTTGTATGGAGCTCTCTGAAACTTAAGAGCAATGGTAACACAAGAGGAACACTGGAAAATAGGAGTAATACGAGTATTTGGATGGTTCTACACTAATGCTGTGGAGCAGTCCCTGGAAAGATGGAATAATTAAAAAGGGAATAATGGGCAGGTCAGTGTCAAGGGCAAAGTGCAGTCTTCTACATCTGTCCTTGCATTGGCAAAGGAACAAGAAAATCTGCTGAACATTAATTAAACCTTTGGTTTTTTATTTTCTTTTCCAGTCACCTCTTGAATTTAGATCTTTCAGATTTCAACTATGTCTCAGAAGTACTGCAGAATAGTGAGATATCATGCTTACAGTGTTTGAGGAATCAAGAGGAAAGTGCTTAAACTCTTCAATTATCTGTTTTTCCTCTAATCTCCCTCCTTCTTTGCCAATGTAAATTACAACATATTAAACTCCCTCTTGCTGTGAGGACAAAACTACGCGCACAAGGGGAAGAGTGGGAAGGGAAAAGGAAGGGAAAGAACATGATATTCGTGCACTACGAAGTAAACAGGTCCAAAACAGTCTTAAGTTTTACAGGAAATGCACAGCATGCCAAGTCACCCATCCCCTGCCGCCTGCCTGCCCAGAGCACAAAGGGGAGTCTCTGGACACACTCAATTTCATTTTGGGTTGTGTCACTAGACCCAGGAACTGATGGGAAGAAGACAGGTTAAAGAACCTTATTCTTAAGGCAGCCCTCTTTATTCCCAACTAAAAGCATCAGAGGGGCTTTCCTCTCCTCTTTGTAAAAAGAGCAGAAATCCCATTTCACCCTCCTGTTCAGAACTGCCTGCCTGTACCTGCTCCTCCTGCCTCTGCTGGTCTGCTGTGTGTGTTTGGAATGAAAGATTTTCCCTGCAAGCCCTGAACCTCTTCCCTGGCCTGTCAGGCTCTTATCAGCACAGGTTCCTCAGTGGGCCACAATGATTTACTGTCCAAATAGTGCTGTTCTTTGTCAGAGATTGTGATCGAAAAGCCTTACTTTGCAGCTAATAAGCAACTCTTCCCTTTCCCTCATGTTTTTTTACCTTTCTTCAAATGTTGTTTTACGAGCCCATTGCTTGCTACCTGCCTGACACAGAAGCTGTGCCTCAGGGCATCATTTTCTCACCTCTAAGCCAGAGGGTTGTTGCTTTGATGCTGGGTTTGAAGAGCTTGGAACAGCTCCATGAAGGGTATCTACTCTGTCTCCCCAGGGCAATCTGCTCAGGTGAGGAAAGTTGCCTTCATGGTTCACACTGGCATTCTGCACATTGCTGGTTTGTTTTGTTTTTCCCTGATACAAAAGTAAAACGTTTTATAAAGGGAGAGGGCTTGACATTTATCAGATGTTTGAAAATGGCAACATGAACAGGAATGGGAAAATGCCTGTTATTCACTGCATGTTTCTAAGGTTAAACTTCAAATGCTTGAGCACTTCGTTCTTAAGAGGTCAAAGTAGCAATCAGGGAAGGGGATTCTTGGCTGCAGTATACTTCCAAAAAATGGGAAAAGACAATTATCCTTTCACTAGTCCATAACTTTAGTTGCTACTTGTCAACTTGCTTCCCATATAAGAAAGGTGATGCTTTCTTGTTGATATCAAGCAAACCAGACATTCTACTGCTTCATTTTCATTAGAAGCTTCCTATTAATCAAACTATTTTCCAGAAAGATCCCATTTCTATTTCTGCCTAGAAATTCACATACTGAAAGTATGCCCATAACCTTTAAACTAAGTCCTGTCCTGAGATGCCTTCAACCATGCAGGAAGATTTGATAGCATGGACACTGCAAATGCTTTTTATCTTTAGTTCAAGCACAAATACAACCAGACACACTCAGTTGAGATGATATTTCAACCACAAGGCAATAGAGATGTCCAGACTATTCACAATTCCATTCTGAATTGATTTTTTTCTTTTTTCCTCCTTACTTTACATAGAGGCATGCAAGTGTGTATTTCACTATTTATCTTCATACTGTAGAAATGTGTATTTTACCTTATCATTTTTCTCAAATGCATGTTATTATCTCTGTGTACACCTGAATGGTGATTTGACAGCCTATCATTTTCACATGTTAGAACACATTTTAAAGTGTCTGTCAAAGGAGCCTGTTCTTAGCACCAGCTCTGTCACCCTTCAGCAGGGCTGCTTATTAATCATCATTCACATAAAAAGCTGTTTCCTTTGTGCAACAAACATGAGAAAAATAAAAGGGCAAAATGTAAAGATGCATAAATTCTTTGAGATTTAGTGAACTGCAGTTGAAGCTTGCGTGCCACCTCAAGATATCTTGTCAGATTCCAAGCATTTTAAAAATAATTCCAGAGCAATAAATGATAAGAGCTCCCAAGTTAATGCAGTACTGCAGGTAGTGACGTAGATCAGTAGGGTTTCTAAACATGCTGCAGCAGCCTTTGCAAGTTCAGAGGTGCTAAACCTGACAACCCCTCCAAATTCCAGCTGTAATTGTTTTCTCTCCATTAATGTCTCATTGCATTTTCAATGGAGACATCATTCCTTTCTTTGTCCTGAGCTCATGTGTAACATTCCTCCATCACATTAAACTGCTGCCAATTTCTGCCCTGAAGCAGGCTGCAATTAAGTGGAGGATTAATGCTACTCCTTCTTTGACCCAAAACAAGCTTGGGTCCTTGCTGAAGCAGAAACTTGCTCCAACTATTCTATTGGATTTCTTGTTTCTTGAAAGAAAAAGCAAACGTGGACTTCACACCTGGCTCGGAGTGTGCTGATACAAGAAAGTCAAGGGTAGCTGTGAGTGCTCTGCTGTTTAACTGGAGGCACAGAGCCTTCCTATGGTCCGAAATGGGCAAATTACTGATACAGTGTCAAACTTAACAAAACAGATCAGATTAATACCTTGCCATTTAGTTTCTTCTTCAAAGGAGTACTAAAATAGTATCTAGTGCAAGAAGAGCTCCTTCTTATACTCTTCATGTAACTGTTAAGTTGTATTAAGAGCTTTTGGTGGTGGTGGAGTTTTGTTCCTTCGAGTCAGATTTGAATTTGGTTTGTGTATGCCAAGCATTTGTGTGATCCACCTGGAAGTCCTCAGCATCAGTGATTTTGATTGAGAGATAGTTCTGGTTTTGTGGCTCTCAGAGGTGGTATTTCTCACCCTTTTCTGAATCTGAGCAGCACTTGAGAACCAAGACTTTAATTAATGATGGCATCTCAGGCAGCTGCTGGTGGCTGCCGGCTTAGAGCAGAGTACATCTCAGGTCACACTGACAGCAGAGGGTCCAGGGGAAGAGAAAACGAGGAGACCCATGTGCACAGAATTGGAAACCTATCTTCTGCTTGATTGTGTTTTAGCAGTTAGAACTGAACTGTTTAGGACTGCTTAATTTTTTTTTAGGTTCTTAATTGTTGAACAAGCAGTTCAGCATTTCAGTCTCCTCTGCAATTTTCACGTTGCTTGTGTCAGAAGGGATGTCTCTCATCAGCCAAGTGCCCACTGGCACAGGCACTGAGAGTGTCCAAAATGCCAGCTGCAATTAAGCATTTCTGTTGTGAAGCCTCACAGTTTGTGCGTGGTGAGAACAACTTCCCTCCCTGAGCACGAACTGGAGCGTACCAACCTCAGCAGCAAGAAAACCACACGTCCCTTCTCAGGTACTCACAGGCACACAATACAGAGCCTCACATGTAAATTGAGCAATATGTGGCCATTCTGTGCATCCATGCACTGCTTACAGAGAGAAGAGGTAGAACTAACCTCAGTGCTGTCCTTAGATTTCTCCCTAAACTAATGGTCTGCTATGTGACTGCTTACTTGGCAGCCAGTCATATTCAAATTCAGGGACAGATTTTTTTTTTTTTTAATTTTAAACCCCCCTGTTACTCTTGAAGAACAAGTACAGTCAAGGAAATAGTGCATTTTTATCACTGAATCTTTTGCTAATGTCACAGAGCTGACACAGGTTTTACTTTTGTCCATAACTATGTACACAGACAATATGTGATGGTGTCGTTTAGCACCAGACTTGGCCTATAAAGCTGAGCTGAGGGAGGCCGAGGCAGCTCCCCCTCCCATTTCAGTGTGAAGTCCTGCTCATCTGCATTTAGCCTGGCTTTGCAGAGCCAGCAGTTCAAGTTGCCTCACTTCACTTGCAGAGACAGCACATTTGAGCTGAGGTCTACGGAATGCAATACAGAACAATGCTCCCTTCTCGCTGGGAAATGGCCCAAAAGGCTCTTGTTCAAATCCTCAGGGTTTATGTGGGACTCAGAGTTACCACCTCAGGTGGCTTGACCCACCTGGTTGTGACCTCCAGCTAACACAATTCTTCATCCTACACAAACAGAGGGTTTTTCTCCTTGCTACAGAGCAAACAGGTTTAGATAGTGCAGATTTGCTTCCTTCAGGGCTGAAGGAGACAGGAGGCTGGAGCAATAAAATCCATTATATATATAATTTTGTATCTCCTTATCATGAACTCCTAAGAAAGGGAACTAAGAGGATCACTACTGAGAAAAGCACTATAATTGTAGCTCCTGAGCACCACATGGAGAAAATTGCCAAGGCAACCAATCATTCCACAGCAAGGGCAGAGGTAGTTAAGATGAGGTTGTTACAAACCCCTGCTGTGCATAATCATATAGTAAGCAACATTTTTAAAAGGCTCTTGTAAAAAATAGGACAGAGTGGAAAGGAACGAGAGAAATTAATTTAGTCCTATTTTTCTGCTTGTTCACTGATTGAGGTATAAGAGCAAATTATATGTGTGTCCTGCACCTGAGGACTCTGGGGGCTGGCAGGGAACAGCTGCTTCCTTCAAAACAATGCAGACCGTCTGACACATAGGGCACTGGGCTAGTTTTACCTGAAAAAAACATACTTTTGTTTCTAATGTATTTTTAAATATGAAATCCGAGCAAAAGTTCTCTTCTGATGCAGAAGCTTAAGTCTTGGCTCTTTGTTACAAATTGTGTTCTTGGGGGATTGATTGAAGCCAACAAGATTTTGTGAATAGGATTTATTCCTGGAGTATGAGATTTGCAGATCAAATCTTTCAAAATTAAAAGGGTATATCCACAAAATCCTTCTACCATCAGCAAACTCTTCTGAAGCAGATCTTCCCCTGGATTCCTCCATCCCATTACTCCAAGCTACCACATCTTTCCATAAAGAATTTAGGTGTGGGGTTTGTTTGGTTTGCTGAGGAAGGATGCTTTTATGTTGAGGCAGAAAACTGCAGTTGAGGGTATTTAGGTTGTGCCCACAGGGCTTCTCACAGAGTGAGCAGTGTGTAGCAAGTTATTACTTGACTTCTATGGCATCGCTAAAAAGATAGGGATAATACTTCACTATTTCAAGGTGATACAAAACTAGAGTAGTGCTTGAAATCATGCTGAAACAGCCTCTTTTCCCTCAAATAGAAGGTGTAATGGAGGCAGCAGTTTGTTATTATTATGTATTTACCCAATCTCATCTAGATTTTACATGTTTTTGCCCTGTGGTTATGTCAAATAGGGAAGAATATGGGAAATATGATTATAGGCTGTGAAGTAAATTGCTCTTATTTGCTGTTTTCTCCATAAAAGCTTCTTGGGGGAGCTAGGAGCTCAAAGGTAATTTTAGCTATCTCAGAGTGGGGTTTATGCACCAATGAAAGCATTATCCTCTTCCCTGTCCTCTTAGCAGCCAGAAAGTGATTTGGGTTCCCCCTCTCCTTCTCCACCAGGTTAGGAAGGAGCCCATCTGGGGTGGCTGGACTAACTGAGCTACTCAGAGCTAATTTGCTTATGAGCTGCACTTGCAAATTCATCTGTGGAAACACAAGCTCACAGCTTGGCATGGCCCATCTTTGAGACACAATGGTCCTCCCTTCACTCAAAGCTGACCACAGCCAAGTTCCCTTCTGGTATCACTGAATTACTGTGTTTGACAGAAATTATATAAACAGTATTTGTACAAAACAGCTCTGTGCCCGCCTTGTCTTTTCTGAAGCCTTAGGAGACGAACTGGACAGCACAGAGTCATCGAGCTGGTGCTGCTTGGGCTCTTCTGGAGCTGAGCCATGGATCAGTGGGCTCCTTTCTGGCAGCCTTTTGCCACCCCTGCTTCAGTTATTTTGCTTTGCTTTACTCCAATTTCCACACAAATTGTGCCTAAGTGTGCAGGAGAAGTCTTGAACAAAGCTAGAGAAGTCTCGCCTGGTTTTTCTGGCTTTACAGTCCCAGTCCTACACGTGTGCTCCTGGAAGCCTGTACATCCCAGTGGCTTGGACTGAGAGCAAGACTCTCCTGTAGGCCTGGTGTTACAACTTTGGCTTGGCTCAGAGAAGTCAGGAGCTTGTCAGTGCTCCTCTTGAGACTGAAAACAGCATTTCCAGTCCAGGGAGCAAAGAGCAAGAGACAAACCAAGGTGTTCTACACATCAACACAAGGCACTTTGTCCAGATAATTCCAGACAAAGAGCCTTATGTTTATGCCTGTGAAGTTTTGCCATGAAATGAGAACCCCTTAGATTTGAAACAATGCAGATGGAGCTCCAGGTCATGAGGCCTGAGATGTGCAAACCTGTCTTTTTTATCAGTTCAAAGCTGTACATTCTGATGTCTCTCAGGTCAACCTTTATCTCTTGAAATGTATCATAGGAGCAAAAGAAGTTATTAAACTCTGGGGAGAAACTGGTTCCTTTCCTGTGAGACTTTGCTCACTCTCCCATTCCCTATGAATGTCATTGTATCTGCTGTTTGCTGAGCAGGAAATGCATTATTAAAGCAGTTTCTCCTCCATAAACTGCTTTGCATCTGACTGTTCCATTGTAAATCCGTAGCCACAAAGTCAGGCCACCTTGGGATAACCCAACGTGAAATCTGACCTGATGAAAATGGTTCATGCCTCCCAGCCTGCATTGCAACCTGTGAGAAGGGCTTTTATTATTTATTCAAAACCTGTTTAAATCCCCCTTTTTCTGAAACAACCATTTTAAAAATATTAAAACACCACAGCTAAGCTGGGAGATTAAACAAGTTTAAACCTTATCATCGCAGGTGGGATATTAGTCCAATAAAATGAGGAGGGATGGCAAGCTGCATGGTAACTGGAGCCCCTTCTACTCAGTAACTAATCACTGAGAAAGCATTTGGGGAAGGAGGGGGAGAGGGGATGAGGGACTGACACAAACAATGCATCCAGGCTCCTGGCAACCCTCTCTGTTTACCATGGTGATGCACAAAAGGAAGAATGCCATGCAGAGTAGCAGACCTGGATCTGTCCCCATAACACTTGCCCTAGATTCAAGTGCTCTGGGAGGCTGATAATGTGACCTTCAGATATTTTTTCTGATGGGTGATGCTGTAGCTGGACAACACTGTTCCAAAGCTGTCAAAAGGCTGCATAGTATTTGCCTACATTTCTTCTATTACACATTTTTCTTTCACATCTTTAGCTATCAATGCCTCTCTTCCACATTTCTGCTCTTGTACTGAGGCTTTTTAAAGAAAGCCACAGTCTTTCTATGGGCCTTCTTCACTCAGAAGTTTAACTTCATTCAAAGTATTTGAATTAAAACTCATCAAAGTCCGAAGTTTTCAGGTGAGGGATGACTATTTAAAATAATATTCTCCTCTCTTGAGAGTAGTATTTTCTAATAGGCCATTCATGTTCTAAGGTACCCTAACTTCTGTTTTCCAGCAGGAGTATTTATGGAAACAACTTTAATGTCCTACAGCTGGATCAGCCCTTCCCTTCTGTCCCCAGACTTCAGTCCAGGCGGATCACAAGTGGAAGTACAGCCTGGGGAGCCCCAGCAAGAGATGAGGCCCTTCTAACCCTGAGGCACAGATGTACCAAACAGGACTGCCTTGTACTGCCCCACAACACGGTAAGGAAGGGGTTTATCAGTACAGGTACTTGACCATCTGAGTGGTGAGACAATCATTTCATGCTAAGACAAATTACATTGGTTGCTTACAAGTTTAACCTCTTTTGTCACCAGCATTGAGACCTATGAAGTTGTTCCTTTTCTGGGGTATCTTTACACAGACACAGACTGACAGTGGAGAGGATCCAAAGTGAAAAAAACCAACAAAACAAACAGTGCAAGCAAGATTTTCAGGGCTACATAATTGTCCTGAGTGAGGGGCAGTAATCACTCAGTGATATTTCAGTAATTCAGGTTCTCCAGACTTGAGAAGTTTTAGGAGGAAAATTCAACATGTATAAAAATCCACTATGATCTTAAGTAGATGAAGACAAAAGGGCTAAAAATCAGGCCACTACTCCTGTCCCTCACTGTTGATTCTGATAAAAGTTTTAACCAGAAACTAACACTCCACACTCTCTACAAAGGAGAAGGAAAGTTTTGAGAGCTGGAACCTGACTTATTTGAGCTGGACAGGTTTCATCTGGCTGTCATTGAGGAAAACTTTGAGGAAACATTTCTTTTAAACACAAACCTGTTTCTAACAGAAGAATTTGTGCTTTTACCATGTATCACAGGTACTTAGGCAGGCAGTGTGCACTGTATAAACCCAAATCATTAAATAGCTCTTGGCCACTGCTTAAAGTGAGACAAATATCTGCCTGAGCTATATACTTAAATGCTTAAGAGAGGGAAAAAAATGGGACAGAGTTAATAGAAATCTCAGAGCACTAATAATGCAAGTGTAACTCCTAGAAGGAGAACTACTGAATGGTGCATCCAGAAATAACTTAGGAGGAATCTGAAAATAGTAAATGAGGTGCTTTGAAGGGGTCACCAGTGGGTGTGAAGGACAAACACAGTGTTAGAGACTGATGGGGGAAACCCTCTAACCTTGCTGGGTTGCCTGAGAGCAGAGCCAGGGGGAGAATAGATCCAGAGCAGGTGTGAGATGGTCCAGCTTTCAGGTATTTTTGAACACACCTGTAAGCCTGATGCCCATGCTCCCAGCCCTTGATGATTGCATTTGCCTCTCCTTGTCACTAACACACCTTTTTTGGTGGGAATTGTAAAGAAACATTTAGTTGTAACTGAAGGAACACTGCACCAGGGAGTGTGAGAAGGCTGATTTCATTGAATTAGAGATTTCCATGAGATTCTAAGGAGTAGCACAGAAGTGAATATACAGGGAGGGTGTTCTGTGGGCCACAGAACATCTGATTCCTTGTGGAGGATGGACTTTCTACTCATGACATAGTTCAGGTATGTTTCCAGCTCTCAACTCCAAAGGATTAGAGTGATTCCCCAGAGGTTTGAGGTTGTGTTAGCATTCTTGGATTCTTTGGGGTTTATTTAACCTCTCTTCCACTAAGTATGGCCTCTGCAGTCCGAGATGTTTCCTTTTTCTAAGAGTGACACAGGCAGTTCATCCCCATTCAGTATTCCTATCTACAGTTAAATTTTATGTCAGGGATAATCATCACTTCCTATCTCAGCTACATTAGCCTCTTCCTGTATACCAACTTATAATCAATGTAAGTTTGGGATATAATACAATTTTAAAGCTTGCTGCTAAAGTATTCTTGCATCAGAGGTGTACAGAAAACATCTCAGTCTGATGTGTGAGGCTACATGTCCCCACACTACATTGTCCATTGGTGCCCAGTTTGTACTTTGCAAACAGCACCAGACCAGCCTCTGTTCCACTGGCTGCTGTATTTTCAAGTACAACAAAGGGGTACCTTTGATGACCACAAACACAAGTGCTTGCAGTCATGTCTCATTCAAGTCTAATGGCACTCAAGATGCCCAAAAATCAAGTTAATTAAATGGTGCACGAGATGCTCAGTACTGCCTTTAACTCTCAAGATACAGTCCCAGTATTCTACACCAACCATGTCTTCAGTGAAAGCCTCTTTAAATATGTCTTCTTTAATACAAGTAAAGCAGCTCTTTATCAGATCTATCCATATACATAATCTCATTTTTTTTGTCAGACCAAATCCAAAATCCCTCTGGTTTTGAACATTTATGAGGCTTTAGCACAAAGGTCACCCACAGAACACAACCCAGCCGGCAGCAGGGAGAGCCGGCAGGGAGAGCCCCTCGCCCTCAGCCCTGCTGCAGGTGAAGCCTCCGGTGTGCACAGGGAGCGCTGACAACGGGGAACGTGGGAATGAGATCGGCAAGGGGAACCTCGGCTTGCTGCTGGCACAGCATCACACAGGTGGTGCGCTGGAGTGTGGTTCTGCCACCTGAGGCTGAGGCGTCCCCTCAGCCAGTGTCCCGGTGCAACGGGGACACAGCATGTGAGGACGCAGCCAGTGTGTCCTGGCGCCTCCAGCCTTGGGCTGCGGCGACACCTCCCGGGAGCTGACGGCACAGGAGCAGCCCCCACTCCTCCGCTGCCCCGGCTCTTGTCCGATCCACTATTTAGAGATAGCCTTTTGATTTTTAACATGGGGTCCAGAAACTTTCCCTATTTGACATTTATGTTCATTCCTCAGAGAAGTAGCCCTTTGTTTTTCTGTCAGGAAAACTTCTGATCTTGCACAGAAAACCAGTATTAAGCTGTAGGACACAGGATTCTAAGCTATTTTCTATAGAAGGTGCCTGGAATTTAGCTGCTAAGTGGGTGAAAAATGCTTGAACAGTGGTAGTTAAGAGCCCTTTTTGCTTCTTAACCCAGTCGAAGGCCCAGAACGTTTGCCTGTATGGACAAACGCTGGCCCTGGAATTGGATCATAGGGATCAATAAGCACCTGCACACAGTAGGAAAGTTGCTGTGCCCCAGTTCAGCCCAAAGACTCCCAAATTATACAAAGCCTTTGTTCTGTTTATGACCTTTGAAAAGTGATGTATGAGAATGGAGGACTCTCTTGGGGAATCCTTTGGTAAGTCAGTTGTGGTGTAACTGGGTAAGTCATTCCCACATCAGCCCCTGTGCAGGTTCCTATCAGTGGTGTCTGTCACACTCCAGAGAGTACTGAGAATTTAAAACCCCTGTCAAAGGCAGAAGCTTCCAAAATCTGAGCAGCAAGGAAGAACACAAAATGTCCTTATCTTCCTGCTGATGACTTGGGCTCACTTAGTAACACCAAATGCCCTCTGTAGTTCCTCACACCCCAATGGGATGCCAGTCCTTTACCAGGAGAACAGCCTGGTCACTCCAGGACAGAAGCCTCACAGTCCTAGCTGGCCCTTTGTGGGAATTCCAGTGTTTGTACACCAACATAGATCTAAGGATGCACAAGTATCCTGCTAAGCTCCCTTTGTAAGCAAAACCTGAGATTTCATATGCGCTCAAGTTGTGGGGAAACTGGCTACTGAGAACAAGAATTGGGACTGACTTTTTCATGTCACTGCAGAGACCCCTCCTGTCAGCTCAGTCACATCCTGTCTCCTGAGCATGTTTGATTCAGAAAAGAGTGGTTCTTGCTACACTTCAGAAACAAATACGTAGTGGTATCATTACATTCAGACACTAAAAAGCACACTAAATCATCTGAGTTCAAGCTGAAGTGGGACTTTAAAGTGTTCTGCCAACTTGGACCCTTGCTGTCAGTTGCTGTGCAGGGGGCAGTGGGACAGGACAGTATCTAAGCACTCTCACTACCTTTCCCTCAGAAATGAGTGCTAGAGTTGTAACAGCAAGAGTGTTCCTGGATGCTTGTTTTTCAGTCTCAGCTCTTGGCCATAAGGGGTTTTTTTTTCCCTCCTTAACAGAATGGCACAGTCTTCAGCCTCCTCCCCTGGTTCCCATCTTCTTTGGAAAATAAACAGCTCTGATTGTTGTGCACTTGAGATTATGAAAACATCAAGTCCATTAGTATTTGGCAAAGTGCTCTCTCATTTCCTTCTGATGTAATAATTGAGAGAGAGGGAGCGGAGACGGCAAAGATAGCGCAAGGCACAAGTTAATGACCTTCTCGCATGTATGTGTGGGCTCTTTGAGAGGGAGCCTTTTCCAAGCCCCATCTCGCCTCCACTCATACTGTTTCAGCTGAAACACTGCTTCAATGTGGCTTTTATTATTTGATCTGATGTCCCTTGGCCAGCCTTCAGAGGCAGCTAAATGGCAGGCAGGTGTGGGGGGCTAAGAGACAAAAAGCAAATGGAGCTAATGCTTCAGCAGGCCTGCTGTACACAGGCCCTCAGCTCCAGCTCTGCAGCCAAATGCCACTGGTGCCCAGTTCCTCTTGCCTGCTTTGGTTTCACTTACACATTTAAGTCTAGGCGGGGAATGCATCCTGCTTCGCTCTCTGAGGGAGATTCTTTGGAAGACTGAAGGCCTGATAAAAATCAGGACGTGGGTGGAATGGCTGAGTGTAGAAAGGGATCAGCTGTAGAAAGAAAATTAACGGAGGTCAGTGGTTGCTACTCTTTAAGTGTTGGACTGGCCACTCACTTATTTGATTGCCAAATTTGTGGCTTCACTTTGGGTGCCTAGAGCCAAATTAAAGTGGGATAGATTCCACAGAAGGGTAGTGGAATTTATCCATGTCCATAGTGTTTCCTGCTGGGTTTCTCAAGACTTTAGTCTTTTGAAGTGCTTCTAGAAGCCTGCAGAGATGTATAGCTTTCCACATTTTAGCTTAACTGGAACCTAAGCCAAAAATCTCATCTCATTTTAAAAAATAATCCAAATTTGACAGCTGAAATTTTAGATTAATAAAAGAAAATAAAGATTAGCCTTTGCCAAGTGGTCCGCTTTGAGGGCTCCACCTTGAAGTGACAAGTCCCTGGGCTACCTGAGCCAAAGGGTGATTATATGGATACTCTTTGAAGCTCAGTCCTTCCCTGTACCAGGTGTCCCTGCTCCCACTGGATTCACATAGTTAGCACCCTGGAAAGAGAAAGCGTGTGAAGGATCACAAGTGGATTTCAGTGGGGTACTCCCTCCTCCAGCCAAGGGTTTCTGTCAAGGAGTGAGTGGAGCTCTGAACAACCTGGTCTAATGGAAGGTTCCCTGCCCATGGCAGGGGGATGGAACTGGAGGATCTTTGAGGTCCCTTCCAACCCAGGCCATTCTGTGGTAAGGGATTACTGATTTCTGTGAAGGATTGACAGCAGTGCTAGAAGGCAACTCCACACTTCCTGGTGCCTAGAGAAGGAGTCTTTCCCCTTTCCCCCCAAGTAAGGGTATCCACCTTTTCTCTCTGTACCGGAAAGTGTTGCAGTGGGAGAGTTAAGCAAGTTAGTTTGATGTAATCCAAGTCTCAGCAGGTTTGAGCTGGCCCCTGTTTGCCACCACAGCACCCTGGACTTACATGTTCAGAGCCAAACCGTATGTTGTATGTGCAGCAGCATTGGAAGACTGCTAACGGGAGGGGGATAAGTTTTACCATCTTTTCACCTCCCATTCAAAAAGGAACTGACAAATGGGTTATAGGATTGATCTGTACCAGAAGACACATTGTTTTTAAAAGGCCCTTTAGAAGGTCCCCCAGTTGGTTTCAGGCCTGTGTAACAGTCCTTCCCTGCCAATCTAATATACCTTTATATTTGATCATGAAAAATTTCATATCAGAAAAATGCTTTTTTCCAGACCTAGCTGCAAGGATAGCTATTTCCTTCCTCCCTGTACATTTCCTCCCCTCATATTTTATACATGCAAAGGCATATACATTCTTACTCCTTTCTGCCATCCTTACATGGCTACAGTTCTGATTTCATTGATTGCACACACCAGTGTCTGCAGAGCTACCTTAAGTAAGTTGAAGCCGTTGGGAATTCAAGGTGAATACATTTTTCTCCTTCAGTTACGTTGTTTTAGTTAAAAGCCATTGCCGGCTGCTCCATAACAAAACCAGACACAGTGGGCCCCCTTTGTCCGGCTCTTGGCCAAGGTAGCATATATGGATTAAGTGATGAATTGCAAAAAGGGCCTAAAAGCCAAGCTGTAACTTCACAAAAAGGCCATTAAAGGTGAGCACTGTCAGTGAAGTGCCCATTCAGAAGGGCTTTTATGGCCCTCAGTGTTCCAGAGACACTCAGGAACTACAAATGGTTCAGGCTCCCAGACTTGCTGCCCAAGTGACACATCCTCAGCTGAACCTGGCTGGGAGAGCTGCTCCTTGCAGGGATGGGAGTGGGACACTGGCACTACCTACACCCAGCACGTGAGGAAAAGCAACACCTTAGTCCTGCTCAGACATAAGAAGTCATGAATTTAACCCCAAGGTGAAAAAACTGGGGAGAAAAAAAATGAATAGAACATGAAAGCACACACTTTTTGGGCTACTTTTACCTCCTAAACTTCATCCTCATCAATTCTGCATAAAATGTAATTTTGTCTGTTCTTATACATTCCTTCATATGGTTTTCAGTGCATGTATAAAGCATTCATAATTTCAATTACTGACGCTTCTTTAAGCATGTCTTAGAATTTTGTACAGAGTGGAGGGTCTACATAGCTTAGGTGACAGAAAATAGCTCACCTGTGGACTGTGACATGCACATCCTTTAGTGGCATAAAGCTGCTAGAGGTGAATTGTGCCTGAATTCCCTTACACTCCATATTAGTCTCTAAAGATGAAGGAGAATGAATTAAACCTGAGCCTGATTGTTTCTATCAAGCTTTAAAAACACAGTTCATAGAGCAGCAGATTCATTACAAATATTTTGATTGTTCCCTGAAAGAAAAACAGGCAACTTTCTTCTTCGTAGGGGAACTGAAAGGAGTGGTTTGTTGACTTCTTCATGGTGCTTTGAAATCTGTAATTCTGTGCACTTGTGAAATGTTGGATGATGGTTTGAAATAATTTCAGCTCAAAGCAAGTAAATCTACCCAGGCTGGAGCATTTGCTACCTCATACAGCCGAAGTGAGCAGTCATTTCTCACCTTGAATCCACAGCTGAGAGGTGTTTTGGGGCAACTGCAGTTTAGCTTGAACTGTATTCAGCTCTTGGCTGAGTTTAGTGTTTCAGACAAGACGTGCTGAGGGCATTTCTTTCTCCACAGCAGCAGCTGCTTTTCTAGTACCGCCTTTCTGACATCTGAGCTGTCTTTGCTGAGATCCCCTTATTGGACCTGCACTGGCCCTTAAACCCCAAGTTCCTGCTTTGGTCCAGTTGTAATGCTGAGCTGAGATCAGCCCTCTCTCTCTTTCTTTGGCTGAGAAGAGCCGAGGCTGGAAGCAGCTGGGTGAACTTTTACCAGTTTGGTTGCAGTTATTTGCTGTGATGCTGCTGCTCCTCCATCAGCAGCTCCCTCCCCAGCACCCAACCAGACACAGGCTCTGCTCAGCCCTGAGGAAACAGCTCCCCTGGCAGCGTGCCTGTGTTTGGGGCTTCACTCTGACATGTCGTAGCCTCACACATTGCTGGGGAGGTGTTGGAAAGGCACCGCAGCCTCTCTCTGAGCGGTGCTCTTTAAACTTTCTACTGATTAGGGGCCTTTTAGCACTCAGCTGGCTTTTCCTAATGGATTTTGCCTTTTCATTGAGACTATTTTTTTTGCAGGCGTTGCCAAAGTAAACAGTCACGGATGGCTATTTGGAAAGCAGGGGAGAGAAGAAAGGGACACAGAGCCAGGACTGGTCCAAATGTGTCCAGACAAGCACTATACATCAGCTGATATGTGTTGGGGGCCAAGTGCTGCCAGATTTAAAATTTCTGGGAAAAGGAGTCCATTTGTTGAGAGAAAGGCACAACAGATACAATTGCAAGGTCTTCTCTTGGATCAAAGATGCTATGCCTGAATTCTTGAGCCTTTAGGGGGAGCAGGGTGTGAGCTTGGCATTAATCAGCCCCCTTCTGATTTATTTCCAAAGTCTTGAAGTCAGAGGAGGTGTTTGAGTAATTCCAAGCTTACAGAGTTCAAGCATATCAATCCTTCACTGCTCTGAAGCAGATGATTTAGCCTTCAGCCAGCTCACTGTGTGGGAACACTGTCCTAAATGAAACTCCCTTCCTCTGCACTGTTCTGGTCAGTGGACAATGCACATCTCTGCAGAAGTTCAGAATTTGGTCCAGGCCAGCAAAGAAAACTGGGTACAGTGGCTCTGTCCCCAGCTGGATCAGTGTGCCTGGTAAATTTTGTGTAGGCCCTGGATGCACTGCAGAAGTGTTTTAGGGATGTAATATATTTATGGCCTGCATTTTTTATCAGGCTCTGAAAAGAGTTCTAGATTTTACAGTTCCTTCTCTGCTGCCTTGACACAAAGTACAAGAGGAACAAAGCAGGCCTTTTGTGTAGGAATATCTTCTTTCCCTGTCCCATCTCTGCACTGATTTGCTTCTTAGTTCAGCCAGCTGCTGAATGTCTGCTCTTCTTCCTCCTCAGATTAACTACAAGAGTTCAGAATTTTCACCTTTAGCTGGGACTCATTCCTTGCTGGAAGCTTCAGCTTTGTTTCATCTTACAAAGCAGTGAGGGTTCACCTGGCTCCTTCTGGTCAGATGAGTGCAATTTATAGACAGAGCTTGGGCTACTGACAGCTAGACCCGATCAGTTTTCTCAAATGCTGAGGACTCCTGCAGCCTCCTCTCCCCACAGCAGAGTCACCAGAATGTCCAGGGGCAGGCTCTCATGTGACTTTGATCCATGCCAGGGATGGATTCCAGATGGATACTTCCCCAGAGTTGGCCTACAGGCATGTTTCACACAGCATTGATGGGGTGTTAACGATGCTAAAATTTCAGCCAAGCTCCTCAGACATGCTGGGTTGGGAATGAGGAGAGGAGTTCTTTAATAAAAACCTGATGTAGACCGGGCACTTTTACCTGTAGCGCAGCCAGAGGAGCCATCAGAGCACCTGGAAGAGGGAAGTGAAGGTGCAGCCCCTGGCTGTTACCAACTTACCGACGCACCAGTGGATCTTGGCATTTCCCAAGCCTCCGGGCCTGGGACGAAGCCATTTTATGGAAGGTGCAGGATGGTGTGCAAGTGGTGTCTTGATCCTGTGGGGTCTGGAGGGGATTTGCCACCGGGAGCTGGGAGGTGGCCCAGGACAAAGGGAGCTGAGGGAAGGATCAGGCACATCTCCACGGAGCTGTGGCTGCAGTCCTGCCTGCAGCTCCCCACAGGGCCTGCAGTGCTCTGGGACACACACAGAGCTTGGCGCAGTCCTGGGAAGGGGCTCAGGGTCTTCTCCCCTGCCCTCAAGTCCTGCCCAATTCCTGGGGTGGGGACATGCCACAGGCAGAATGGAGCTGAGCCATTGGGCTGGGCTTGGGCTGTCTGAGTGGCATTACCACACACCTGCTGGGGTCATTTTTGGCTCAGACATCCTACTTCTTCTTTCCTGAAGTGAATGATCCTGATCTATATCCTAGTTTAGAGGCCATTCCACATCTATGTGTTTGGCTTAATGGTTTAGATTTTGTGTGTGTGTCTTACTATGAATTACTTCTGATATTTTATTGGCCAGTTCCACAACATTCTGGGATCTTTCTGTAAGTCTTTGCAGAGGACTGTAGTTTTTGTTATCCTAATTAATTTTATGTGAACTTGACTAGAGTTTGCAAACTAATGCTCTGCACTCTGCTGCCTGAGAGCCTTAAAACAAACCAGAGCTCAAGTGAGCCAGTGGCATTGATTGTTATACAGGCAAGGAGTAGCAAAGCCGACAGTTTGCCCAAAATCCCACATTGGTTTGGGCAGCTTTAGAGTTTTGATCTTTCCTCTCCTCTCAATCCCTTTAGCATGCCTTCCTTACTTGCTTATTAAATCTGGAGCTGTTCTTCTGATTAACTGCACCCTTAATAACTGCAAAGCCATTGCTCAGGAGGCTGAAGGGGTGGGCTGTAGTTGCACAGAAACCTGGAAAAGCAGTTCCATTCCATGAGTGCTGGCCTCAGGCACTCTGAGGTTATGCATTAACACTGAGTGCCAATGCCCCTCACCTGCACAGGCACCCTGGGCTGCCATCTCCAAGTCTCCAAAGGAACAGGGAACTGGGGTGGAGGAGCCCACACCAGGGTGCTGCACATGGAACAGAGGTCACCCCAAATACCCTTCCCTGATTAGGAATCTATAGACTATAGCAAAAGATTTGTGCTTCCTGAATGGACGGGGGACTCATCCAAGTCACCTAAATGAAAAAAGCAGAGAGATTCTGGGAAAATGAGAAAAAAAATCCTCTCAGCTTCTGACTGAGTTTGTTTAGGGAGGGAAGGTTATGTTTTGTGGAAAGGGGTGCTCACTTGTGTGGGATATTTCTTTTAAATAAAAGTAACTTTCACTAGTGAAAGGGCCCAACATCAAAAAAAATGTTAGCAACATAAAGTGCAAAGAGAAGGGCAAACCAGTGATGATGAGGGGAATCTCCAAGCAAAGGAAGGGTGTCCTCTGTCCCTCTGTTGCCATAAAAGCAACATGGCCCTTGGTGGTACAAGTTGTTTTCCACTTGGGCTCTCCTTGTTGTTTACAGCTCAAGTCGCCCTGAGACCAGGCTTGGGCCCATGCAAGTCCCTTTTCTGTCCTCTGCCTGTCCCTGGATACCAAGGCGGTGCAGCAGTGTGTGCCATTGCACCATGGGGCCCTGCAGTGTGTGTGCCATTGCACCATGGGGCCCTGCAGTGTGTGTGCTGTTGCACCATGGGGCACTGCAGTGTGTGCCATTGCAGTGTGTGCCATTGCACCATGGGGCACTGCAGTGTGTGTGCCATTGCACCATGGGGCACTGCAGTGTGTGTGCCATTGCAGTGTGTGCCATTGCACCATGGGGCCCTGCAGTGTGTGCCATTGCACCATGGGGCACTGCAGTGTGTGTGCCGTTGCACCATGGGGCACTGCAGTGTGTGCCATTGCACCATGGGGCCCTGCAGTGTGTGTGCTGTTGCACCATGGGGCCCTGCAGTGTGTGCCATTGCACCATGGGGCACTGCAGTGTGTGTGCCGTTGCACCATGGGGCCCTGCAGTGTGTGTGCTGTTGCACCATGGGGCACTGCAGTGTGTGTGCTATTGCAGTGCATGCCACTGCAGTGCGTGCCATTGCAGTGTGTGCCATTGCAGCAGAACCTTCCCCACTCACCACAGCCTAACAGGGGGAAAGAAATCCAAGGGCAATTACTTGGAACTGAAACGTTGCTGGAGCCAGGAGCCCAGAGAGCTGCTCACAGCACCGTTCTTTTAGCACTTCCATGGGCCATTACCCTGCTGGGATTAAGAGCCCCCTGCCCTGCCATGCGCACCCTGCCCCATCACCTGCCTCTCCCGGCCTGTCTTTTCCCCAGGCACTAATGAAATTACCACCGAGACTGATTACAAGTGGGGTGGAGCACTTTGACCAATGAACCCACACCTGCTCGCGTGGTTGACCTTTAATGATCCAGCTCTGTAGCTCTGCAGTTTAATTTGGTTTTTTAAAGCCTGGTTTAGGGAGAAGCTGGAGTTTCATTTGCCATCAAAACATGACCCCTGCTGGAGGACCAAGGATGTGACTTTCAGTTATTCATAGGGACAACTCCACACAGAGAACGGCGCAGATGTGATTAATGTGATATGATACAGCTGTCACTGGCTGCAGGAAATCACAGACGACTAAAAAAAGGTTGGCTTAAGAAGAATTCTTATTCACCCAAATGCAAAGGTAAAAAAATTTTTCCGGATATTGTGTTTTGGTTGGTTGGTTGTGGTTTTGGTTTTATTTTTGGGGTTTTTTTCATGCATGTGATTGTGTTTTACAGAATTGCAAGAACCAGTGAGCTTTCCTGCAGGGCTCTGTGTGTGTGTAATTTTTTTTTTAATGGGAGTCCTGGATATCAAATCTCCTGGCAGAAAGTTCTCCAAACACTTGTAGTGGCAGCAGTGCATTTGAGGATGTAGTTTGTTCCTAGATTTATACCAGCCTGACATTTTCCCAATGGCAAAATATTTAAATAAAAACAAAGAGAGCGTCAGGCTGGTAGGAGTTTTTTAAACATATGTCTAATTTAGTGTGTAAGGAAAATAAATTCCACTTGTGAGGGCCCTAGCCCTGCCCTGGTTGCCACGTGGGCTGCAGCAGTTCCCTGCTGGCCTGGCTGTGTCTTTTAAAAGGGGCCAGCTGGAGTGAGCATCGCTGCCTGGGGAGCAGCTGATGTTGCTGGGTAGATGACAGAGGTCCTACAGGGGCAGGTATTGCTGAAATGAAACATCTGTCCAACAGGAAAAGGTGTGTGTGCTGTGGGAAGGAACCCATATTCCTGCAATGTGAAGGTGGAGGAGGTGGCTGGGTACCAGGGGTTGGCTAAGAGCTGAAAGCTTTGGGGAACGGAGGAGGTGTCAACAGCAGAGGCTGCTGTAGTATCCTCAGAGCCACATGGGAGTGGCCATGGAATGGAACCAGACCCTGTGGGGCAACCAGAGGGAGCAGTGAATTCCAGCAGGTGTTGCAGGACCACAAAACATGCTCCTGTAGAAAGAGTCCCCAGCACGCCATGTCCTGCTGGTTTGCTGCAAAGGGGCCCTTGTGCTAAGCTGGTTTTTAACCATGATTCTGAGAGATTTCAGTAAGTAGCTCTTAGAGGGAAAAGCTGATGTTTATCAGATAAAGGAGCATGTGCTGTGTGGTTTTGGCTTCTATCAGCTGTACTGGACGTGTGTGTCCATGGTTGCAGGGGCAGACAGGGCCCGGCGTGTAGCAGAGCAGGAGCTGCTCATACAGAATGGCTCAGACTGGAGCCTGCCCTGCCTGGAGCAGAGCTCCTGAGAGATCCCAGCACTGACAGCTCAGGGCAGCCTGAGTTCCCAGCTGGCCTCACACAGACACTGGGGCTGTCTTCTTCCAGGCCTCTGCAGAGTATTTCAGGTTGCAAACAGCCCTGAGGTTTCCATAGCCTGTGGGATGTGCTGTGGGATTGCTCCTTTGATACCCGGTAGGGAAACAGCCAATGAAGCACAAACCAGCAGTGTCACATCAACTTTTGTCCAAGGGTTAAGGTTCAGGGTCAAAATAGGGAAGTGGAAGCTGCATAATTTTATAAATCCTGTTTTGTTGCCAAAGACCAAAGCCTTCCTGTTTGGGGATGCAAGGCTGTTCCATTTCCACTGTAAATGGTGAGAGACTGCCCATAAACCTCATGTTTACTTCACTGTTTCTGATGCTTTCTACATGTGCTGAAACAGCTTTCAAGTGGCCATGACATTTTGTCAAAAATAGAGATGGCAGCTGGGAAAGGAAAAGTAGTTTAATGTCAGCCTAATCGTAAAAAGCATTTTCTTTACTGGAGTTAAAGAGCTGAGGCCATCACCACAGTGTTGCACACCCTTGTAGATATTCCATTATTGTTACAAATCAACTGAGATTTCAGTTTTTTCATTCAGGTCTTCCTTACAGTCCTCATGGAATGGAATCTTTAATTGGTAGATTTTGTCTGTGAAGCTAGTGAATTAGATACAAAGTAATCTCCATGTAACAAACACTGCTCTGCAGTAATTCCAGGTACTTGCAGCTCTCACAGGAAAAGACCAAAATGTAACTGTTCTGTAAAAACTTAGATAGGGTAATTGAACAGTGTCATTTAGTACCATAATTTACAGTAGTACAGTGAACTAAAAGATACAAGCTTGAAAGTTAAAAAAAAAAGTAAAATCTTAGGGACTATTTTTGTAAGTATTTGAATTCAGAACTAAGAAGCACCAAAATTCAAACGGACAAGAAATAATATCTACTGAGGAAATCCCAAATCCCATTAAAGAGGCATGGAAAGGAGTGGCAGTTCCTCCATCCAGTCACTGGAGATGTCATAGGATGCTCATATGGGCTCCAGCTATTATGGAAAATGAGTTCTTTCAGGATACTTTTTAAGGGAGTGAGCCACAAAGATCACCTGTGAGATGCTTGGAGTCTGCAGAAACTCCTCCATCCCCTTTTGCCAGCCAGCACTGCTGTAACGGGGGCTGTCCTTGCAGCCTGGGGTGGCACAGCTGGCTCCCCTTCCCACATCCTGGGATGTCACAGCTGTTCATTAAATATCATTTTTGGCACTTCTGTATTTGGGAATGACTCTGCTAATCCCAGAGTGTCTCACTCTGAAGAGACCTCCTGGGGTGCAACAGTCCAACCCAGCCCTGCACACAGCAGTTACACTTAGCACAGAATCCACACTTAGCACAGAATCTCAGAGTATCCTGAGCTGGGAGGGACCCACCAGGATCATGGAGTCCAGCTCCTGTGGGCTGGGGATTCTGCAGCTCCTCTGGGAAGCCTGAGGCCATGGCTCTGGTCCCTCATCTAGGGCTGTCCTGCAGCCACCATGGCCCTGTCCCCATCCCTGTGCAGGGACAGGGGCCAGGCCTGACCTGCCCCTGACAGCCCCTGGTGGAGACTCACCTGCTGCACCTGGAGAAGTTCATCCATCATTGATGGACCCCTGGGTTTGGAGTTGCCCGTGGAAAGCAGCCACTGCTCCCGTGGCACTGGATTATCCCAGGCTGCTCCCACTCACACCTCTGGCAGGATTTCCCATCCTTGGCATCAGTGACACCCCCTGTCCCCTCACAACAGCCATGGTTTGAAACATTTCATTGCAGTTCCACTCACAGCCCTGGATCTGCACCTTGCAATTCCTTCCCTGGGAATGCCAAAACTCAGAGCTCAATACAAGAATAAAACTGCACCAACAGTTTCAGTAATTCAATAATTTATTCATCTAAAAAAGTGTGTAAAAGTATATAGCTCTCATCCACAAGGTATATATGAATGACATTTAAAATGGAGGTCTTTTATTATTATTGTTTCTTTTTATCAAAGTCTTTTTTAGTGTATTGTACCAGCGATATACTGTAGATTTAAAATGAACTTCACATTTTTTTTTGTTTTCTTTCAAATTGTCGGCTATATATAAAAGAAGCTCACTGCAAAATGCTCAGAGGAAAAAAAAAAAAAAGAAAACAAAAAGAAATTCAGAACTCCCCAGAAATGTACAGCTTTTACATTTAAAAAAGGTTCTGAAATATACATACAAGCATGCTGGACATTCCCCACCCTCCCGCTCCCTTTAGCTCAAACAACTGTAATAATAATTCTGATTTAGGCATGATTTTCCAAAGTTAGAAATAAAAAAAAAAATAACTTTCTTCACTCTGTAGGAAAGCCAGGGCTTGTACATTTCAGATTAATTCAGTAAAAAACTCACAAGTAAAATAATGCATATTTAAGAGAAATATTATACAGAACTTCTCACACTGAAGTACATAAGATTTTTCTTTAAAATCTATTGCCATTCATTTATTTTGCACAAAAACGTATAAATATGTCACCAGCTTCTCTTAACTTAAAAAAATTAAATAAAAGACACCAGATGAAAACTACTCCTTGCTGCCCTTTTTTTAATTTCTAATTTTTGCTTAGAACCAGGTTTGTGGGGAAGAAACGCCCCTGGATAAAAACGGCCCATTTAAAAACAATAAGCAAAATAATAATCCAAAGTTCAGATGAATCCTGGGAACAAATAACCCCCAAATGGTAAAAGATTACAAATGTCTACTTTACACTGTTTTCCTCCCCAAGTTAAATTTTTTTATACAAGTTTACAATCTTCATCTTTTTATGCTCTTCAAAAGGCCTTGAGAATTTTCTTTTCTGATTAAGAAAAAATAGTACTGCAATATTTTTAAAGTCAATTTTACACTGTACACATTAGATACAAATGGTTTGATATCAGATTTTTTTAACCTATACATTGCAAAGAGGACGCCCACATGGAGGGGTGGAGCAGGGAAGGAAATAATCCATTTACAGGTTCCTCTCCTGCCTTCACCTTCTCATTACACAAGCAATTCTTTTTTTTTTCTTTTATTATTTTATATAATTTGTTTTAAATGTTACATTATCTCAAGAAAAATACTTTTTAAAATCATAGAATTTCATTTTTTTTAACCAGAACATGAAAGTCTTTTGGAAGAACTCTAAACTTGGTAGTTTTTCTTCACAGCCAGGGGAGGGGTCACCCAGCCTGATGCAAGTGCCTGACCCTGGCCCCCTCCTGCTGCCCAGTGCACCCCCAGAAATGAGGGAATGGGGCTGGAATAGGAACCCCTGGGAGCCTGGAATGAAGGAGTCATAAAAATACTTCAATTTAGCCATTAACCTTCCCAATGGCGATCATTTCACTAAACAAAGTAACTTTGCCACCACAGTGGTGTAACTTCAAGTACTAATTTAATGATATAATTTTTAAAAATTATTTCTTTGAAATAATATTCCTATAGTCAGAAAAAATACACCAGATTTGTGACTGATTTAGTGTAAACAAAAACCGTATTTTTGGATATGTACATGGACGAGTCTGCCCAGAATTCAAGGGCGACTTGGCTTTCAGTAAATACTTTTCTAGCATCACTAAATTTACTGGAAATATATTTCAATCATAGCTCTACAATAGAATAATTTGCCACTTTCCACTTGCCCTGAACTGGGCTTTAAAGTATTTTTTCCTCCCTACCTCCCTCTCACTCTTCTCCCTTAGGTAGTGTTATCCTTCATTAAACACTGGCCATTCCTTGCTTTAACCAGGCTAAACACAGGGGAGAATTCCTTAAAATACAAGGTATCCTTACCAGAACACATTTCCCTTCCCAGACTTTGATTGTTATGAGCTTCTTTTGATTTCCAGGTCAGAAGAGTGAGAGGTCTGTAGATAAATAACCCTACAGTGGAACGGAGCTGGATTTTTAAGGTATTTCTACTGTTCCTGGTCCTTTATAATTTAATCCCTCCCCTCCCCAAACCTAAAAATAAATAAAGTATCTCCAGACCATTCATATCTACATGGACAGGTAACAAATGCATGCATTCATCCCAATCCACTCTGACAGGAACTCCAGGTAGACAGAAAACTCCAATATTTATACGAGACTACAACTGTGTGGTTTTGTGTTTGTGGTTTTTTCTTCCTGCAAAGTCCCAGTTTACGACGATCAAACAACAAAACACCTGAACTGGTCACTACAAGGTGGTTTTTACTCGGAGGGCTGACACTGCTCATGGGTCTTTATCAGTTCCTAATGCAAAAAGATCCTGTAGTCTTCTTTAAAAAAATAAAATATTAAAAAAAATAATCACGCTGACCAGTAGTTACTGAGCCACCAAACTAACACTGGCTTGAGGTTACTCTGTGTTCACTGTTCTTGGATGTTCCCAGATTTTGGACTGAAGCTGCCAGAGATGTTAATGGGTAGTTTAGTTTTGAACACTGCAGAATTCACATGTGCTTTTGGAGGAACAGAAGCACAGCACAGGACTGGTCTGAAGAGAAGCAAACGGAGCTCTTTGCAGGTCGTGGCACGTTCCCGGGCGGAGGGGAGAAGCAGCCAGAAGAACAAGTGCTTGTGTGTGTCCTACAGGATGTTCATGATGGCGTTGTAGAGCTGGGTGAGCACCACGAAGTGCACGGGCAGGCAGGAGCTGCGGTCCTGCGTGGCCGGGTTACACGTGAGCCAGGACAGGGCGTTGTACTGCTCCAGCACGAACCTGCATGGGAGGCACAGACATCACAGCCTGCTCTGGGGGTTATAATGGGCTCTCCTGGGCCTACACCCTAACTGAGCTGCCAGTGTGTTGGCAAAGGAGGAACCTCACTGAAAAGCAGGAGGGTTCAGCTTTGCTATGTCTGAACTATTTGCATGAAAGCCCTCCAAACACACACAGACTCTAGACTCACATTGGTTCAAATGCCACTGCTGTAAATGCCTTGGGGATTGAACAACTCTGCCTCTCTGGGCACCCTGTACCACTATTTGCTCACACTGTTCCTGTGATCCTCTATCTAATTGCAATTTCTCATCTTGTAACTTGTGTCTGTTGCATCTTATCCTTTTCCTGTCCACTGCATTCTCATTTTACTCAATACCCGGGACACCAGTGAGAGCTCAGTCCTCCAAGAGGATACAAATTCATATCTTCTAGAATAGCACACCCCCAATTTCCTTAGATTAGGCATTCCTGTTCCCTGCTGATGTTTGTTTGTCCACTGGGGTGTCCCACACTGTGTGCTCTCATCACACAGATCTGTGCCCAGTCCCCAAAGGTGGGATGGAGGCAAACAGGCCCCACACCATCCTGATCAATAAAACACACACCCTACATGCATTCAGGAACAGTGTCTCCTTTATACCCCAATGCTAGCACAGTAGCATCAGGGAGTACTTTTATCTCCTCCTAAAAATCTATTGGGTTCGGTGAGGTAAGATAATGAATGGTACAGCTCAGATTAGATGCTAGGGGAACAGAGAGTCTGGGTGGGAGGCAAACCATGATGTCCCCCTGGCAAGGCTGAGCTGTTTTGAGTTTGCCTGGCATCATTGTGCACAGCAGAGGGAAACCCACAGAATTCCCCCTCAAAACCCTGCTCTGGCATCTTGGAGGAGGAAATGCCCCAAGACACATAGGGCATGGCAGGGCTAAAATGTGCTGATAAGTAATTGTGATAGGTTGGAAAGGTTACTCTGAAACCACTGAGCTCAGTCCCCTAATGTTTAGGGCAGAAATGAAAACCTAAAGGGTGTTACCTCAAGACATCTGATGTAGTTTTAGAGTCGAGGGGGTGAGGAACTCGCTGAGAATTTCTGGCAGGTAGAAGCTCGTCTGTCTGCGCTACAGAGATGTGGTGATGGAGAGAGGCCTGCGCAGAGGGAAAGAGCAAAACTTAACTTCTCATACAGCATGTACTGCTAAAGATTCCCAAGAAACATCCATTGTGAACCACCTCAGGACAGCGTGGGAAGTTGGCAATTCTGTGTTGAACCCCCCATGACCACGTGTATTTCCAAATTAATGGTAACAATTTTGAATAAATGGACGGGAGTTCTGCAGTTCTGGAGTGGGAGGTCTCAGGTTCACTCTGACACCACACACTCCAACTTAGGACAGGCATGGAAACAGCAGTGGATAATGAGTGCTCCATGTGGAGCATGACAGACCTTCAGGAAGAGGGGACACTGGTTCTGCGCCTGAGGACAGGAGGACCAGAACCACTGCGGGAGGTTCTCCGCTTTGGCAGTCGACACAAAGTAGCCCAGAGCCAGGGGCTGCTGCTTCAGCTCCTCGGGGGCTTCTCTGGAGAGGAGACGTTCGCCTTGGCTCTGCAAGACAGGGAAAAGGCAGCTCTGGGGGTGCTGTCAATACAGCCCACTCCTGGAACAGTGACTTCATTTGCTAATTACTGTCCTGTGACAAATGAGCCCTCCTTCAGTCAGTCAGGAATCTCACTCAAAGTTACCCAGGCCCTGCCTTATTCCCCTGTGGTTGGTTTCTCCAAGCTTATGTTTCAGAAGCACTGTAGATTCCCAAACAGCTGGGACAGCAGTTCAATTCATCCATAAATGTCAATAGGTTAAGAAAAAAAGGCAAAGATTCCACAGCACAGAAAGCAGCTCAATTACAAATCCCTCCCTGCCAATCCCTTCCAGTGGGTCTGGACAGGAATCCAAGGCAGGAAAAAAGCCTGGAGCAGGGGCACAGGGAGCCCAGCACACGGGGCTGGTGCCCAGTCATCAATTATTGCCCTGACCCCAGGCCCACGGGGGGATGATCACACACTGCTGCTCTGCTAAAGCCAAACATTACACTGCAATTACCAGGCTTGGCTTAATGGTTAATGGGAATTACTCGGGTTCAGCTGGAAGGGGCTTGTCCAGGGCTCTGGGCTCAGGCCATGAACCTCCCAGGGCTGCTCCCAATGGATGCAGCTCCACTGAAAGCAAGCTCTGCATAGAAGTGGGACAGAATAGATTGCTGAGGGAACTGGGGAGAGAGAAAGTGAGGAGTTTTGATTTATGGCTGCAGGGTTTGGCAGCAGAATTTAGAAGTTTTCATTTGCCCACACACCAGTCTGGAATAACTGGGACAGCAATGTGCTGTTATCAAGCCTTTGATGGGAGAGTTACACAATCCACACAAGGTGGTTGCAGACTGAGCTCACAAAATACAGTATTAGTATTTCTGTGGCTGAGGCAGGAGGCATTTCTCCCTCACTGACTGTATTAAAGCTCCACTGAGGCATTTTGGCAGAGTTTGCAAGGGAAATAAGGTAGGACTTTCTACTTCCAGGGGTGAAACTACCACCATTTAGTCAGTCATATTCAGGAGTTAGAATTCTGATCTGGAGATGTCTCATTGATACGTAAAAAATGGTATAAAAGTTACCCTGTTTCTCTCATAAAATACTCTATTATTTAGTAAAGAAGTAATATGCTACTACTTCCAAGTTAATACTTCTAGAACAAAACTTCACAGAAACTTGCAAATCACAGAACTTCGACCTAATTGTGATGGAAACCATTTTAAGAGAACAGCTCAGTCTTACGTGATTAAATGTAGGAGTGAAAGAGTTCCATCAAACCTGATCCAAGCTACCCAATTCAAAAAAAAACCCCATGAATTACTGAAAATAATTTGCATTTTAAGTAATCACTGATGTTGGAACTGACTTTATAAAAGCCACTTCAAACAAAAATAACTCCCAAACGCTGTGTGCTCTGGGCTAAATATTCCTAAGAAAACAACATCTGCATAACCATCCAGCACCTGCGGAGTTTCCATGGGCAGAGTTTCATCACTGGGAGAATTCTCTCCCTCTTGCCTCCCCTGAAATGCATGGGAACAGGGCTGTCACAGCTTCCCTTCTCTCAAAGACTTGTCACTTCATGCCAGAGACATTCCGTAGGATTTCCAGGAGAGAATGGATGAGTACAGATTAAATCTATGCAGGGTCATCAGCTATGGCTGTGCCACACAAAAATAAAGCTGCTCTCCTACTGCTCTCTCCCTCTCAATTATCAACCAACAAACTTGGAGGGTGCAAACAGCCATTGCAGAGACACCTCCAGCAGTATTTAACCTTCAATTTTAAACTAATTTTTGCTTGCTGTTGAGCTAATTATGTGTCAGGATCTAAAGGAAAAAGATTTTGTTGGAGGATTTGGGTCTTGCTTTGTATTTTATTTTAAGCACTGTTCCCTGTGGTGCTGCAGCCTTACCCTACTGTGATGGTAGTGAGATCCCACTCCAGTGCCAGATGGTGATCCAGGGGAAGGAACTGGGGAGGAATTTGGTGAAGAGTGAAGATTCCCTGTTATCAAAATTCTAATGTCATTGTCCATGTCATCTGGGAATGGGAGGTCAAACATGTCATCTGAAAAGGAAAAAAAAAGGAAAATAATTTCCAATGTGCTATACTCTTTCCTCCAAGAAATTTTTATAATTTATTACCTTTCCCTTTAATTTATTGACATTCCCTTTTTTCTTTTACATACTACCAAGATAGATGAAAGCAGAGATAAAAATTTTAATGTTTAATCCCCCTTAGAACCTTTGACTGCAACCACACAGACATAAAAGGGAGAGTTGGCAGGCAGCTATTGGGATAATGAGTTTTAGCAGGGGCCACAGTGAACAGAATTCCCATTGTAGCAACTCCATAAAATCCAGACTGAATTTTGTAACAGAACAACTGACACCTCTGTGCAGTTGGTCACAGAGACCCCTAAACACTAAACCCCTAAAACTTGGAATCATCACACATGGCTCCAGGTGCTGCTGCCACAGGTGCTGCTCCTCAGGCTCCCAGAGCTGCACACCAGCTCCAACATCTGGGAACAGCCCTGGCAGCTCCAGGGAAACTGCCCCTGGAATCTGCGAGGATTCCTCACAGCCAGAGACTTGTGATTCTTTCAGACACTGCACCAGGATCCCCAACAAAGCTGCCTTCATATCCCACTTTCACCTCAGGAGTTCCACATAGCTCGTTAGTATAATTGGCTGGATTAATTTGGTTTATGTTAATACAGGGGGAGGGCTAAAGATACAGGGAAGATGTGTTTGCCTTATGCATTCCATTACTCATCATCTCACACAGGTTACAATACTCTGAGTAAGTTACAGGAGAGAAGGATATGGCACCATCAACACAGCCAAAAATTACAGCATCACAATATGGTTTAGAGGGGTTTTTCTTATCCAGATTTCTCAGCAGGCGAAGAAATCCAAGTGTATATTGCCATTTAAAGTGTATTTTAGTAGGTAGACAGGTACAGTGGGAGCTGTCCGAATTAACTGCATTAATTAGAATTGTAACCAAATTTATACTAAAACACAAAGCCCTAAATAGAAGTCATGCATCCTACATATAATAAACAATAAATAACAATTTCTCTTGAAAAATATTAATTTACTCCATTTAAAATGGAAAAGTTTGTGTGTCCTGAACTAATGTCACCTAAAACCTCAGTATTGAAACAGGCAGGTGGTTGTTTTCCTTCATCTCCCAAAGAGAACCTTTGGATTGCCAGAGCAATGTTATAACTGAAGTTTATTAACTTGTGTCCTACAGCCTCAGTAAACAAACCAGAGCTAATATCGTGCTCTGCTTGGCCCCTAGAGCAGAAATGAGCTGGCTAATGGCAGTAGGAAGCAGCTTAATCATTAAGTAGAGCAGAGTTAAGAAAATTAAATTTAACACCATTTTGGAAAAGGCCATTCTTGTACCTGACTCTAATTAACATCTGCAGCACCAACGGGCAGGTTAATGCAGGTTAATGTTTGTCATGCTTGGGAGGGATCCCAGTGCCTCCTGGGACAGGGATTGAGAGGGGCAACTTCCCTTCAGAGGCCCTGGGACATTCCAGGAGGGACAGATCAAAGCCTTAAAAGCAGTAGCCTGCCTTTGTCTCCAGCCCAACTGCTCTCCTCATTAATACAGCCACTGTACGTGTTTGCAGCTACTCTTGGTTTAAATTGCTTTGCACTTTAAAGGATTTGGAACAAAGCAGGAAAATGCTTATTTGGATATAAAGCATTAACTAGAGTCTTGCTGACTCAAACTGCAGGTTCAGTGTAAAAGCACTCTGGGGGCATCAGGAAATCTCAGGTTGGGATATTTTCCCTACTCAACCACAAGTGCCTCCTTTGTGTCAGCTCTGCACACAACAGGGCATGATGTGAAGCACAATTGGAAATCAATGGCTGGCCTGAGCAAGTCACAACAAGACAAAGCACATTCTGCTCTGTGCCACTTGGTGCATTGGCTGGTCCTTGTCCCTTCTGAAATAAATCAGTGTGACTCCAAAATACACTCAGGGAGAGCACAGAGTCTCCCCTGTAGCTACAGCCCTGCAAGGTAGCCCAGCCTTGCTGGGGTCTGTGCAGAACCCCGGCCCCCTTGGGGGTTCATTCCTGCCCAGCTCAGCTCTGCTGACGCCCTGGAAAGGCCCCAGGGGATTTCCCCCTCACTCACCGTTGGTGGGGCTGAAGCCATCCTCATTGGGGTAATTTGCAGGTGCCACCTGGATGGTGGCAGAGGTGGGGAACACCAGGATGTGTGTGCAGGAGGCATCCTGGGGGGTGTTGAGCTGGGACGACTGCAGGTTCAGCGCCGTGCTGCGCCCGAACACCGAGCCCATCGTCACCGCGTCTGTGGGGACAGACACAACGGCACAGGTGTCACTGCATCACCTCCCAAACACGTGTCCAGGGACACCTCTGACCATCCCACCTGCTCTGCAAACACACAGACACAGCTGAAGGGCCTTATCTTCAAAAGATTACGTTGCTGCAAGATCTTGACATTAAAATCACCAGCCCCACCTCTCCTGTCATTCTGCTGGCCCTTAATCAAATATTTACTTGTTAAATGAGCAAGTTAAATTGATTTTTCGCACACATCTCTGTAGAATTATTAAATACACCCCACTTTGGTCGATATGAACACAAACACAAAAATAAAGCCACACAACAATAAAATTTCTCTCTCCTCCTGCTCTATTCTTCTCAATTACCCACCGACAATTAACTTGGAAGGTGCAAATACTCAATGCAGAGACACATTCTTTGGCAGTATTTAGTCAGCACCTTCAATTTTAACCTAATTTTTGCTTGCTGTTGACCTAATTATGTGTCAGGATCTAAAGGAAAAAAAAAATCTGTTGAAGGATTTGGGTCTTTCTTTGTGTTTTACTGTGATATGAAAAAAGCCTCATTTGCCATCTGTTTTCTCACATTACAAAATCTCTGCTTTGAAAATATTTAACATGATAAGTAATTTTCAAGCTCAATTAATTCTGCTCTGTATTAGTCTTTTCTTTCTAAACTTAAAAAACCCCAGAGTGGTTTGTAAGGATATGTCACCACATACATTAAAAAGTACATGCTTAGGTAAAACAACAAAGGGAACCTCAGCATTAAATTTCACTTTAACTTAAGCCCATGGACTGCTGCTTGTAAGTGAACTCTCTAAATAAATTTCAGCATGTGAGAAGGCAAATGGGCTTATTCTAATTCCCATTTCCACAGGCTCTTACTCATTCCCACTGTGCCTCCTCCGGGCACGAGGCTGTCTGTGACACCACTTCCAGCCCATGGGCTCCTCAGGGAACAGATCAGCACTTTGGCAGTGGCCTACAGTCACCTTCCCTCAGGAGACTGCTCACCTCACATAGCATCTCTCCATGGTATTTTGTGGAATTCTGCTGGCTCAACCTATTTTCTGCCACAAGTAGCCATGCTAGTCAAGTTCTTCACAGAAATCCCAAGATTAATGTGCCTAAGTGTGAAATGTGATCAAAGAACAGTTTTTCTGGCATTGCCATAGTTGGCTAAAACATACCTGGCATCACCACAAATGATCCCTGTGGCTCCATGGCAACGAGGCAGGCACTGAGGATGGAGGGGGAATCTGCTGCAGAGATGCCACACATGCGGCAAACCTCCTTCAGCTGTTTGCTGATTGTCTGCAGGGAGCACTCCCCGAGCAGGATACTCCAGTCTGCAAGGGAAAACATCATGCGAGCACAGAGCTGATGCAGAGCCAGCACCCACCTGGAAACAGCAAAACTTTCCCAACACTTGGCATTTCCCTAATCCCAAACTCTCCAGGACTGACTCCTGTGCACACGAGGGGTCTGGCCCTGCAAACTGAGTGCTCGAGGAGTTCCTGTGGCATGTTTTTATTCCATGGCAGTCTGTTGGGTTTCCTTTGTTCAATACATTTTTTCCCAAGACCTTTTTGTTTGCTTAGTGACGTTTCAGTTGAGGAATCACAGCTGAATCCTGTCTCTATTTCTGCATCAGCATAACTCCGTTCAGAACTTTCTCTAACCTCTGATAAGGCCCCCAACTTCCCTTGGAAGGACAGTGTGCAAATCCTGCACAACATGAGGGAGTAGCACCAGACCCAGGGCACAAGCAAGGAAAGGTTTATGGAAACCAATACAGGAATTCAGTGCCAGGGCAGGACTGCAGCCAGCTCTCCTGTAATCCATGCTGTCATGGCCCAGGAAATTCCAGTTTGGAGGATCTTGATGATTTCTCTGCCAGGTACTTTACACTCAGATCCACTTGGTCAAGTGGGCATCACTATCAAGACAACAATGGGGACAAAGGGAGAGAAAAGGCTTCAGCAGCTCTGGTGTTGATTATAAACTCCTAAGGAGCCCTGCCTGAGAAGCCTGGATATCTGGCTTCCCATTCATGTTTGCCCTCACTAAACTCTGGCAAAATAAACAACAGTCTATCTTGTCTGTGATAGAATTTGGCACACCTTGTCTACCTTTTGTAAGGTCATGGTTCAAGGAAGCAGAGACAGGACTTGGGAAGGTTAAGCCAAATTCACCCCATCTAACGCCACTGTGTGATGGCAGAGTCTCAGCAAGTCTGCAGGTAATGCAAAACTGAGAGGAATGGCTGAGTCCCCACTCCTGGAAGTGTTCAAAAGCTGTGTGGATGTGGCACTTGGGGACATGGATCAGTGGTGGCTTCAGCAGTACTGCGGGACAGTTGGACTTGATGAGCTCAGAGGACTTTTCCAATCTAAACAATTCTGTGGTTAGGTGATTATCACTCTCAATTTTGACAGGTTTGTGATGAGGTCAGAGCCATCCTGCCTTGTACCCTGGGTCCTTGTCCCACTCCACACCCTGGGAGTGGCAGCCCTGACAATTGCACACCTTTCAGCTCCCCGTGGCCCAGGCGGCCCAGGCGGCCGATGACGACTCTCCAGGGCAGGGATGTCATCTGGACAATGCCAATGCACCACTCCCAGAGCTTCTGCAGCCCGATCTTCCGGGCAGACAGCTTGCTCCTCCTTGACCTGCAGGGGAAGGAATTAAACACAAGAATGAGAGGACAATCAAGGACAATATTCAGATTTCTGTTCTCTCTAATTATGTCACTGTTTACCACCTACAGAGTTCTGGGCAGTCCCTAGCTTACCTTTTACTACTACTAACAAGAAAAACTACATGTCTGCTTTCAGCACTGTTACTGCAGTGCCATTAAACTGCTGAACAACACACCAGGTGTTCCTCAAGGTAAGATTTGTAAGCAAAAAAATTTTAAAACAATTTGTCAAACAAGTGTTAACTCAGTCACTTTTCCCTGTGCAGATCTGAAAATCTGGAAGTGCCAACTGAAATGTTCTCTCTGTAACACCAGCATGATCTCCTGAGCAGGAAAGGGGATGGAAGGGATGTGCAAGGAGCTGGTGAGGGATGACTCCAGCCATGGATCCATGGGAGAAGCCAGGGGCAGTGAGTACCTGCTGGGCAGGTCGATGTTGACAATGCAGGTCTCCAGCAGCTCCCCGTGCAGGTCGGTGCAGGACGCCAGGAGCCAGCGCTGGTCGTGGGACAGGCAGTACCCGACAAAGAGCACGTTGTATTTCTGACTGGCCTCTCCAAACGTCTCTCCCAGCTCTGTCTGCTTGTCTTTGATGGGGGCCAGGATGAAAGGAGGTGAGTACAGCTGGATTGGGCTGGGCCTCTGCAACAGAGTCAGGACAACCATCAGGGGATAGATCAGAAACTACTGAACACAAGGAACACACACACACTGGCAGTGAGTACACAGACAGGCAAGCGTGACACAATGAGCAAATTCAAAGCATTCCTAGTCAGGAGGGTGATTGGGAAAAGGGGGGTTATAGACAATTCACTGCTGCCAGTTAAAGCTGATGTGTTCAAACCTTATCTAAAGATTTCTTTTTATGTACAGGTAACCCAGGATATGAAAGCAGTCTTTGGACCAGTCTCTGACACAGGCAGGAGTTTAAACCCCCTCAGCTGTCAGATCCTCCTATCCCTTAATCATCTTTAGGCCCTTGGCTGGATTTGCTCCAGTGCATCCAAGTTTCCTGTTCTGAGGAGCCCAGAAGGGAGGAGGACAAGCACCTCCCCGGCTGGGCTGCAGCACCTTCCCAAGGCAGCCCAACTGCTGCTCCTTGGGAGCCTCCATCATGTCCAACAGGACCTCCAGGTCATCTTCTGCAGAGCTGCTTCCCACATGGGCACCTCAAACCCATCTTTGCCTTGGAACTCCTGTCTGGAGAACACACAGGAGGGGCCTCACCAGACATTCCATAATTAAAAAACTGTCAGGGTATTTTCTTAATTCTTCAGCAAAGTTTGGGAGTCTGCAATGCAGACTGAGAGAAAATGTATAAAATGCAATAAACAGAGATTAATTAAATGCAGTAAGTAAATGCCAATAGGTTTGGCTTTGCAAGTAGGTTTTTAAACCCTCCCAAGCAGCTCTTTATGCCAAGGTAAATGTTTAAGTGTTTTGTTGGTCCGTTAGATCTAAATAAAATATTCATAGTTATCTTTCAAAGAATGCAAAACATTAATAGAAAGTAGGATGGATTATTCTTCCTTTGAAATCCCTGAAATTCCAGAATCAGGGCTTTAATATTTACAGTTTAAAATAGATAAAAGATAAGCCCATCGAAGAGGGGGATTTCTCCATTACCTCAGGGAATTAATATAACATCTGCAATTAGGCACAGGAACTTATTTCATATATATGCATATAGATGTGAATAGAAATAAAGGCTGGGTTTAAACTCTGGTTGGAGCACTATAGACTGAAACCACAAAATGACTCAGAATCCCAACTAACGATGTTCATTTTCTCTTCTTTCACACTTTAACCTTTTACTTTATGAGTCAAAATCAGAAGCTTAAAATGTAGCAAGATAGCCTAATGTTTTTGTTATTATTTTCTATTCCATATTAGCTTGCCTTTTCCTTTTGTATCATCATTGTCTTCTATATCTTGAAAAAATTCCCCCAACAAGTATTTTCTCTAGTCTTTGATATTTGAGGAAAGTGGTTACAGTTCATTAACAGACTTTGATTTTCTTGCCACCAATACCAACCTCAGGGTTTTTGAGGGTCATCTCAATGCTGGCAGCTGGCCCAAAGCCTGTGAGGGACTTGATGTGGATCTGTGTGGGCAGGGGCCTCCTGCACTGGCAGTACACAGAAAACGCCAGAGACTTCAAGTGCTGAATGTAGAAAACCTGTTCATCCTTCATTGTCTGCAGCATGTACTGGCAAGGCACAATCTGTGGAATTCAGACACACAATAAAACAGGGCTGAGAGGCTTCCAGGAGCTGCTCATTAATGTCCAACCAGATCCACACAGTCATTAGTCACCAAACACCCAGCACACTGGGATGGCTCCACGATTTGCATGACAGGTCCCTTGGCAGGAGTGGCTGCAGCAGACAGGGATTACATTCTCTGGGACAAAACTGCTTCCATCACAATGAGAGTGAATTTTAATCCATAAAACCCAAACACTTGTATTCAAACACCCTGAATTTTTTACAAGTGTTTTTCTGGGCAACATCTTCACTTGCAGGTGGTCTGAACCACACAGTCCCTGACTGTTGTGTTCAGCAGGTTTGGCTCTGTGGCTCATGGTCAGGAATTATTTGCTGTCCTTGTGGGAATTGGCACTGTGGTGTCATCCTTACACAGGGGTAAGATTAAGATTCTGGTTATTTCCCCTTTTCAACTTAGCTCCCAGTGGAAGCTCAGCAGCCTCAGCTGCTGCTCAGTTTCATTTGTTTCAGAAAGCCAAGGGAAGCAGCCCACAAGGTTTCAACCAGCAAGAACCAGAGCTACAGGGAGATCTGCCCGGGAGATGAGTTTGGGGGTTAAGACCCGACTACACAACAAGAGCAGGAAGGAGAAATGGCACAACACTCCTTCAGAAGGAAACAAAGCATGACAAAATCCCAGTTTTCAGAACAAACCAATTTTAAAATTAGAATTAAATCCCTGTAACCTCACTGTTTTTATTGTACAAGTCCTATGGCTGTTAAAGTGTCTTTCCTTTTACAGTGAGATCTTTGGAGCAGAAGCTGTCAATATAAAACATTTACATTGTTGCCAACACTACAAGACTCAAACAGATTCTTTCAACAAATATTTTCAGTAGTAATAAAACTTAAGTGTCACAAAACTTTAACTACTTTATGGTTCTTGCTTGAACCTTCAGAACCTTGGCAGCACATTCTGCTTACTAAATGTGCCTGTGTGTTTTTAAAAGCCAGCTTTACCCAAGGATTTCAGGAGCTGGGCTTTCCCCCTCTGTACAGGAACAGTAATAAAGCTGCAAACATTTGGGTTTGATTTATTTTGAAGTAACTGCATGTTGTGTGTGCTGTGGTACAGCTGTGAGGATACAGTGCTGGAACAGGATCACGTTTCCCTTGACTTAGAGAAAATTGCTGTTTTGACTTCAACTGGCAAAATGTATTTTGGGGAACAAACAGTGAATGTGGAAACAAACAGCACTGAGGAAAAGGGTCAGTGTGCTACAGCCTCAGCTCCAATGGCAGTGCAGAAATTACACAGTTCTTGTGTGCCAGACACTGTGGTATCAGTGGCTGCTTTGGTTTTAGTGTCTCCAGGTCTGGATCAATCAGTTCCCTGCAGCCTAACAATATGAAGCTGTGAATATGATTTTCATTTCATTCCCAAGCCTAAAATATTTTGGTGACAGTTTCCCCCATCCTTTCAGGGGACAATGAGGTCAAAACTATCAAAAACAACAGTTTTCCATGGCCAGCTTGAGACACCACAAGAACTTCCATTTTTTTTTTTTTTTTAACTAATTTGAAATACCTTTAAACCAAGGTGAGCAGACGTGGATAAGGTGCACAGAAATCCTTCCCACACTGTTCCTGCCTGTGGCCTCTGGGCTCCCATTCCCCCCACATTTATTGAGGCTCAGCCTCTGTGACAGGAGGCCTGGCAAAACACAACCAGCCTGGGCAAGAGGCCAAGAGCTGCCTCTGGCTGCACAAATTAAATTCTTCAGCAATTCCATAGTAAGTAACTGTTTTTATATGCCAAGTTACATGGTAAATTATTTTTAAGAAGCAGATAATAACAATACAATAGTTATATTATACATTAAATGTCTGGTTTCACGTACTTATTTTGGATTAAATAGTATAAATCAAGGGAATATAAACAGCAAACAACTCAACATGTAAAGTAATCAAAGGAGCAACTGGTTGGTTTTGGCAATGGCAACTTGAGTTACAACTTAAATAACTGATATCCCTCTCCAGGAAGCATTGAGCAGACAGGATTGCTGGGACCACAGGACAGGGTCAATGCAGGGATACTGCGGCTGCTCTAATTAATTTCCTCATCAAAACAAGCACAAGGGGTTGTTTTAATATACAGCCTTGCACTGTCAACAAAATAATTTGTAAATGCCACCTACATTTCATGCATTATCTCTCATTTATCTCTTTCAGCACAGTGTCCATATCACAAGTGTGCTGTGACACAGAAACTCAGTGTGAAGATACAAAGGAAGGCAGAATTACCTGGAGAATGAAAGAATTCCTCATATTCTCAGGCAAGTTGTCCAACATTTCTGTGTAGCATCTCATGAGGCTCAGGAGCCAGAAGTTGGTGGAGGCAGACTCCTCGTCGGCAGTGTAGGTGAAGGGGTCCACCATGTAGATGACCACGGCGGGGGGGTAGGCGTTGCTGTCCGCAGCGTCCGGCTCCGTGGGGATCCCGATCCGCTCCCGCTCCGACGTGCTGGGGGCAGAGCCACAGGTCAGTACTGCTTGTGTCTGGGGCCAGGCTGAGCCAGAGGGAAGGAAAGCACGAGCAATTCTAACATCCAGAAGCAAAACTAAAACCCATGAGGACAGGCATTGAGATGAGTTGTGCTCACAGCAGCTCCTAACCCAAAATACCTGGGGTTAATCAGGCATTAAAGGTACCCTACAGTCTAACAGCATCTCACTGAATTAAATCAGACCACATTATACCTGAAGAACATGGAAAAGTTGACTCTTTAGCTGTATGTCTGGGTTTTGGTGCAGTTTAGGGTTTGCTTTTGGGAGAGGTGGAAGGGGAAGAGTAGGAATTTAGAAGTATCAAAGCAATTCATGGAGCTTGGGGTCGTGCTCAGGTCCAGGGAAGGCTCCACTGGCAACAGAACAAGCAATTGAGAATTTCTTACTTGGTAAAATGCTCCTCCCTGGCCTCAGCCAGGAGAGTGAGGCTCAACATCTGTAAGTGATCAAAGCAGCTCAGCCTCTGTCAGAAGCCCCTGCAGCTGCTCAAAGGGTGTTTTGCACAGATCAGGGAACAGATGTCTCAAGGACAAGCCCAGCCACAGCAGGATGTGGGCATTTCCCTCTCTGTAATACACACCAGGACCATCAGCAATGTGCATTATTATAAGAGTAATGAAAAACATGCTGCCTCAGGAAGTTACTTACATACAGTGCTAAAAAACCTTTTCTTAATTTTTATGTGATGGGACAGCTATTCATAATGAAGTCTTTAAAAAAGTTGTGCTGCCCAAATGTATTTTAAAGTAACAGGACTACAATTGTGCCTCCTGACCTTACAGTGTGCCTGCTTGCAAAACAACACCTGCAATGCAAAAATATTAGGAAAAAAATAAATCCATGGCTTGCATTTTGCATCTGTTAATGTTGCACGTGTGCTGGAGCAAGAGGCACTCAACTCCATGGGGTACATGCAAGTGCCAAGCCACAGGTGAAGCACACCCTATGTGCTCCTGGTGCTGCAAGGACAGGGCAGGTGGAGGGGTCCTAAGGCAGCTCCACATCCATGCAGCTCAATCAGGCTAGGATTCTTGTGATGGCAAAGGGGAGGGGTGTTTTTTCCAGCTCCCCTTTGTCATTGAGTGCTTCACACAGGCACAGGTCCTGCTCTGCTCCCACCTGCTCAGCTGTGCTGCACCTGTCAGAGAGGCCTCTCCTTTGAAGGGTTTCCCTAAGGCTTAGAGGCTGTGTGAGCACAGGACAGGGGATTAGTGAGCAGCACTCTGAGCCATGTGAGCGCTTACCCTTCCTGTCCCTCTTGCTGCTGCTGTGGCAGGTTGGGGCCCGGCTCGGTGTCTGCCCCGGGGCCCGCGCTGCCCTGCGAGCGCTCGGCTGAGCCTCCCGCGGCGCTGCTGCTCTGCCCCGAGCCGGCATTGCCGCTGAAGCCCGGCGTGGAGGAGGCGCCCATCTGGCTGGCGCCGGGCGTGGCAGAGGATGCTGACAGCTGTGGCACCGAGGAGCCTGAGGAGGACGCGCTCCCCGCCGGAAGGCTCGTGGTGCCCGCGCTGGGCGTGGAGCTGAAGGAGCTGCCCGTGGCAGGGGCCCCAGCGGCGGCCGAGAGACACGAGGAGGAGCTGGAGGGAGCGGGCCCCGAGCTCCCGGGAGCTGCCTGCGGCTGGCTCGGAGCCGGCGTTTGGTACTTGGGGGGCAGCAGAAGGCTGCTGTCCAGCTGCAGAGTGGCCAAGTAAGGTGCTGGAATGGCATGGAAAGAGGGATTAATGACAGTCAGATCAAAGGGACCTGCATCAGCCTGCAAATCGGATGACGTTCCCTGCACTTTTACATTCTAAGTGTACACAAATGCTGAGAGAATTGAATCTCCATGACCAATGTTTGCTTTGGAATCCATTTCTCAGTGTGTCAGTTCAAACTGATATGGATCAATTGTCTTTAAAACCAGGACTGACTTTGCAGGGCTTTGTGACTTTAAGCTGGTACTGACATCTTCTGCTCTCTGGCCAAACTGTGTAAATACAAATACAAAGCCTTGTAATATCTTTTAAATTTTTAAACAGACCATAATCTGCACCTTTAGTAAACCCCCAGTGGGTTTGCAGATGCCCCTCGCAGTGCCCAGAGCCGTGGGGTGTCACTCACCGAGGTGATGGCGGCAGACCTGCGCGTAGAGCTTGAGCCTGGAATGATTGTCACAGTCCTCGGAGCCCCAGGGCTGGCTGAACCACTCGCTCACCAGCTCGTCCGTCAGCTTCTGCGCCACGCTCTTGCCCACCCGCATGATCCCGTCCCGCAGCACTTTGCAGATGGGTTTGTGCTGCCCAAGTCTGCACATCTGCCAGGGGAGAGAAGCACAAATGCCTGTAAGGAGATGCCAGCCACCCCAGGACGTTACAGAGACTGGCTTGTGGCTTAAGTGCCTCATTCTCAGCACACAGCTAGAGGCTTCTTAATAAATATCTAAAAAAAAAGGTTACATTTATCTGTTGGCTTGAAATGCACTCACAGCAAAACTGAGGAATCTGACATATTGGGGAGTACATAAAGAAATAAATGCTTTTATCCCCAGCCTAGCAACTGTGAGAAACCAACAGCTTCTTTAGCACGCTCCTTGCTCTTTAGGCTTGGTTGGGCCATCAGGCTGTCACTGGGAAGCTGCAGCTCTGTTAATGCCACTGCTGCCTCCTCTGTGAAATGAGTGTGCACTGGGAAGAGCAGACAGCAACAAACACTCCAAAATGCCCAGAGAATCCCAGTGTCACTCAGACAGCATTTGTGGACTCTGAAAGTGCAGAAAGCCCTCAAAATGAAAAAAAATCCCTTATTCTAATAGTTGTTACTTTAAACGCCATAGATTTCTCCCAGTGGACATGCACTGAAACAGCAACGACACTTAAGAAGCAATAATTCAATGTGGTCCCTCTTTCCAACCTCGTATACAGCACTCAAGTCCCTGAAGAAAGTTTTGGCTCCGTCGAGCAAGGCCTCATTTTCCGGACACACCACGATGTAGGCGACATCCCGATGGCCCCCGTAGGGATCCAGCAGGAGCCTCTCCCAGAAGGGCAGGGAGAAGGGAGAGATTGTCAGGAAGTCCTTGTCATAGCCCACCAGCAGCGTCGGGATCGGGAGAGGCTCAGGAGATTCCTCAGAGCCTTCACAGGAGAAAAAACAAAAAAAGAAAAAATGTTAAAATATCTGGTTTAATAACAGTGGGTCTCTGATGGCCCAGGAAGTGGGTTCTTTTACAGGAATACTGGAAATCACTCATCCCTTGCTGTTCTGAGTGTCCTACATGTTTATCATGGAGCGGAAATGGTTATCAAGGGTGTGACATGCCTGATAAACCATGTGCTCCCAGCCTTTCTTCTTGGAAAAGATATTTAATAAAGGAGAGGGAAGATTTATATCATACTTAAGGAATGTCATATAATCAAAGTTGTTGGCTGAAGTAGAGGGAGCTGATCCAAGCACCACTTAAACTTTCCTAGAAAGCTGCAATAAAACATCTCCCAGTGTACTCCGAGCTCATGTACTGCCCTTCCCAAAGCTTCATCTCCTGGTTTTCCTTTGTCATACCTACAACCACAGCCATGGAGTTCCTGTTCAGTCACAAGTAATAACAGGAACACACAAAATCTGTCCTTACAGCTCTTCATCCACCTCCACCTGGTTGTGCAAAATTACTGAGGCTTAGAGAAATTCATTCCCAGGCAGATAATACTACACAACTTATAATTCTAAAAATTGCCTCCTGCCCTTCTCCATAGGATGTGCTCCAAGCACTGCTGTCCCCATAGAGAGGATTATTACCCAGTGTAACAGGGTGTCTCCCAGATACTGCCTCAGTAGAAGAAATATTGCTGAAAACGTCAAGCTAAAATATACCCAGTAGTGCCTGCAGAATATAATTCAACTTTATTAAAAAGTCAGCATCTAGTAAAATTCACTGACTTTCCATCAAAGGTTCTGCTCTGCACTCCATGGAAATTTTGGTGCTATTGTCTGGTAACAATTGGCAAATCCTAACTCTTCAAATTACAAATGCTGGGAAAATTATTAGAAGTGCTGTTGATGGGGCACAACAGCTTTAGACAGGAACTGGAGTTACCCCCAGTTGTCCCAGCCCCAAGGAAAGGAGCAATATATCAAATACCAACAGAAAGCAAAGTGTGGTGGAGCTGGTAGGAAAAACATTAAACCAGACTGCACTGGTTAAGCCTGAAATAAACTGCAAGCAAGAAATACACAGATTGAAATGTCAGTCGTTATTCTGCCAAACCTACACACACAAAGTCTGGTTTGTTATTTTGCATTTTACAGAAGTGCCACTTACAGCCAGGAGATACTGAATACTTCTCATTAAGGCTACAGGAACCTGCATGGAGAAAGCATTCCCAGTTTTTTGGGATTTGCAGAGCTCACACAGAGTCTGTTCCCATTATGATGTGGCTGATTTCAGCAGCTCCCTCTGCTCCCATTTTGTCTACACCAGGTTGCTTTGGTCTAACCTAACCCTGGTCTAACCCTGCTTTGGTCTGAGCCAGCCCCCCTTCAGGTGGGGAGCTGAGCCTCACCCACAGTTTCTGCTCCCTGTTAAATGTGCATCACCTGGAGGGGTAAAACCTTCACCAGGGTGTCACAAAGGCCTTTTGAGGCACTTGAAACCTCTGTGAAGAGTCCCCCAGCCCATGACCCCAAGCTGTATGAACAGCCCCTTTCTATAATTTCCAGGACAAAGTGCCCATTTCTAGGAAGATGCACTCTAATTTGGCACAGAGCCCAGTGTAAGTACCATAGGTCCCTCGTCCTGCCATCTTATGGAATTGCTGCCAGGTGAGTGGTCCCTGCACGTGCTGGATGTTCTCCCAGGTCCTTCCTGTCCGCTTCTTCTGGATGGCATCCTGGAGAAAGGGCTGCAGGGAGAGCAGCATGCGCACCACGTCCTGGGAGGACAGCATGCTGATGTCCAGCACTGCAAGGGACAAGGAGCAGCAATCACTTCAGGGAGGGACAGCAATCCCTCAGACACAGCAACAGCTTTTGTGGATTGTTCCTTGAATTGCTCTGCATACTGCCCATGGAATCTGGACACTTCTAATTAGGTGGATAGTACTCAATTGCCATTTCTTGGCATTTTCAAAAACGTTGCTGTCACCACAGGCCTTTACACACATATTTCAGTACCACTGGTGTCCAGCTCAGGTCACAAGATGTCAGAGCTATATATCTTCAGTATACAAACAAGTAATATTTAATTATAATGTCCCCACCCCTTGGTACTTTTTCCCCTTTTTCCGCCCTAACTCAGAGCAATTCTTTTCTGCTGACTGCTTATACCCTTCTCCAAAATCAAAAAGGGCCCCGAATTTTGCCTCCCCCCCAAATACCTGAATCTGCTTCAGATTTGTGAACTTCCACAGACTCATTCCCAATTTAGGCCACAAAGTCTGAGGACAACTAGATTATTGGTATTTTAGGTGTAATTTACAAGCTTTCAGAAATCTACTTTATCTCTAGCATATTTTTAGTCCTGTCATTTCCCACATAAAGATGATGTGGGTCACAACTAAACAAATTTACAGAGGTCACAACACATTCAGAGACAAAAGGCTCAGCTGTGCATGTACCATTGCTGTGAGGCCAGGAATGGACAGTGGCACTTCGGACAAGGGCTTCGTCCACCTTGCCCCCTGTGGGGTTGTCCACGTACTGCCTGCCCTGCTCCAGGGCATTGAAACATTCCACCCAGGAGTCGTTGCTGTCAGCCTGCAGCCGGTCGTAGCTCAAGTTGACGCAGGGCAGCGTCTGGCGGTTGTTGGAGGCCATGTAATCCAGGCAGCTCAGCGAGGTGAAGGGCTGCGTGTGCTGGTTCTGCAGCAGCAGCAGGAGGCTCATGGGAGGCTCCTGGCTCCTCCTGGCTCCCTCTCCCATCTGCGAGATCAGGTTGCTCTGGCAGATCATCAGTCGCCTTTCTGCAGCCTGGCCAATGTCCGAGGTCTTGCCGAAAATATCCAGCTCGTCCTCGATGAAGAGCCCAGAGTTGTAGCCGAGCTTGCGGTTCATGATGGCGCTGAAGCCGCAGGTGCAGCGGTACTGATCCTCGTTGGAGGAGTCGGGGATGTACAGCCCCACATCGGCGCCCTTGATGTTCATGTTGCAGGCGCAGATGCAGCAGCTGTCAAAGTTCCTGTCCTTGAAGATGTTGAGCACGGAGTCGGAGAGGATCAGGGTCACGTACAGGCTGTGCGCCTCCGGGATGGGCTGCACCGTGCCCGGCTCCACCGAGTTGAGCGGCCGCGTGGTGGAGGGGGTGGAGGCAGGGGAGCCCTGGTCCGTGCTGTCGTACTTGACGGAGCCCTGGCCGCTGGCGGTGCCCCCGCCCCGGGGAGTCCTGGGTGTGCGCGGCGTGCGCGGCGTGGGCACCGAGAAGCGCGGCGTGGCCGGCGACGGCAGCACCCCCGCGCCGCTGTTGCTGGCGGGGGCCGCGCTGTTGAGCGTCACCGGTGTGCTCATCTGGGGCGTGCTCATCTGCAGGTAGTCCTGGTCCGCCAGGCTGCCCACGCTGGGCACGTTGCTGCAGGGAAGGGATGGGAACAGAGACCCGTTCTGTCAAAGCTCATTTTTAAATACATTAAGATAGTGGAACCTGAAGGAACTCATTGAAACTGCAGTAAAGAATACTCTGGTCATAACCTTGACTCATGGCTTTCAGCAGAACTCAGAATTCTCACCACTGTTTCTTATCATTGTGATAAAAAGTATTACTTCACCCTCTTAAAGATTGTTCTTATGGCTTAAAACTCAAATCCTCTTGAGAACAATTTCTAGATAAATGATCGAGTTAAGATTTAGAATGTTTGCAACTTTTTTAGAGAAAAAAAGAATAGTAGCTTTTATTTTAAACACTACTCTGTAAAGAGATACAGATTAGTAAGAATGAAAGTATTTCAGAGAGAAGTCTATTTTAGAAATGATCACTTGAAATGGCTGTCAAAAGTCAGACATGTGGCTCTGATACATGGTGTCACCTCATGGACACATTCTGTATGTCTGATTCTATAAATTCAAATAGTTATTTCGAATTACACAGTCTATGGCACAATGGGATATGTTCCATTACAAACTCTTAGTCCAGTAAAGCTAAGAATTGCATTTTTGGGTCATCTTCATTCATGAATGAGTTTTATTACTCTGTTTTTGTCATTTCCTGCCAAATTCAAGTGACCACAGAACCATTTGTACATTCCCATGAGATGTGTCTTCCATCTGCAAGGACTCGTTTCAAGAAACAGGTAATAAGGGACCAATCAAAGAAAAAGATCTTACTTTTCTCTTTCCACGTCACTTCTAACCTGCTTACTTTTCTTGTAATGTGTTAATTACATATTAGAATGAGGAAAGAGTGTAAGATCTCAATGAGTCTCTGGATAAGGAAAGGGAAACAGGATTTTTCCATGTTTGTCTGTCCTCACAGTGTATTTTGTGTGTCACTGGAAAGGACTAGCATTTGAATGCCCACCTATCATTAGTGACTTGAAAAGGAAAACATTGAAGACCTCTTTCCTTGCAACCATTTTATTACCTTGAACTGATGTGTGTCCAACTCAAAGCAGGAGAGGGGAAAATAATGAAGCAGAGTCTGAAGGAGTTGTGGAGCTGCAGCAGAGTGTGCGCCTCAGACTAATAAGAAAAGGTGACCTAGAAACCCTGATTGGCAATCACCACTCTGTCGGAAGCCTGCAGTAATAATCCTCACTCTAATTGGATTAGATTGAAAATGAAAGGGCTTTTCCCCCCAACAAATACCTGAAATTAATAACCAGCTCAGGCCCGGTGCATCAGTTACTATTATGAAAAAACCTGAGAATTAAATTGCTCCCTAGGCACTATATCAAGGGTTTACAATTTCTTCTTTGCAATTCTTTTGAGAACACTGAAGGACCCTTTGGGGCTGCAAAAGAACTGATTTAAAGGATTTACAGACTGATTTAAAGATACAGACTGCTTCCTCTAGAAGTGAAGTAGTGCAGCAGGAGACCTTTGTACTATTACTATGCTTTTTAAGAGGTTTTAGTAATTTAATGGTGCAATTCTTGCTAGCTTTCAAAACCTCCAGCAATGAATTTCCTCCATAAACATTGCTAATTTCTGACAACTGAGTGAGGAATCCAAGCTTTGAAAATGAATGTCAGTGGTTCCCTGTAGGTCACCCTCCTCTTTTGGTATCAGGAAGGGTGGGACAGGCCAGGAATGGACCAACATCTGTCTGATCAGCAGCTCCCCACAGCCCCACTCAGGGACACCACAGGAGCTCGGAGGAGCTCCCATGGGAACACAGACTGGGGAGCTCTCACTGGCCCACCCAACATTTCCAGAGCCTTCAGAATGGCAAATGGAATCACCAGGACCAGAGCTCACGAGGCTGGAGCTCAAAGTGACACAAGGGAGCCTGGCTGGAGGCTGGACATGGAAATGGGACAGCAGAGATGTGATGGGTTCAGTGCATTCATTTTGTTCCCCAACACTTGCGGTTTCAGTTGAATTACAATTATTTTCTTGTATCAGACATTACCATTAACTCAGGCACTGCATGTTCCAGTTCTTTTAAAAGCACTGAGTGGACACACACTGTAACACCCCTGACTGCCAAAGCCAGGGTTAAATGTTCCTGCTCTCAGAACTGTTTTGATCTCAGTCAATAACAAACCTAAAAGGTTTAAAATACATTTGCAGGCTAAAGCACTGTCAACACAAACAACCATTTTAGTTACCCAGCTTTAGGCATGGGCTTGACAGACCCATTTCCTCCAAGGCTGTACTTACTTGTAGCCATCTCTGATGAAAGTGGCTGCAGGTGGCAATGGAAGTTGTTCAATTTTTGGAGGGACAGCCCAAGAAGGCCTGAAGATGCAGGCATCTGGAATCTTCAGAGGTAGGAGGCACTGGCTGGGCAGGATCTTGAGTGGAGCAAACAGGGAAGAGCCCACAAAAGGTTGAAATGATGGAACTTTGTGCACATATGAAAAATCCTGTAACATCAAAGTGACTTTGGTTACAACAATGTGGTCAGGCTGTTCTTTAGATAGTTTTTAAAATTAAAATCTGTTGTACTGTTTGAACCCTCTACAATTACCTTTTTCCCCCAAAAAGAACTATATTTATTCCTTCTACAAGGCATTCAAGAGTAGTTCCTCCAAGGAAACTCAGCTGAGGCTCCCTGTTATCCTGAGATGCTGCACAGCTTTATGGCAGGAGGTTTCACAATTGCATCAGGCTCATTTCAGACAAGCTGTGCCTGAAACATGAGCAGTGCACTATGAAAATTTCACACTACCTAACTTTTAGCACCTCATTTAGGCACTTAAAAGGTTGATCTTTGCAAGACTTCTGTACTGACAGTGAGGAGAGGCTGTCACAGTGTGAGGAACCCTGAGGTGCCTTGAGGCAGCCTCTAAATAACCCCCACTGTGGGGGTTCACATCACTTTGGCAATAACAGTGCACACTTTGCCAATCATTACATGAAGTGTTAAATCCAAATATCTAAACAATCCAGCAAACACAGTATTAACTATCAATGAAGTTCAGCCCAGCTGGGCTTGCAGTGACTGTCACATTTGCTTGCAGAGAGTGATGACAAGAACTTCAGCCAGAGTTTCTAGAGCTATTCCAGCTCTTTCAGGAGAACAGAATTAGTCCTCTTGAGGCACTACTGCAAAGTAAAAATCAGCACGAAAACAGTAACAGCAGTCTCAGTATTTAACATCTCATTAGAGCTTTGTATTTTTTTCCCTTGCACCGTGTCAAGCACTGAGGGATGAGGAATGTGTGGATTTCTATCTCCAGCTGCTGAATGCTCAGCACAAGGAATCTACTTCCATGTTCTCAGGATGATCAGCAATGGGTTTAGTGCTTGTTTCCCCCACTGGTGTGTATGAGCAGGTGTGACACACACAGAAGCAAGTCAATTGTGCTGTTGGAAATGTTCTCAGGCAGAATTGAAGTATTTTAATACTCCTGTAATGGCTGTGAGGGAGATTAAAATATCTTTGGTATCAGTGACGTCCTGAAATCTGCTCCCACTCCAAAACCTTCAACTCAACAAATTCCAAGACACACTTTTCTTTTTCCCAGGCCCAAGTTTTCCTATTCTTGAACAAACAATTTACTGCACAAGCAGAAGAGAAAAACCAGCAAGGTCTGTGGCAAGGCAAAGTCTTACAAACCTTATAAAAAAACCTTATTTCAAACCCTTGTAGTGGCATAACAACTTGTGGATGCCTCAGCTCAAGATGGGCAATGGAGACTGTCCTGGAGCACACACTGAGAAGGTGCCTCTTCCCAGTGTGCCTCCAAGTGAGAGCTCAGGGAGGGAGGAAGGAAGGAAGGAGAGATCTGGCAGTACCAAAGCAGACCTGCACCATGTCCTGATGTCCAGCTGGCTTCTGCCATCAGGAGGGACACTGGGAATTCCCTCCCACATCTGCAAAGCCCCTTTCTCCACAGAAGTGCTGGGACAAGCTCCCTACAGCTCAGCCCTTGGCAGGGGAATGAGCTGGGAATTCTGGGGTCTGACTGGGCACTCTGGACTGGCACCACAACATGGGAGCACAACCCTGGAATTCTGTCCCACACACTGCCCCACTCCCTGGCAGGGACAGGGACTCCCTTCTCTCCCAGGGACAAAACTGAAAGCTCCTGTGGAAGAAGTCACCCTGTGGGACTTGCCACAGCCTCCCTTGCAGTCTGCCTGAGGGATGCTATTCCTGCTGGCAGGAAAATGTCCTGGCTGACAGCTGAGCACATCATTTACACTGAACAAAGGCATCCATCAGTATCCTCACACCAACACACAGCCACTTCTTGTCCATGCAGCTGCCAGTGTGCCCCTGGCTCAGCAATGCAGACCCCTAAAAATCAGCCCTCAATCAATTCCAACTGGGCACAAAGAAGAGGGAAGGAGGTGGTGCTGGGGAGAGAGATGGCTGCTGAAATAGAAGGAACAGGCTGTGGCACAGGAGGGACAAGTGGGTCTGAAGGAGAAGAATTAGGCTATACAATCAAAGGCTGGGGACTACCAGGAAGCCACAGTTAGAGTGGGCATCTCCCTTTTTATTCCCTGTGTACAGAGCAGCTTGCTGCAGAACAACATGCTGTGCATTTCCACACAAAAAGTGCATTTTTTATTTAAAAAAAAACCCTCAGGCTGTATGCATGGAAATATGGCAACAGTACCTTCTGACAAAGGTGACAAAAGGCAGCCCCAGAAGTTCAGTAATGCAGGACACACAGGCAGAATGATTTGTGCCCTGCTCTTACCCTGTGATGGAACGATGACACAACCAATGTATATCAGTGCTGATGCTGGGTCCCTCCATGGGATGCTATGGAGAAATGGCCACACTGGGATGTCACAGGAACCCAGAGTCCCCAGCTACAAACAGCTCTTAACTGAGACACTACAGGACTCGAGAGAGGAGGAACTAGGTGACATTACCTGACCTGTGTTATACAGAAAGTCAGATAAGAATGGTCCCATCTGGCCTTAAAACTTGTGAAGTAACATCAGCTGAAGAAGAAACAGAGCAAGTTCAACCCCTGGGCTTTCTCAGAGAGTTTCAACCCTAACCAAAAAAGGAACATTTCAGAGAGATAAAGGCAGCCTTTCTACATGCACCACTTTATCCCACTGTGTGCCAACCTGGCAGCAGGGAGGGGGGCACAGCAAAGGTGCCGCAGAGAAATTATCTAAAGAAATACATCATTTAACAGCTACTTAGCCACAAGTGTGGGGTTTTCCACACATGGACATGCTTTCTGTTAGGCACAGGGCTCATTTCACAGACAATACTGTTTGTTTCCTGAGAACACCCAGGACCACTACAAACATAATATTACAAAATGTCTACAGTTAAAATCAGGGAAACAACTAAAAAGCTCTTCTACTAGAAAAGAATATTTTTCCAGCTCCAGGCTGACAGGTTCTTTACACAGGTCCAGTTCACATTTGTTAGTTGCTACACACACTACATGGGACTTGTTTATAAAACTCAAAGTGTGCATAGAGGAGTTTGTAAAAATCCCACATTTCAGGCGTGTTACCTTAATTTCTTCAGGTTTAGGGCTACCTAATCCATCCTCCACCTCCATTTTAAACTCAGCCAGCTGTGTTGGAACCATGTTGACCATAGGACTCTCCATCATTCCCAAGGCAGTCACAGTCTCTGAACTTATTCCATCTTTGTAACTCATCACTGGGGAGAAGGCAGGGTGCTGTTCTAAAGAGGGTGGTGTTGGGAACATCCTTTGGAGATCTGCCACAGCTGAAGAGGATGAAATAACACAGTTAATCATTCAAATACAAATTCTCAAGGAAATTCAATAAAACAGAAGAGACCAATTCAATGCTAGCTCTTATTTCATTAGTTTAAAACTAGCAAAGCTGCTCCAGACTTACTGGGGTTCTGACAGTAGTGTAAGTGTAGCCAAAAGTTAACTCCTAGGGATAAATTCCCCAAATTCCTAGGGATACTCTGCAAGGTTATTGCTCAGCAGAAACAACAACCTGGTAGATGGACAAACAAATGCAGAGTTTACCAGCAACTAATAAATCCTTCATAACTGGAGAGCTGAATTGGCATTAACACCAAGCTCACCCCAGTGACTGTTTCTAAGAAGCCACAGCAGAGTTTCCTCCCTTTGCCAGAGCTGACCTAGCCCTAAACCAGGAGGCCTTTGGAATTCATGTGCCCTGAGCTGAATTTCTCTACTCAGTCACTGTAGCCTTGTCTGGTCCATGGCAACACAAGTCCTGCCACAAACACAGGCAGTTCTGCCCAGGAGCAACTTCCAGGAATCCCGAAGTTCCAGTGCCAGAGAAGCCACAAAATTATCATTTTCCATCACAAGACATTAAGTCAGGAAGATCCCTAAATGACTTCTCAGGAAATGAATGTAATGGAATCATCCATTGCCTATATTTCTTCTTTAAGCAGAACCAACCCCAACAGAGATGCTCTATACAGTGTAATGCAATCAAACACAAATCATAGCAAAGTCTTGCATGTTCTCCTTCCAACTACAGCTTCCATATTTATTTTGTGTCACATTCAGCATAAATGCTCTCTTTTCCTGACTTAAATTAGGACAGATCCTCTCTGGACAAAACCATCAGTGGTTAACCACTCTAATTAGAGGAGGGTGAATTCCCATAAGTGTCTCCTCTTAGATACTTTTTTGGACAGATTTAATGCCCAATCCCATTTCCATATCCAAGCTGATGGGACACAAGGACACTCTTATACTCAATAACATCTGCAGCCTAAAGATTATGGAAAATTCATAAATTAATACAGATGGGTTTCTGACTGGCCAACACTGTGTTGTGGAAATTCAAACAGGTAAGAAGAAGTACTGTTCTCAAAAACGAACAGAAAAAGGCAGAAATAAGAGATGGGATTAGAATTATCTATGGACTATGAATACCTGCACTAACAGGACATTTGTGTAGGATGCTGCAGCCTCAGGATGTGCCTTCACTCTGCCTTAACAGAGCCAGCCCTGCATGGGATACTGTTGTGCTCAGAGATGACACAGCCAGGCTACTGAACTCTTTAGACAAAGGGATACCACTCAAACAGGGGCAGTCCTCTCAAAATGCAGTTCTGTTGGTAACAGCTGTCCCAGCTGAACCCAGTCCTCCACAATCTGGAGCAGCAGAGTAAACAGTGGGCTGTGAATTACTCCCACTTCGTCCATATTTTTTTCCCCACTCTTTCAGTATCTGAATTTAAAAGCCCTTAGTCTTGTCCTGATACAGGATAAATTAAAGCTGAAAAAAAGTTCAGCAGGATGGAAGAAACTCTTTTCCACCAACATTAGTATGGAATACAATGTTCAGGCTGGCAGCTGGATTGGCTCCTTCTGTTTCTCAGCAGAGAGAGGTGCTTTAGGCACTGGAAGGGGACAGGGAGGAAGGTGAAAATGAAAGGTGACCAGTAGGAATTTATGATGCTGTACAAGGCACTTCAGCTCCCCACAGACACTGCTGTGCCTCCACAGCTGGTGGCAAGGCCACGGCTACAAGTGGAGGGTATCTGTTTGACTTCACACTACATCATTTTCTCACCTCCAGCTCACTCCACTTAGCAAAATTCTGCAGTGCAGATTCATAAAAAAGTTTAATTACAAAAAATCCCCCACCCCTACAGCAACAGGCAACTATCATCATTCATTTTCATGTGTGTCATGCTTGAAAAAGCTTTGCATATTTTAAAAAGCTATGGATCAACTAAACCTGTCAAAATCCAATCTCTGTATACTTCAGACTTCTACATTTAAGTAAATCAGCACAGCTTTTATGGGTCCATAAAACTCTGACTCATCTCCTTCAGACTGGTTTTTTTCTTCACCTCAATTTGTTCTCATTACCAGCTGAAGTTAATGAGAAGGTATTAAAGAATGATTTGTAGAGAGATTGGATTTCTGCTTATAGTGGCCACAGAAATCAAACACTTTCCTTCTCACCACAAAGTAATTTGTAATTTGATTTGTTACTATTATACCAAAAATTCTCACCTTCCTCCTGTCCCACAAACACAGACACATTTCTCCTTCATCTCAAGAGAAATGCCACCTACACCAATAGAATCAGAGACCTGTTCAGGTCAGAAAAGCCCTCTGAGATCATCAACTCCAACCACTCCCAGCACCGCCAAGGCCCCATTGACCCACGTCCCCAGGTGCCACATGCACAGGGCTGGTAAATCCCTCCAGAGATGGGGACTGCAGCACTGCCTTGGGCAGCTGTGCCAGGGCTTTACAATCCTTTCAGTGAAGGAATTTTCCCAATATCCAACGTGAGCCTCCCCGGCACACCTGAGGCCGTTCCCTCTCCTCCTGTCCCTGTTCCCTGGGAGCAGAGCCCGACTCCCCCAGCTGCCCTCTCCTGTCGGGTGCAAGAAATGCAGCAAAGCCCTCAAACCTCAGAGTACAAGTTACTATTCCCAAGAGCTGTTGGAACAGTCCTTAGAAAAAAAGCAATCTTATTTCATACAATTTCAGAAGTTTCCTGCACTCCCATAACCTCCCTTGTCCATGTGCAGAGCCTGCACAAGCATCACTAGCACAACCATCTATAAAAGGTCCACACCACACCTCCAATTAGAACCCAGCATTTTGATTTTAATCATGCACTTCCAAATCCAGATTAAACCCTGAAGGTGATTTTAGTTTTAATTTGTCAAATGTTCAATGCAATTTTCTTCCAAGACAGGTTGCACCATCATGGCCATGGTTTTAAATTCTTCAATTTTGTTAAGTAGAAGGATTTATACTTAAAGAGGGATTTGGTAGTGGTTGAAGTGCCCAACAGCGAGCAGAGAAGAAAGGGGAAAGCTTCCAAAGGAAGATTTGTAACAAATCCCTCCCATAGTTCTAGACAACTAAGACAACAATGTCAACAGAAGAGTACCTCACATATCAGTAGGCTCATTAAAAATCCATGTCTGTATTACCACTGCCCTCATTAAATCTGACAATTGCAGCACAGGATCACCCTCAGTGAGCCCAGTGTCCCTGCAGGGCTGTGCAGTGAGCCCAGTGTCCCTGCAGGGCTGTGCAGTGAGCCGGGGGGGGTGTGAGCTGAGGAGCTCGGTACTCACTGGGAGGATAAGGAACCGCGGTCCGGCCGTCCTTGCCCAGCGGCCGCTCCTCGGAGCCCGCTGCCGGCAGCTTGGAGGAGCGCAGGGCTGGGGACACGGCCTGCAACACCAAACGCTGCAGTCAGCACAGCCTGACACCTCTCAGTGGCACCACACAGCAAACACAATCGCTGCTTTTCTAATCCCCCACCCGCTGCCCACAAGGAGTCTGGATTTTTTCCCCTCTTTCAACACTAAAAACAGAAAGAAATATTTGCCTGTCTATATATCCCCCCATAAACTAATGCATACATATAACTATACATTTTTATAGTTCTATACATACACACATTATATTCAAAATGTTATCACAAGCCCTGGGCTTGAAATGCATGTGGCTGCTCTATTTCCATGTTTGGATTACTCCAAGGTAGTAATGGGAATATGACACAGAGTGAGCCCAACACAGGCAAATGTTAAGACAGGAGAAACATTAGGGCTGTCCAGGGTAACTTCTGGGAAGAAAGTAAATTTTTATTTTGACAGATCAGTCCTCTGGTAGATTTGCATATTAACTGTGGCATCTGAAGTGCAGTTTGTGTGGAAAAGTCCTGCCAAGAAAAGGCATAAGACTTTTAAACACTGTTATCTACTAACAGTCACTTTAAGACCACCTTCTGGATCATTATGGTTGTATTGGATTATGCTTAAAGATAGTGACTATCCAAATTTTTGCCTTCCCAGGCAATTTACTGCCCCCCATAACTGATATAAATCTGCACTTCCCTCTGCATTTCCAAACATGCAGCAACTATTTCTCTTTGCACTGAAATGAAGTGCTTGGAGGAATATGAGGTAACATGACTCAGAGGATTACTGGAATCCTGTAAGGTTGAATTTACTTTTCTTTGGGCAGGTTCTCAGACAACGTAAAAGAACCCATCACCAATTAATAGCCCGCCTACCTGGAAACCCTCTCTCTCCCATCTATTAGGGATAATCATTCCCACTAGAAATCTGTTTCTTGGCCTACAGAACACCCATCCCCACAAGGACTCACCCCAAGCTCATCCTCGTCGGAGTTGTCGAAGATGTTGTCGAGGTCGTGCAGGGACGGGGCCAGGTCGGTGACCTGGGTGAGGCTGCCGGAGCCGGCCCTGCCGGCAGCGCCCTCCTGCCGCGGGTCTGCCAGCACGAATGGAACAGTCAGGGAAACGGAGCACGGGCAGGGAAACTGAGCAGAGTCAGGGAAACGCAGCACGGGCAGCAGCAGAGCAGCACCTCTGCCCCGCAGCACTGAGCCCTCTGCTCTGCTGGAGCCTTGCAGGCTGAGCAGCGACCACCCAGGGTCAGCCAAGATACAAGGAAGGAGCTGCTGCTGCTCATTTAATATTCTAAAAAATATATAATTGTTTTTATAAAAAGGACAAGGAAAACCAAGTTTTTTCCAGCTTGGGACTGTCTGTAGCTCTGATGTTACAGACAAAAGTTCAGATGTGATTTTTCCCTCCACATGTTATGGCATATAGGTATTTTTGCTTTGCAGACCAAATTAAAAAGCTGTAACTCACCAGTCTTAGGAGCAGAACTGAAAATAGACATGGCATCTTTTCCATCAGGAACTGGTGTGGAATGGCCCGTTGGGGGGATTTCCTTGGAACCAATCCCATCTTCTGACTATACAAAAAACCAAAGAGATTTCATGGCTGTGAATTTAGGCTATGTAAGAACAAATGTTTTGCTATGTCCAGCCAGACTCAGGGGTCTGAGTTAAATATAAGATTTACAAAGGATTCCATGGACATCATTGAACTCTGACAGCCAGTCCAGGTAATTAACCACCTTAAATTCTCCAGGAAAAAACATCTTTTAGAATGTTTACTTGCACAGCCAAACACCAAAACAACTCCATAAAGGATAACATACATAAGGAGCATCGTGCACATGATAATATAAAATAATATTTTTTTAAAAAATTAAATATAAATATATACATGTCTGATTTTGTTCTGTGGAACAAGACTTGTGTCTTCCAGAGAGCTGTAGAGCAAACACTGTGCTACAGGATAAATCCCACAAGAACATTAATGCCAAAGACTGGATTTACACCTTACCTTGTTCTTTTTCAAAGGATCTTTCTCAGCCCCAAGTTTGCATTTTTTATTGACAGTGAAACTGTACTTGATGTCTCCATCTTCGAAGGTGTAAGGATCACTGGTGTCCCCCCAGCCTTCTCCAGGAGGTTGTAGTAGAGGCAAGGGGTCAAGATAGTTCAAGGTCTGCACTGGTTTCTGCTCTTCCAAAATTTTAAACCGTTTATTAGGTTGTGCTAAGAGCCTGAAGTGAAAATAAACAAGTAAGGCCAACATGAAACAAAACCAGCACAATCTGCAGCTGTCACACAAACACAGCTCACTCCCCCTTGATCAAGTAGAAATGTTATGAGCACTATCTCATCAAATAAAGGATGTATTGGATACATTTAAACATTAAATACCTTACTGTATTAAGACCTACTTTGGGACAATGAAAGAAGAATCAATTTTGTCACTGTATAAATGAAAACACTTTGAAGTCCAGTCTTCCTGTGTTTTTCAGGCTGAAACCCTTTTCAGCCTAGCAAACTCCATTGTAATTACCAAACCCAATAGTCTTTTAACTCAATAACTCTTCCTCAGTAATTTTTCCTATACATTTTCATTAACTACTCTCTCTAGTGCATTTTTTTAAAATGCATTATCAGAATGCTACAGTAATTTTTAGGTTAGCAAAAAATACAAAAATAGGCTACAAAGAGATTGATCAGTTCTTGTAGTGTCCAACAGAAAGCCAGATATGGAAAAGGCAAGCATCCTGCACTAGAGTGTTTCTATTTAACTATTTGGTGCTCTCTGCAGCATCTGTGATGGTGAAGCCTTAGCCTTTCTGAGTTGAAAAGCAGAAATTAGAGTTTGGTGATGATTAGAGCTGCCCAGCTCCCCTGCTCAGAGTGCTCTCTCACCTTTTCAGTGCAGTGCTGTCAGGGTTGATCTCCATCCTGCCATCATACCTCTCACACGGCAGCTCTGGCGGCCGGAACTCGGGGTCGTCACTTGAAGGGACACTATAGGTCCTCCACACGTCCACGGCCTCGTTGCTCTGAGTTATGCCACAGTACAAGGCTGTCTCACTGACCTCTGCCATCAGAGGTAACCTCTGTCCCACCAGGACTGTCCTGTCATCTAAGGTGGGCAGTGGCTGCAGCTCCAGCCCGCTGCCGTAGAGTGCTGGGTTCACAGGAACGGAAGGGGGGTCCAGGTTCTCTGCCTCCTGACCTCTGGGCTGGGGGCTCAGGGTGGGAGGCAGAGGGGAAGTGGGGGAATGGGGTGAATCCATAGGATTCATATTAATTTGCTTGCTTGCATTTCTAGCAGGTAGCGGGAGCGGCTTCTCGTATTTCCTGGAACTGGGGACTTCCAAGGCGGCCTCCATCCCGGCCAGGCCCAGCTTCTGCCCGGCCGCCTCCTGCTCCATGCAGAGCTCTTCAGTCACCGAGGGCCGATGGTGGAAAGGCATCAGGGGCCTTTTCTGCAGTTTCTCTCCCTTGTCCTGCCGCTCGGTGGTTTTGTGCTTTGAGGAGGCAGGAGGGGGCAGTGCCGAGGCCGCCGCCGTCCCCACGGGGAAGCCGGGCTGGGGCAGCGTGGGGGGCCGGCCCGAGGCACCGGCGCAGCGCTGCTTGAACACCTTGTGCCTGGAGGAGGAGGAGAGAAAGCACTCACTGCATGCTCCGGGCAGTTACCCACCGCAGGGGAAAGGCAAACCTAAAGAACAGCCCTGAGAAACCTCCTGTCTGCTCCTGATCTTTTAACAGCCTTTTAATTTCTGCCTGATGCAGGAAGTTTGAATAAATATTTTTAAATATTCAAAACAAAATAATGCAGTAACATACAATCTTATTACTGGCTTCATGTGGCTTTTTTCACTTTGTATCCAGTATCTTTGAGACTGAGAAGCACAGGATTGAATTTCAGTGTTTCAGGTCCTGCTAAAAAGTATTTTCATCATACTGATGATGATTCCCAATGATGTGACAACAGGGATATAACTCTGCCCATACTTTTGTTGGTCTTTTTTGTTGTTCAGGGCTTTTTGTTTAGCTGTTTATTTGATTTTATTAAGCTAAACAGAAATTGAAAGATGTGTTTGTGCTTAACATTGAAACCTGTTTAAAAATAAACACCATTTCAAAAGGAATCACTCCATTCCTATTTTATGAACAACAGGACAACAAAAACCCATTTCAAAACATGTAATGTGCTTTTTACTTAAAAAAGATAACTTACATGATCACAAGTGAAGTGGGCTACATTGGAGATACTCAACTCTGTTTGTGGGTGCAGACACAACATTTTGTGCTTGCTGTCCCTGTTCCCTGGAAGCATCCAGGCTTGTGGGGTTATCCCAGCTTTCTGCAGGGCTTTGCTGTTCCCAGGACATGCTGCAGATTCCCTGCAGCAGCAGATGGTCTGTGCCTGCAATCACCCTAATGTGCAGCTAATGCCCTGGTAACTGGAGATTTGCCTTAAGCATGTTCTTGTAACATTTCATTGCCTTAATTCTCCATCATTCACCGTATTTTAACTGACTGCAGAGAATTATTTCAGACATTCTGCTCCTCACACACCAAGCTGGGTCTGCAGGAGACTGAATTTGATGCTGAGTACCAGACAGCCCTTTGAGACTCCAGATCTAAGATCATATCCTGACATTTATCCAGTACATGGAATGGGCACAGAAATGACTAAAACAATTTCTATATGCCAGTTGCTGCTCAGGTTCTGCAGCTACACACAAAGAACTTATTGCTGTTTGAAATCAGGTACTGCCTTCATTTTAAGGATAATGTTTCCATTTCCCAGCTGCTGTGTTTACCAGCTCCAGCATGATGCAGTTATCAGTGGAGGGATGAACAGACAGTGTGAAATTCCAAGTGCAGCTGAACCTATCCACAGAGCCAGGCTCCCACTGCCCACTGTTGATCCCCATGCTTTCCAGGCAAAGCTGGACCTCAGTTTTCCACAGGAACACTTGGCATTCTGACAAAACATTTATCTGTTCCAAATTCTTGGGTATATAAATACAAACAATGTGTATAATCAGGGAAGAAGAGCAGCAGAAAGCATCCTCTCACTTGGGATAGAGCAGAGAGTCTCCAGGTTGAACATTCCACCCTTGTAGGATGCACAGTCCCTTCATCCCTTCCTCTGACTACACAAAGAAGAACTGCATCCTTAAGGAATAACTTCTTTTGGTCAAGGTGCTTTTATCACCTATCTTACGAGTAGATGGTGACCTTGGGAATTCAGAATTTCAGTAGAAGTGTTTCACTGGACTATTTTACTGCAAACTGGGGGCTTTTCTAGTTCTGTAACATCTCTCTGATAGTTTTAAGAATGGTTAAGCATATTGGTGATGATGGTTTGCCTTTCCTGAGTGAGGAGTTCTGAAATTCTAACCACCCAAAGATGACAGATAACTTTAATAACCTCCTAAAGTGTTTGTGTGAGTGAGCTGTGAATTCTTTCTGATCCAGTGACAGAGGGTGACCAGGCTGCAAAGGTTTCATATTCTCTTGTGTGGGTTTGGTGCCATGGCAGATCAACCAGAGGCACATGAAGTGATTTGCAGGGATGTTTCCCCTCTTCCTTCAAATATCAGGATAATCACAAACTTAGGAAGAGCCTGCCCTCTTCACCACAAGCCTTAACCACTTAACCAAAGGTTACAGTCTGAAAAGCTGCAGGATGAGTTCCTTATGAATGGGAACTGTTGGAGTGATTCTGGCCCCAGTACCATCCTATTTCCACGTGGATTGGCTCCTGCAAGTGACAGTGGGCTGAGATGCAGATTCATCCCCCAAATGTGATCAGAGGTTTGATATTACAATTTCTTCTTGTCTCAGCTAAAGCTGAGATAACTCTCTTCTGTAAGTGTACCTCTGTCTGAATTAAGCAGGGCTCTCACAATATGACAAATGTTTATTCTCTTCAAAGCTCACCTGGAACAAGAACAACTGACTCTTTGGACTGGATCCACAAAATCCCATGAAACACTGTTGTTAGGAACTTCCTCCTCCAAATTTGCAGCTGTAATTTGACTCCTCCTGAAGAAGAGAAAATTATTTTAGTAATCATCACCTTCTGAAGAACAAAATTTTTAAAATGTACATAATTAATATATGTTCCCCTCAGATAAATTATTTCCTTCTACCTGACCTTTGAAATTGACAGCAGATCCCTGTACTACTCCTTAAATTTACAGTTTGATTTATGTAGGAGGAAGGTCTCAGCTCTGTGTCAGATAACTCTGTCTGGAGTCCAAGCACAAGAAGCAAGGGGAAAGCCATTTAAACTGTTTCTGGAAATTAGTCTGACATACCAAATGAGAAAATTGCATGGATATAGGAAAAAAGAAATATTTCAGGGCTCACCATGCCATGATACACTTTAAATCTCCAGTACTAAAGGTCTATGATACTATCATCTATTTATACACTCTTGTCAATTGAAATTTTAGTCCAACTCATGTAAGGTTTCACATATACTCCCCTTAGAGCCCTAAATATCAAATATATACAATGTGTCCTGCAGCCACCCAGCTTTCAGTGTAGTAACTACAACAGGAGATGGAAGTTGCTATCTCTAACTCTGAGAGCACTTGGCTGAAGGCACAACCTATGGATGTGTGGCCTTAAGGACTGTCACAATTAGGGTACACATCTGCAAATTCAATGGGAAGTGTCAGGAGCTCTCAGCTGAACAGAGGGATAAATTTTCTTTAATAATACAACATTTTCTTTGATAATGGTGTTTGGCATCATTAGCTCTGATTGGTGGCAAAGGAACCCTATAAAGAATAACATTAGGGCAAACTATGACAATTTTAGCTGTATATTATGTGTTACAAATAAGCAAAGCATGAGGACTGCTGCCATACTTGGACTGTGCCCTGTTGAGGATGCATTCCTTCCACACACGGTGAACAATACGGTTGTGAAATTTGGGAGTAATCTTGCTTGATTTCTTTGGACTGTGGACACTGACTGTCCCCTCCTGCACAGCTGGATGGCTGATGCTGCTCTGAGAGCAGCCACTTTCTCCTGCAAGAGAAATAAAGCATTAATGTCAGAACTGTTCTTCATATTGTCACTTGCTATTTTTTCCTGGAAGTCTCTTAGCAGGCTGCTGACTACACCAATGTTCACATTCACTGGGAATGCTCAGAGCATCCTTACAAACACATTTAAAGCAACACTCCCTTTGAGGTAACAAAGATGGCACTGAGTTGTACCACAGGCATGGGCAATAGAGTTGTGCAAGTACTGCACCTCATGTGATGTGACACACTCTGTATATTCTATATCTCTGTGTATCTATAAAAAATACACTCCCTAATAAATGGAGGTACTTTAGATAGCCCCTACAGCTCTGGACTGAATCACCAAGAAGTAGTGAAGATAGAGCTTTTCCATTATTATCCTGTATGTTAAACTTGAATTTATATAGTCTTTGGTGAGTTGCTTTAAAGATGAAATTTATAATAATATGGATGGTCCTAAAAGCATCTATTAAAGAAAACTAATAATTTATGTAGAATATTTCAAAGCAAGGATCAGTTCTTTATACTCAATATTAAACCTCAGCGAAGAAATGAATGGATCACTGATGCTTTCCTACAGACACAGGCTGGGAGAGCTGGGGGTGCTCAGCCTGGGGAAGAGAAGGCTCCAGGGATAGCTCAGAGCCCCTTCCTGGAGAGGGGGCTCTGCGACAGAGCCCCCCTCTGGGTTGGAGAGGGACTTGGGACAAGGGACAGAGGGACAGGACACAGAGAATGGCTGCCCACTGCCAGAGGGCAGGGATAGATTGGTAAGGAATTGTTCCCTGGGAGGGTGGCAGGCCCTGGCACAGAGAAGCTGTGGCTGCCTCTGCATCCCTGGCAGTGTCCAAGGCCAGGCTGGACAGGGCTTGGAGCAGCCTGGGACAGTGGAAGATGTCCCTGCCCATGGCAGGGGTGGATTGAGGCTGAGGTCCTTTCCAACCCAAACCACTCTGGGATTCTATGCCCTTTCTTTACAATATGCTTGAACTGAAATACTAAAATCAAAACTGGCTTTGGTGAGATTTTCCAGTTGAGGTCTACACTACTACAGAAATTTCCAACAGCTTATCACCAGTAGATACACTATTAACACAGCATATGATATTCTCAGTATGTATTTTCTGTGTGGTTATCAAAGAGATAACAAATGAAAATATTACTTCAACATGTTTGAAAGCCTGAAAACTCTCTCCACTCCATTCCTTCCTGTGATGCAGCAGCTTTTACCAGCTATTGTACAAGCAGATGCTTCTTTTCCTGCCCTGCAATGTGTTTCTGTTTAGCTGAACTGAACTCCAGCACATCCATCTTGCCAAGGCCGAGCTGCAGCAGCAGAGGGAGCTTTGGGTCCACTGGCCCGGGCAGGAGTCGCTGCTCTGGGCTGGAACAGCCAGGAGGGATCTGCTGCATTTTCACAAGGTCACACCAGGGTACAGAACACTTCGTCCTCCTGCTGACGCAATCCAAGCAGCCTCAAGTGTGACGTGCTGAAGGGACTCGGTGCTGCACATCACTGCAGCTAACAGGGAATCCTGCTGCTTGCCACCAGGTGATTTGCAAAACAACTTCTGAAATGGTGCACAAGCTGCCTAACCCTGCATCTTCTTTCATTCTTCACGTTATATATTTCTTTCTCCAGTTAGATCTTCCTTGATTATCTTTTTGTAAAGTCAAATATGGAAACCCCTGGCCATACTGAGGCTTGTGCCTCTAACCATGTACTTCACAGGCTTTAATGTTCTCCAGCAAGTGGGAACTTGACAGATAATCAAAAAACAAACAGGTCAGAACTTCAGAATTGGCAAATGTGCCCTTCTTTGGAGAAGGAATGCGTGTATAGACAAACATCACATGGACACAGAGGCATCACGTCAACAGCAGGAGGAAAACAAGGATAAGTCTGACGGGAAGGGAAGGACAGGAGGCACGAGGGGATAACCAAGGAACTACCAGGGCTTTCAAGTTACATTGGAATGCATTAAATATTGCTTTCTATAATTATGTAATATTTTTATACTATTGCTGTACTACAGTACAGCAATATACAGCATAACAGGAGACAGAACTGCACAGCAGGCAAAACCACTTTGTTCTCACACACTGACACTAATTTTTGGCCAAGAACATCCCTGGCACAGTCCTGGAACACACAGAGGTACCTCTGGCAGGTAATGGTACAGTGAGTGGAGGACACAGCAGCCCCCACCAGAGGCCACTGCACAACCCCTGCAGTGCAGACTGGTTCCACTGGTGAAAAATGCCATTCTCCAGTTGCAGCAACAATTTGTTTTGTTACATACTTTAGACACAACCATGGAAAATGTGATAAAAAGAGAACTGAAGAGATCATCTAGTCCAGTCCTTGCTTTAAAGCTGGATCAACAAATTTAGCTAATCTGTTTCTTAAGAACAACCTTCCAAAATGCCCCCACTAAACCTTCCAAAACCCATCACCCATCTGCTAATGGAACTTCTGTAGCTTCCCAACAGCTAACTTATTCCAACATTTCATTATCCTCCCTCAGAGCAAGTTTTTCCTCCTGTTTAACCTAGTTTTGCTTTGCTCCAGTTTAGATTCATTACATACTGGTTGCAGAGAAAAGCATATTCTTTTTCTCCTTGAAATTCCACTTCTTTAGACTAAAACACCTCAATTCTGTCCATCTTTTCCTGGAGGTCCTGTTTGCAAAATCCAGGATCACTCTCACTGTACTTTCTTGGACTCCAGACAGTTTGTCCACATCTTTAGGTGCTCCAAGCTGGACATGGCACTAAACCCACATTTTAAACAGTATTGGGCAGAACTGAAGTATTATTCCTGTGCCTCACACTAATCCAGTTTCTGGGTCCCACTAGTGATTCTGGACTGCATGACATGCTTTTCCAATCCATTTCTCCAGTTTAAAATGGTTTTTGATAAAAAAAGAATTCTTTCATTGTTTGCTGGAGAGGCACCCCTCTGATACAAATTCATGCTGCCCTCAAACAATAGCAGAGATCAAACAGAAGCTGTGACTGCCAGATTGGACAACATGAACACTTTTATATAAAATACAGTCTATGAATATTCAAAAATAGAATCCCCCTTGTAGTACTGTACAAGTGTAACAGGGTTTTGAAAATCTTAAAAATACAATAGCACATTAAAATATGCATCAATACTTGAACAGAGATTGTTATTTAAATGGTGATTGTCTTGCTTCAGTTAGTTATTAATTGGCTTCTTGCTTCTTTTAACTCTCAGTTCCTTTGAAAAACACCATTCCAAGTGAATTTACATCTCATGTTCTGACTTATTAGCAGTAAATACTAAATACTTTGATTGTCTTCGTCTATAGGCTCTAATCATGGACAAGTGAATCCAGACACGTTTTCTCTGCCTTTGCATCAAGGTTCAAAGGTTGGACTTGATGATCTTACAGGTCTGCTCCAACCTCAATGACTCTGTTATTCCAGGACTGACCCTGTTATGTGACAGAACTATCCCATAAAGGTTAAGCTTGGGAGCTCCTCAGTGAGGGCACAACAAGGATTCTTTAGCCCCATCTGGCTGCACAGTCTCACAGAAACTTGTAGCGTCTTTGACACTTCTATTGCTCTGTGAATTTTAGTAAGAGCTCCCCAACAGGTTCAAAAATTTTCAGAATTCAAGCAGAAGGTTGCCCAGTGGTGAGAGGTTTGTGTTGCTTTGCAGCACTGCACACAGATGTGCCTACAGGAAAGGGAGCTGAACTGAGTTTACCCTGTTTTGTGTAAAGGGGTGTTCACAGCACTGCCTTCCCTTCACCACAGACCTACAAAGTCCCCCCCCAACCCTCCTCCACTGCCTGCCTTTACCCTGCCCCTGCTCACACATGCACTCCCCAGGAGCTAAGCAAAGCCCAGAGTCTGAGCCCATCTCCCCAGCCCACTGCTTACCCATAACAGCCTGCTCTGGAGAGGTGGGGGGAGTCAGGGGCATCCCACAGGTACTGACAGGATCCTTCACGCTTCCAAGCCCCTGCTGTCCCACATTTATATGGCCTGCAGCACTGGCAGAGCTCTGTGACACTGGGATGTCACTCTGGGAGATGAGAACAAAGGCTGAAGGATACACCATCCTCACACCTCCTGCAGAAAAATGGGAAACCACAAGTCTTAGACATACCTGAAAATATCCAGCAACCACAGCTACTTCCACTTGTTTTCAATGTCAATTTGACAAAACTTATTATCTGAAATACAAAGAGCTAAGAATTTCCATGCTAATATACATCCAGCCCTCTGTAACCAGCACAGAGCTGAAACAAGTAGCTCAATCCAGTGAATAATGGCATGAGGGATACAGGGAGTACAAAAGCTTGAGGCGACAGAACTACTCAGATGTTCTGGTGTCAAGAGAGCTACAAGAGAATACAGGAAAATTATAATGGCTCTTTCTGATTAATTAGATGACTTTTTTTTTTTTCAAATCACGGGGAGGAAAATAATCTTTCAGGCAGAATATTGAAACTTACCAACAATGACTTCAACTGCCACAGGGAAATCGTTGTCATATCCCAGCTCTTCCTCCTCTTTCATGCCTTCCTTTTTCTTCAGCACCATGGGGTAGAAGTACTGCCACTCCTCCATCAGCTTCCGAGTGGCAGGGTCTGACATTTTGTAGGACTGGCCCGTCAGGGTCCCGTTCAGGCCATAAGGACTCACCAGCACTGCAACACAACAAACAGCAGCCCTGAAGGACTCAGCAGCACTGCAGGAGAACAAGCAACAGTCCCACAGCAGGGCTGCTCCAGCTCTGCCTGAGCCACTCCTCCACTGCCTGAGGACTGAAGGGTCCAGGGAAAGCCACTGCAAAACCCAGTGCAGGTGGGAATCCAAAGCCACAGAGCACTGAGCCCTCCCGAGCTAACACAGGACCCCGTGGCAGTTTGGGTTCATCATTTCCACTGTGAATGAAATTCCAGCAACCCCAGTGTAGTGAAACAGCATTCAGGGATGAGCACTCATGGAAAGAAGTGAGGACAGGGACATTTGAGACTTCTCAGCTTTAAAAGGATAGATAATACATAAAGAAGAGTCACAACAAACAAGGAAAATGACTTGCTTAACAACAGGTATTTCCATTCTGACTCAATTTTGCTTTTAGCTGTATTTGATTTGAGTCATGAATTCAGCTCACTGAAATAAAATGTATGACTGAAGTGCCTGAGCCTCTGTCAAAGCTTTATGTGTAGACACAAAATGTTTTCAATAAAGCTTCTATAAATTAACATCTCTATAAATGATCATTTCATGTGTCTCTGGGTGGGTTTTTTTTGACTCTGTGTTGAACTTTACTAAGATTTCTTGCTTTAATTGCTTTGAAATTATAATTTCAGACTGTAGTAAAGACAGCATAATGCAATGACTCAAAATTCTTAATGTTTTTCTTTTTTTTTTAGAGCATCACATGAAAACTGCATTATGAATTTATTAAGCCATCAACTTAATTCTGTAAAATTTTAATTTCTTACTCTGGCAAATAAATAGTCACAGATACTTAAAGTTTTTCATTGTTTCTACTACATTTTCATACCCACCCACCCCTTGTTTTTAAAATAAAACAGTAAATAGTTGCCAATGTATGAATGAAAAGCAGTCCCGAACCAGATAAGCTCAGTATTTGCATCCACATGGGATTCACAGAGAGACCATGTCAGAAAACCACATGTGTGCACTGACTTTCTTAAATACTACATCTTTTTAAACTGCAATGACTGATTGGTTTGGCGTGGAATGTTACCAACAGTGTGAACAGATAGCGAGTTCTGGAGAACCATCCCCCTAGGGCCGATGTCCCGGGAAGCTCGGTACCTTGGAAGGGCGAGGGGGAGTTCTGGGCCATCTGGATGTGCTCCTCGGTGATCAGGTAGATGGGCTGGTGCTGGGCGATCTCCACGCTCGTGCACACGTTGCTCTCCCCGTGCAGGAAGAACGTGAAGGCACACGACAAGTGCTCACTGCAGGACACAGGAGACAAAAGGAAACATTTATCGGTGTTAATGGGCTCCGGGAGGGAAATTCAGAGCTCCGAGGCCAAGCACACACGCTCCTGTCCTATCCTGAGGCTCACTGCCTGGCCGGGAATCATATAAAGAGAGGGATCTGTCACCAGACAAATAACCGACAATGCTGGCAGCTGTCTCGTCGATGTGTTTTCCTACTTGTCTCATTACAAATAAATGGGATTTTAACCAGAATTCAAGCGATAAAATGATAGGTCTTTAGAAATTCTTCGAAGTTCACCCTGTGAGAAATAGCCACCCACTTTTCATAAATTTAGATAGGTTTATTAAACAGAAGACTGAATAGAGAAAATGTTACAGGGCCGGGAGCAAAAGATTTTCCCCACCATGCGCTCCCCCACACAATGGAGGTTTTGCCTTTTAATCCCTCCCAAAATTTCTGTCCATCGACTCCATCTTCACTGTCCAGTGGTGGAGTTTACTTTCTCAAATCTTGATTAGAGGTCAGATGTCACCATAGTGACAAGCCAATCCTCCCAAATATCCCAACCCCGGCTGTCCCTTGATAACAACTCAAGGGGCAAAAAAAAAAAACTTTTCTTAACCTATATACATGACATTTGTCTGTTAATTGTGAGAGTCAATCATTGCATTACTCATCTATCACAAACCCACAATGAGATCCAGCTGAAAAGAAACAAAGGAATAGGAAAGATGTTTGCCTAACAGCTAATGAGAATCTTGATTAAAAAATATAAAAGCACGTGAATATTACAGAAAGTTGTCAACAACCTAAGGTGAACCGTGGATTTGCCACTGCTGGCCAAATTTAACTTGAAATGAACTGCATTGAAAATATTTTCACTTCATCCTACACATAGAGTGACTCACATCACAGCAAAGTATTTGCTTAAATATTCCTTGCTACAAAGCCACAAGAAGTAAGAAAACAAAGCACACTTCATGTTTTTAATCCTCATTTTAATCAACTAAAAATGTGCAGAGCTGCAGTAAGCTTGCAGAGATTTTTCTGTCCAATTCAAGAGCTGTGCACAGTTTTATGGGTGTTGGCTTTGGCACAGGGCCAGCCCTAAGGGGACCTGTGTTTTACACACAGCTCTCACTACCTGCACCTAGAGGAAAAACCAGAGGCAATTACAACCATCTCACTTCGGCGTTTAAGTCAATCAACATCTCTGCTACTGCTGCCAGTGGGTTTTAAACAAAGGCACTGATGGTCCAGAATTGGGAGCTGCTCTAATCTCACTAAATCTCTGTATGATTTCACACGTTGGGCAGAGTAACTTCTCATCCTGTAGCCCAAGTTACTCTTCTGTGAAGCTCAAATCCTACCACAAAAAGAGACCAAAAGGAAAAGTTCAGCTGAGAAAAATCTGGAGAGAAAAGGTTACTGAAGTGACAGGCAACAGCCACACTTCCCTGGTGCTGCCATCCACAATTCTGAAGTACTTTGTAACAATAATTCCAGTAAATGAAAGGTTTCATTATGTTTCAATTTTCACAAAGGAAAGAAATTTCACTGTCCTCAGTGATGAAGTGGTAAATGGATCGTTAAGTTACATGGGGGGAAAGGAGGGAACAGGACATGGGACAAAGTGGGTCAGACTCCAGGTATTTCTATCCTGCCCCAAGAAGAGAAGCAAATCAATTAATGTAATAAAACCCCCTGAACAGTGGATTTCTGCACATACAAGAAATACAAAATTTCAGCAAAGTCCAATCATTTAAACAAAGCCCATTAGTTTCCTTACACAGCATGAACACCTTTAATATAAAGAAGGTTTTAATAAATAAAAACCCCATGAGAAATCTGGTGTAAGATCAGGTGGGGATAATGTCTGCAGAGAGTTCACGTGCAGCAGGTCAGCATTTCCAAAGCAGAGAGCAAAACTGGATTTTTTAGCTCCTGTCTTTAGGATATGCACAGAAACACTCTGGATTCTGCAAGCTTCCTACAGGATTTAACTGTGGGTCTTGCTTGGCTGCTATTGAACTGAAGGGAAAAAATTGGGACCATCCAGGGACCCTCTCAAGTGTCTTGCAAAGTGCTCTGGCATGAACAAATCATGTGAAATCTTATGCAATACTCACAGCTACCCATAAACACTGTGAGGATAAAGAACACACCAAATCAGAGCCTGAAAGTCAAAGATTCATTTGGTTTTGGAGGACAGGCAATGCATGCCACTAACTTTCAACTGAGAATCACCTAACAGCAGAATTAGTAACTGAGATCACAGAATTAGACAGCTTCAGACTAAGAGTGCAGACAACTAATTACGGGGGGAAGAGGTGTACAAATACAGCATCAGCCCATTTCTCTTCCCTGAATGCCAGATTAAGGAATAACAGTAATCAATGTTCCTGCTCACACCCAGCAATAAGGACTTCATCAGTGAAAGATGGATCATTTCTAGACTGGACCCAAATTAAACCATGCCCAGCTCCAGGAAGAGTACAACAAAGCTCACTCAGTCCAGCAGTGCTTTCCTTCAGACCAGAGCTGGTGGAGCTGCTGGCACAAGCCCCCCTGCCCAGCAGGTGCAGCTCCAGCCAGACCCTGTGTCCTGCTGCCCTCCCTGACCCCCCAGAGCTTTGCCATAGGAAAGGCACTGACACACAAGTGAAGCTCCCTCTGGTGCCAGTCACTGCCATAAGCTCAGCTTTCAAGACCAAAAATAATCAAGATCAAGGCCTGAGGACTTCCTGCAGTCCCCAGGTGAAAGTTTCCTTTAGTAACAAATAAGAATTTGATTTGAGCACAGCTGCTGGACTGTGTCCCACTCTGGCATGTGCTCCCAGCCCCCTGACATTCCTGCATGCAGCACAGCTCACACCATTCCTGAAATACCTGCCCAAAGAAATCACTCTGGCTACAAATGTGAGCCAGATCTTGGAATAAAATCCAAGTGGAGAAACCACACCAAGCTCCAAGCAGCCAGCCCTTCACACAGCCCCAGCACGAGGCTTCACCTGATCCACCACTGAGCTCCACTGTACCTATAAAGTTCCAAAACTCACAAATTGTTCAGGTCCTCACCAGAGTCTTCCAAGATTACCAATATCCAGTTTTCCTACAAGATCCACTTCTCTTTGCACCAACAAAAAACTGAACACAAAATGCAGATCAGACCAGGATTCCAAAAAACATTCAACACGATGTTCAGATTGATTTTTTATTTTATTTTATTTACATTTATTTCAACCCAGTTCAAAAAGCGAAGTTGACAGGCTTTTCAGAATTCACTCTCTGCAGGTTTTTAATCACTCTCATTTCTGTATTCTTTTCTGATCAGAAGATAAAACTATCAGAAACCACCAGGAAGGTACATGAAATGCTTTCAAATTATCCCCCTACTCCTCAGAGTCTGTTGGAACACCTCAAGCTGCCAGCTCAGGACAAGTACAATAATGCAAAAGTTGCTAATCTCACACAGCTGTGCTATACATTCACTTTGCACACACTAAGGAATTACACCAGGAACAAAGGGCAGTCAGAGGCACAGTTTGACTCCTCTGACTCTGTTAATAATAAATTTACTTTATACCTTTAAATTTGAGCCTGTTTTGCCCTTAAACTGTTTTCTCCCAGTCTTTATCTCAACTCATGAACCCATTTTTCCCCTTCCTCTGCCCAGCTGTAGCAGAGGACAGTGAGTGAACAGTTTTTGTGGGTACCCGGCATTTCAGCCAGTGCCAAACCACAACAGAGTGCAAATGTGTGCCAGTACTCTGGTCACACCATGCAGGAACTCTTTTTTACAGGTACTTCTTCAGAATCTTTTCTTTGCTTTCCCAGTGCCTTACAGCTGCCTTGGTTAGGATGTCACCTCCCCCCATGGAATGTATAGAACATATACAGAATATATGTTATTTTCTACTCCGGCTGCATGAAAGGTGAGGTGGGAAAAATGTTGAGCACTGGTCTGTAGCCAGCAGAACACTTTGGCACACACCTTCAACAATATTTCCACTACCTTCACTGAGACTTGTGTGCTAAAATTAAAACAACTGCTTAAATAAAAGGCATCTATTAACAGAAATGCAAAGAAATAGCAATGTCAAATAACCTTTTGTAACAAAAGATCTGTGTCCTTTTAAGTATTACAGGTACTTTTTCTCTGTAACACAGAAGAATCAAGCCTTCACTTTGGCACCTAATCACCTGCAGCTGACATTAGCTGTCTTTCAGGTGTTTCCTCTGGGACCTTAATTACCTCAAATAACTTTTGAGATGCCTAAAAATGTAGCTGAATACCTTGGCAATGTAATATTTAAGGCTTCCCATAAACTTTATGAATGCCAATTCCTCAGTTACTATAAATGACTTAAAGAAAACAACATTACATTACATTTACTTACATATAAAAAATCAGATGAGGATTATGAAAACTCAACTACATTTAAACTCCACAATATTGGCAGAGAAAGGGAACAACTGATGGATTCAGGTGTTGTTTCCATTTTTTGGGAGGTTTGGATAAATACCCAGTGGAACCTGTTCTGCTTTCAAACTGTACATGAAAAAAATGCCAAGATACTGCAATTCCTAACAGAGTTTGGAATGTATGTACTAATGTATATCTTGTATAAAGTTAAACTGCCCCCTACAGATTTCAAAATATACCACAAATGTGGAAGTCAAACTGCCAGTAACAATTACTTTGGGATTTGGGGAAGAAGATCCTACAAAAAAACAAATTGAACACAACTGATTCTTTTTCTTATTAGAGGGATATTAAAACAATAGTTTTATGGTATGAATTTTATCCTTATTATTTTAAGGACTTGAAACCATTCCCTGAAAACCCCTTGCTGCCATGCAGTGCACAGTGTCTAAGATTGCTTTGTCCCAAACATTGCAACCTCCTGACACACCTGGAAAGTGCAGTTGGGAGCCAGATGCCTGGACTGACACTAAAGGTTCCTTAGAAAAACACAGTGAAAATTTAAGAATCCTATATTTGTACATATCCATCCTATTTTCAGGGCTGAGCATTTTTTAAATACTTATTTCTCCACAGAGGAGCTAGAGCTGCCATGCTCTGCCCTCCAGGCTGCAGACTTCTTGTTTCTCCTCTACTTTGTAAGTAATTGTCCACAAAGCCACTGACTGTGTATGATTAATTGCATTTTCTGACCAATAAATTGTACAGCTGCTTAAATTCTCCTCAAAGTTAAGACTGAGATCCGAAAGCCCTCAAATCACAGTTACCCCAAAACAGCTTCATCAAGTCTAATGTCAGAAAAGAGGCAGCAGCAAGGCACAGGCAGTAGGAAAACTGTCAAATCACTTGTTTGATGCGGATTACAAAAAAGAGGGCATCAAAAGGCAAATCTGAAATAGAAGAATAAGTGAGAGCAAAATAAAATACTTTCCTTTAAAGCTGCTAAAGCAACAGGACAGGAGCAGGTCACAGTGGGGTTTGGGCAGGAGATGGCAGCACCTGGACACCCCTACAGCCAATAACACTCCAACACTGCAGTAAATTAACAGTCCAGTATGTAAATCACCTCTTCTTAAATCTTCTGGAAATAAATATCCCCAGAGAAGCCTGAACTTGAACAAGCTCCCACTAAGGGAGGAGAAGAAAGGTTGCCTGCTTTGATTTGAGAGAAGGCAGAGCCTCAGTCCCAGTGCAGAGTGGGTTTAAATGTGCCAGTTCCCAGTCAGGCACTTCCCTTAGCTGAGGGCAGGGATGCACTCCCAGAGCACCCAGATCCTCCAGGACACACCATGGTCCAGGCAGGAGCTGCAGGGCCCTGCCAGGCCACTGTGGTAGCAGAGAAAGCTTCCTCACACACACCAAGAGAGCAGAGGAGCACCTGGAGCAGCAAACAAAAAAGGCCAGGCCATTTTCTGGCCCTTAGGGGAAATCACACATTGCAAACCACAACTAAAGCTAAAAGGAAAGCATTTCCATGCATGAGACAATTCCAGAGTTTTCTGGACACCACAGCCCCCCAAGAGCACCCAGCCCCCATTTCTGCACTAGCATGGGACCCCCACAGCCAGGTTCTCTCTGCTGTGGCCCCAGACACAGATCCACACTGAAATATGGAAACACCAACCTGGAGCCTGCTTGGGGCTCTGTCACTCCACACATCAATCCCTGGGAAACAAGGACTCCCTGCCCAACTGGATCCAGAATTCCCTGTGTGCTGGAGCCAGAACAGGGCTGAGGGCTGACACAGCCCAGCACCTGGAGCTTGTCCCAAGGCTAATGAACACCCAGCTGAAACCAACTGGGCAATTATTTCACTGTATCACAGCACCTGAAACAACTTTTCTTCAGGTGAACACACTGCTGGCTCATGAACAAGGGAAACTGATGTCTGGTTATACATCTCTGCCCAAAGTCACTAGTTTTTGTATAGCACAGAGTAAGAACACAGGAGGTCAAGCTGCAGATTAAATCATATTGCTTTGGCAATGACTCCTTGTCTCTTGATTTTGTTATCTCTTTCTCTTCCCCAACTCAAAGAAATAAAAAGAAGAGCAGGGAACAGAACATCAGTTCCCAGAACTACCAGATCTTTAATTATCTCTTAAGTCCATTTGTTGTCTTGGTTGGATTTTTTAAAAATTATGAGATGCACAGACAGAAACTTTGTATACATTTCGATTGCCTTTAATGTTTTCCCAGTAGTGAAGTAAAGCACTAAGATAACAGTTTCACAATGCAGCAAGCATTTAGATAACATTATCTAAACACTTGCTGTGTAACAGACTTATTGTCTCAACACTGCCTCAGTTGTCACCAGCAAAGCCCTTGCCAAGGCCAACACACACCTCCCTAACGGGATTCCCTCCCTGATCCCATCTCCAGCAGGCTCCCACCCTCCCCTGTGTATAAATGTATGCACGGGGTGAGCTGCCAGCCTGTGGACACGGGGGGGCTATTCCTCCAGTGCATCCATCAATCTGCAGTGTGACAGGGTAAGAACAGCAGCACCTGCATGAGTCCTGGGAAATGCTGCACATCCCATCAGCCCATTCTGAGCAGCAATTCCATTGTAGGATCACTTGGAACAAGACCCACACCAAGTCTGTGCTGGAGGCAAGGTCACATCCAGCGTCCGTAACCTTCGATGGGAGCACGGCACAAACTGCTCCCATTCCCTGCCCTGGCTTATCCCAATGTCTCAGGCTGGGACAGCTCCAGGTCTGGGATTTTTGGAGATACAGAACAGCAGAACAGGTTTGGCTGTGAGTAAATACTACAGTGACAGTGCTCCTGCTGAGGAGTTAGCACCTTAGGGAAGCAGAGCTTCGCCCCACAGCTCCTGCAGGGAGGAACAGGTTCTGCAGCAACAGCCATCCCATGCTTGCCCTGGAAACTACACACAGAAATAAGCATGTTTTAATGTACTGAAGCAGTGTTCAATATTTAGCCTCCTGGATCTCTGAAATAAAAGTCCTGCAGTGAAATCCCAGTGAACATTCCTCCCTTGGCAGTCAGGACTGTACCACACCATGTAGCTCGAGGCACTGAGGATTACTGAGTCCATTATTTGTTACATTTGTGCCACACTTCAGAGCCGTGCTGATTTAGAACAGCAACTATTTTGAGTTATTTAAGATGTCAGTACCAAAAAGTGATTCTGCAAGTTTATTATATTCATTATGAATTAAAATTCATTGTGATGAAACTCTGGATCCTGCCCTATTTAGAAAACACAGAAGTTGCTGTGACCATATTTCTACTGTACTACAGGATATAGACTTTAAAATACTATATAAATGCATACCAAAAAGGAAACATGGAAGTTATTAAAGTTATTTTCAGGTTAATGCCAAAACAAACACATATTTTTCACTGGAAATTCTGAGCTTTTTAAGATATATGTCCTTAGAATTCAGGAACTTGCTTATATCTGTACCAGCATTACCAGGTATTATAAAAACAATAGTACCAGCTGGTGAAAACTACAAAATGGATTATAATTAACTAGAAGATTGTCAGAACGGATGCAATATTTCTTGCTTTAGCATACTCAAAATACCAACACATCAGGAAAAATTGCATATAAAGCTTCTAAAATCCCTGCTGTTATCACCCGCCTGCCATCTCTCTCTCTCTGTCTGAAGCACTGTGTTTCCACACAGGGTCTGAAATGGGTCCTTTGGAAAATTAATTTCCATGAGAGATCTGATACCCTTTCAAACAAGAATGCAGGCAGATAAGCTCATATATTCAATGTGCCCCATAAGTTATTCATGGCACATGAATAAGTGACATGTTAGTTATATGTGGAATCTCCCCAAAAGCCCTCTTTTTGTGCTGGTAGTCTCAGCATTTCTTAAAAACCATCCAGGCCTCAGAATTGTCATGAGCAGTTGTGCTCTGGAGATCAGGACTGAAAAAATCCTTTTGAATATTAATAAGCCCAAACTCCAGCACGAGCCTGACGAGCGCTGATGGAGGTTCGCCAACCAACTACTGCCTTTTTTTTTTCAGCCTTAGGCATAAACTGACCTTTCCTTAACAGCTCGGCCCTGCAAAGTTTAAATGCTGGGCTCCCTTAAATTGAAGCTTTCTGTGGCAGTTTTATCTCAGATAACACAGCTATCAGTTACTCTGGCTCTCAACTCCAGCTGGATGGTTGACTGGCACAGTCAAAATGATTTGTCTGCAGGTGACAGACCCAAACAGAGCTGAAGCTTTGGAAAAAGGCTTCCCTCTACCCCTCATAAAGGGGTAAAAATGTCCTTTCTACTAAGGTTTGTGTTGCACACTGGCCATCAGTGGGCAGTTAACTTTATCCAATTAAGTCAGCCCAGTTTTCAGTCTCACACCTGAATTGCAGGAGTTGTGTGTGAAGTCAGTGATGAAATCATGTTCAGCAGAGAAACAAAAAGAGTATTTAACACTCAGGTATGGGGGAGTATCAAACCACATTTATGTTGGGAGCTTCATTTTCATAAATTATGTTGCTCTAGGAGTAAAGCCACAAGTCATCAGTGGTCCCTTAGTAATTGCTTCAGACAATTCCTTACTTTAATATGTCCTTGTAGCACAGATTCACTCAAAGCCACAGCTGAGTTTGTCACCAATATCTGCTCTGTGCTCTACTGGATTTAAAACTGCACATTTAAGAAGAGCATCAACAGGGAATACCACAGCAATTTATCTGTAACCAATTATCAAAAATTACCTAAATTCTGACTTGTTTTATATCACAATTAGCTCTGAAAGCTAGAAATTCAATGCATCTGTTAGTCTGATTTGACTTGAAATGGCTTTGATCTCAACAGCCATTTGTTAGAAATGACTACTGTGAAACCCCTGTAACCTGAATGAACACTGTGATGTGGATAAGCACTGCTGTGTGTTTTACAGGGCTACTCTGTTATTATGGAGGCAGAGTCTGAAAGGTCACGTTATTTGTTTACGTAACACACGTGGTGTTCTTACAAATAACAGCTCTGAGTTCTTCAGAAAGCAAACATTCCCTCACCTGGGAACACCGAGCTGCAACAACCGCCCAGTGCTCTGCAGACCAGGCTAGGGAGACCTAAAAAAATTTAAAATACGGGAATAAAACCAGCTGTCAATGCTCTACAAGAACCTTGATTAGCAGGTATGAGGTATAAGGGGAAATAATATGTGAACATCACATCATTCTCAGACTGCTCACAGCATGGGGAAGGAAAGTGAAGCAGCCACTGACACTTTTGCTTGCACCACATGTTTTATTTAGCGAGGGGTTGTGTGAAGCTTTAAAATTATTTTAACCAAATTCTTTCAAGATAATCAGTCCTACACAAATCCTAAAAATGAAGCTCAAAAATAATGAAAACTAAAATGCCATAAAAGAAAAGATACATGTTTCTTAGAAGCAAATTTTCTCCCAAGCAGCCAGGCTTCTCTCCCTGCTTTGTAAGTTAAGCAGCAGTGGCACGGTAACAGTGCCCAGTAATTCACAAGTTAACAGACATCACAATTCATTTGCTCTCTCCCAATTTAAATTCCTGCAGTGTCAGTCACAGGGATGCTCTCCAGACGTGCACACAGGCTCTGTCACCACAGCCAGAGCACAACCAGGGTGTGTCCTGCCCACGTCGGAGCTGTAGAAATAAAGCCCAGCCCAGCCGAGGCTCCTCCTCTGCTCTGCAGGGCCAGCACTGCCTTGTTTTTCCTGCCTGCTAATGTAGGTTAATGCACCCTTCTCCCCTTCACCCCATGGAGGCTGAGCTATTATCCAAAGCAGCATTATATTAGATTAAGGCCGTTCAGAAAAGAGATTCCTGGAAAAAAGACAGCAAACTGAAGGGGAAGAAGGGCCACACAACCATTTCTTGTTTTCATTAAGTTCACTCCATATGAAATTAAATTTATTGGTTTCATTCACAAAGCAAGTACATCAACAGGGGGAACTGTGGTTACCCAGGTTGTTCAACACAGAAATAATAACAAGAATATTGTTCTCAAAATCTCAAAACTATTAATGCAGTTTTGATTTGTGCTGCTTATTGTGGGCTCCCCAAGGGAAAAGGAGAAGTAAAGGATTATATTGTGAGTTTTATGTCATAGATTCACACAAGCTTTAAAAAGAAATTCAGACTCTCCAGGCATTAAATCCCTGTACCCTCTCTCCAGTGTGAGCAAAGTTTGGTTTTTCTGGCAGGAGAACACCAGCACTGGGAGCTCTCCAGAGAGGAAGCAGCCCTGCTGTCAGAACGTGGGAGCTGGGGACCTTCTGACCATCTCACATCCATTCAAAAGTGGCAACTGGAAACAGGACTTGTAAGTGCTGCAAGACTTGATCCCCCTCTAAATTATTTTCTTCCCACAAACCAAATCTTCTGATATCTTTACATGATTATAAATCTATAATAGTAACTCAGGTATTTTCAATTACAGAACACAAAGAGAGGTGAATCCTGATGGAGAGCTTTAATATTCCCAGGACTCACAGCTGAACCCTTAAATGTGATGGGACAACAGCACTACTGCAAAATGGAAGGAAATAATGCTCAAGTACATCCTGATAAAATTAAACACAAAACCAAACCCCCTCACCCCCAAATTACAAACAAAGCCAAGAGCCTAAATCTCTCCAGACTACCTCACAGAGCACACCTTGCTCAAGCACCAAGGTCTGAGCATAAAATGCCCTTCACACTTCTATGGAAGAGCACAAGGTTTAATGAGCTACACAGAACCGAGACAAAGTTTTAAGAGACCTGAACCTCATTTTACAGCATGGTCTCAGAGAAAATTTGTTCTCCTTTGCTGTATGGTGTGTAAAAGAGCCTGCAAAGGCTGTAAACACCTCCTAATGCACACTGAAATTTGTGCTGTAAGCCTGCTGCCAGCTGTCCTTTAGGAGGATGGCTGCACAAAATTATTTCACATGCGTCCATTATGCAGCATGATCACAATTAATGGAATAAATTTTATGATTCAAAACAAATTAAGCAACATGTAGAAAATTCTAAAACCATGAAAAATGCATTAATTTATTCATTGCCATGCATTTGTGATCTTTCCACTTTTGGAGTACGGTTTAATTGACTAGTTTAGAGACCAATTAATCCCTTTACATTTAAGTCAATCACTGAATCCTCTCCAAATAATTTAGCTCCTACATGCTGCCTCCCATTTGATGTCCCTGGAGAGTGACTGCAGTTGAAACAGGTGGCACACAAATCACATTTAGGAATGGAGAAAGAACTGCACTAGCAGGGATACAAAGCATTAAAGATGCACGATTCAGTCAACCACGTTCACTCCCTGATCTCCATTACTCCAGCTCCCAATCACATCCTGAATGTTTGGGGGGCTTTAAATGACAATTGCAGGTCACACATAATTATTTTAATTTTTGTTACTTTCTAGTCCTCACCTACCTACTGCTCCTCTCTTCATTTTTTTTACAAGGCACGTGGAAATAATTCAGTGTCAAAGATGGGGAGAGATGGATTTGTCACCAAGGGGATCATTCCTGAGGTGGGGAACAGAGGTATTGGACACCAAACCAGTAACTTCCAGCAACACAATCTTAAGAGGAGGCAAAAATCCCAACATATTGAGGTTTTTTTGACTATTAAAACCATTCACAATCTCATCAATACTGGAATGGGACAGGACATTTTATTGTCTCACAAAATAACACCTTAAAAGTATCAGAATGAAGGTAGTATTTCCCTATTTAAACAATAAAGTAAGTCTGAAAATGAGCCAGGGACTTCACTCCTTCTGTAAGGTGCTCAACCAAGAAAAAAGCTTGAAAAGAAAAATTATTTCAAATAAGCTAAAAACAGCTCCTGAAACCACATTAAGCTCAAGTAGAAATGAAAGTATTATTTTTGCACATAAATCCAAAGCTTATTGCATTTTAAACATTTACATAGACACATAATAAACAAATTATCTGAAACCTAAAGAAAGTATGTTCCAATAACACAATTAATGAAAAATCATGAGAAGGAAAAATAATTATTCTCGTATCAAATGTAAGATTTTGTGTTTTCAGTTCCACCAAGTAATCTTATAATATAAATTATTTTCTGCCTCATTTTCTTCTTGAATTAAGAACAAGTTTCTGTCAGAAAATCAAAAGAAAAAACCCTAACCCCACCACTGCAGAAAACATTTCTGCAGTGAAAAGTATTTTACAGAAATGCCTGAAATACCAATTCTGTGTCTTGGCAGGACTGAAACTCCACCCAAGTGAGTGAAGCAGACAGAGCCCTGGTGGCCAGCACCACCCACCATGGGCCACAGACACAGAGTGACCCCCAGAGAAAGGGAAACCAGGACCTTTATCCCTACCCCACCTCCAGCAGCTCCTGATTTCTCCCTTCTGAGACCTGGGGAGCTTTGTGCAGCCTCAGAGGGCTCAGCCCCTGCAAGCCCAGGGCCTGTGCCCTGGCCTGTGCTGCCAGAGTGCTGACTCAGGATCTCTGCCAGGCCAAACAATTCCTGAGGCAGGAATGTGCTGCAGCCCTGCTTTGTGCTCCATTCTCACCCACAGACACAATTCAATATTTCAGACTTTCAGGCTTCTTCTGCGGTGCTGCCTGTGATGGTGGCACAGGTTTGTTTGATGTTCAGAATGACTTTGACCCAAACATGGATATAAAATGAAAGAAATTGTTCTAAAAGCTGGATTAGCCTATTAATTGCCAGGCAGAAATGACACTGCTCTGCCATGGGTAATGCTGAGCATCAGTGCACAGTGCAAACCCACAGACAGCGTGCAGGGAAAAAAACACACAGCTTGCCCTGATCTTCCAACCAGACCTCTTGTCAGCAGACTCAGCATTGGAAGGGAATGTAACCACAAGGAAAAGCTGAGCTCCATGAACTCAGCTGTTAAAAGGTAAAGCAGCCATGCTTACATGGACTCTACACTGCTCAAACTGTTCAAGTTCACAAAACTTAGCTCTGACAACCCTCAAAACATCATTATTTCTAACAGGTCACCAAGATTTGGCAGGATTTTCCTCAAGGTCAGACATTCTCTTCAGGCTTTCAATTAAATACTGTTAATTTTTGACTGAAGTATAGGGTGAAGGAAAAGCAAATAACCTCTTCCCAATTCTAATTCTTCCACCTTCAACCTGGTCACTTGACAGGCTGCCAAAATTTCTGGACATTCAAACTCCAGTGTGTGTTACAGCTACCATCCTATTCCTGAAGGTTCCAGGAACAGAGAAAACACAGTTTTAGAGTGAACATAGGAGAGGGGAAATGAGTTAGACTGAAATCACAGTGATATCTCTCAGTGTAGTCTGCAGCTTCAGGATCCAAATTTTTCCTGTCTAGCCCAGAGAAACTGTCTCACACTACAATTAATAAATGGAACCACAAAAAAAGGAATTTTATATCCATTTCCTCTCATCTTTTTTAACATCAACAAGAGTCTCTGGTGGCTCTTCAAATGTTGTCTCTGTATTGTCACATCCACCCCTCTGCTGTGGACAACTGTTCTGTGCCACGTGCAGCCTTACCCCATCTTCAATCTGCTCTCCAGGGAGATCTACCAGCCCTGAGCTGCACCCACCTCTGCTCCAAAGGGAAGACAGCTGAGAGCAGAAAAGGAAATTCTCTGGTAACACTGAATAGCTCTCTTCCACCCCAGGCACCTGAAGACAGGCAGAGTCCTCACAACATTGTGTTTAGCTGACCTGTGAAAGAGGAGGTGGCTTCCTTTTGAAAATATTCTGGTAAATGGTGGGACTGGTCACCAGCCTGATCCCTATCAGGAAACACGAGCAGGTTTTTGAGGGTGTGAGCACAATAGGCTGCAAAATCTCAGCACTGTTCCCACAGAGATGTCAGGCCTCTGCATACAGGCCTGGCTCAGGCTCCCTTGTTTCAGCACAATCAGCTACTGCAGGGGATACATTGACAATTCCAGAAAAAAGGACCTGTAAATGCAGGTGAGCAGGAGAGCAAAGTCAGAGTGAAGGTTATTTCTAGTGCATGGTCTTTTGTGTGGAATTGGTTGGAAATGCTAAGATTGAAGATGAATGAAGTAAAAAACATGCAAATTATTCCCCTTTTTCCTCAGTAGCCAGGCTGCCCACCCAATCTACCCATCAGCAAAACAAAAGCCTTCTTTGTTGATGCTCAGTGACTTATTCAAAACTCCCAGTGTAAAATGAGATGTTTCAGGTGCTGCAGAAGGTCTTGAGAAGCAGAGATACTATTATTTACTGGTGGCAGTGGTTACATCACACAAAAAGGTACCACTGAGGTCCTTTATTCTGTCTCAAAAAGTTCCCTGACCTCACTGCCCTGGAAACAGCAGAACTGGCCTAGGGACATGTCCTCACCAAGAGAATGGCAGCAAGGGCAAGGCCACACTTGCATTTCATTCCAGAATTGAAGTCTAACATATAAGAGGAAATTGTTCCCCCAAAAATCCACAGATTTAATAGAAAATGGCCAAAATACAAGAAAAATGCTTAAAAGTGCCACGAACATCATCCTAAAAGAGTATTTTCTTAGCCCTGATTTTCTTTTAATTATTTTAAAAGGAATTAATCAGCAAGAGGAGATTCTCTTAGTAGTCCCACTGAGAAAAAAAATCTGAATGGATCTGACATTTTCTGGGCAGGCAGAAAACATGACCTGTAAAATAGGCTACCAAGTTAAGGAGACACAGAGCAAAGGAAAATACTAAGCTTGTAAAATATGTTTCTTTTTAGAGAGGGGAAAATCAAGATCCTTATTCTGGAAAGTGGAGTACAGCAGTTTTGTTTGTGGGGGTTTGCTGTGTTTGGGTGTTTTTTGAGGTATAGGTACTGTGAATGTAGATTCAGAGTAAGTCAAGTGTTTGCTAGAAAGAAAATCACAGGAGTGCTTTACATCCAAGAGCAGGGAACGTGTCATGAGCTATAAAGGATCTGCTGCACTCCTGCTGGGAACTCTGCTTGTTCCACACACCATTCCTACAGTTACATCTTATTTTGTTACTCCCTCAAAGAACAGACTGCAGAAAGCACATCCCTGGGAACTGCACCTTCCTCTTTGGCAGAGAAGGCAAAATAAACAATCCCACTGTAGCACTTCTTGTGTCACTGATGGAATTGCCTGTTTGTATTTTTAACAGCACTGGCATAACAGAAATTACAACTGCTCTTAAATAACAATGTAGTCCAGTAAGCCCAACATAGTGTAAACAAAAGGTTTTGAATGTCTTAATTCAATATTTAGCAATGAAAAACTTATCACATACCTACACAGAGCAGAGAAATGCCACTTCCAACTATAAGTACTTTGCAACTTCCTATATACAGCAATAATTCCACATAATGGAAACATGAGGAAAAATACTACTGCTCCTGGATGAGAGAAGCTATAGACAAATCAGTTTAAAGAAAGCACCTGAACAACTGGCTTACGAAATGTTTTCTAAGAAACAACACATCCTGTTTCAGCAGAGAAAAAAAAAAAGAAGGTTCTGCCATTATTCTACATTCAACAAAATGACTACAAATTAGGAGTCAAAAAGGTAAAACAAACACAAGCCTCTAAAATTTGCCATTAAGTTAAGATGCTACAGTAAGCGATCAAGCAAAATGCCCAAATGGAAGAAAATGGTTTTTTGTTCCCACTCATCCTGTTTCAAGAACAAAATCCAAAAGCAGATGTAGGAAATCACTCTTTAGATCCATCCATGAAGTTACATTCATGCTGTCTGACTGCAGCAAGGCAGAGATAATGGCACTGGGGCAGGAATCGCTTTAGGATGTGGCCAGCACTGCAGACAGGAACAAGAGAAGCAATGAACAGCCTCCCACAGGGTTTTGCTTCAGCTTGGTTCCCACTGCAGCACTGGATGGCAACACTGACCAGCTGACAAGGCAGGGGTGTCACCTCTCAGGTGTCTGTGTTCTTGGCACTTACAGGAGACTTAAACATTACCCAACCCAATAAATACATAAAAATCTGTTCCTTCATTAGTTTTCACTGGAGCAGGACTCCACGAGAATCAAATTCCTACCCATGGAAGAGAAAAGGCTGAGTGAATGAATGAATGAATGAACTCAAAGAATTTCTGCAAACACGGAGGATTGGCACTTTAATGAGAGAAATGAGAGCCTTGAAGGGCAGGCTGGATGATTAAAAGACTGAAGATGGGAAAGGAAATTGATTTATATTCTCATCTCATCAATGTAACTTCTGGTCAAACACAACCACTTAGACTTAAGCACACAACTCCATCTACATTTCTCAGTGAAATGAAGTTTATTAGGCAACTTCATAAAGTCCACAGAGAAGTCAATGAAGCAAAAACAAACCAAGGAGCAGAACGTTTATGATCTGGAGGAAGCAAAAGATCACACACCATGTCCCAAGTGCAAACGAGCAGAAGCAGCAGTGCAGCAGCTTGAAGTTATTAAATGTTATTGAGCTTCAATCATCAGCAACAGGATTTGACAGGAATCACTCAAACTTCAAAAAGAAGGGAAGGCCCCCATGCCCAACACAACTCCCCAGCTACATTAACCAGAGGCATGAGGGATTTCACAGCCTCTTGGTACTCCAGTGGCCTAAAGATCCAAGTACCTACATTTCTTATGCATGCTGTGAACTACATCTTCCCTCTTTCACACACTAAGACATTTTTAAGACAGGCTTTCAGAAGAAAAAAAAATTCCCTGAGAGTACCAAAGAACACAGTCCTTATGTAAAAATTAAGTGTAAAGTTATCATTCATTAACATTAAAACCCATCAAGTGAGAGGTTCTGTCACACTGGCCAATAATCCCTAAGTGACAGAAGCTGTGAACATTTTCTACTCAGCCAGCCAGCAATTTGCAGCAAGTACCAGCAATGAGACAATTTGTTTCTGTCGGTGCATCTGAATCACACAGAAATTGCTAACATCACATAAAAAGCTACACTTTTGTATTTTACAGAAATGGAACTTTCAACAGGTACCTGCTGGAGGAAGACACGTTTCCATGATGGAAATGGAATGATGTGTTTGTGAAATTACTTTTGTCACACCATCAGCTTCAAAGGGAGATCTGTGTCCAAAATCCAGCAGGAATCTCCTGTTGTTTTACCCCAGCAGGAGCAGGGCCTAAGTTCTGTAATGGCTGGAAACTGTCAGCTAAATGTGCCATGGATCCTTCTACAAGGAAGTTTGAGTGCATAGTGATGGAACATGATATTCTTATTTCAATCACACAAGCAGTCCTGCAGCAAGCTTCCAGGGAAGCTGTTCTTCCTGGGACTCCTAATAATATCCAGAGTGACTTCAGAGATTCACAAGCAGCTCCTCTCATTCCAGACTTCTTGTCACTTCTGACTCATTTCACTGATTTCTTCTTGGGAAAAAAGCCCCACAAAAACATCAAGAGAACAAATACAATGACCCAGCTTAAGCTGAGATGAGCATGGAACACTTTGAGAGGCTTTTTAGGTGTAAAAATCCTACCAAAGCACAGCCAGCCCTTGAGAACATTTGCTGATGTAAGGAGCAGAGCTCCAACCTGTCTTCTCCTCACAGAGATAACGATGCTGGCAAAAGCTCCACTGGAAATTAATCTCTATAACCCAAGAGTTCCCTTCTTCTGTTAATACAGCTTCTCAAGACCAGCTTTAAACTGTTAGAATAGAATATTTTTTTGCAAATTGAAGCTACGCCAACATCAGGTTTGGTGCTTTTCATTTCTTCATAAACCCCAAGTAGAGAGAGATTTTTCAGTAGTCCTACTTGTTAGGTCACTACAGTCACTGTCTGAGGTGGGAATGGTGAAGTGCTACTGAAAACAAGACGTCTGTCTTAGGGTTTTAAACACCTTGTCAGTAAAAATATACATACACTGGTCCCACAGAGTACAGGTGAGCTGTAAGGATAAGTTCAGCCAAGTGAGAAAATACATTTTCTGGATTCCATACAGCTTCATTTTTTCTTAACCAAACAATACCAAGATTCTCTAAGTACCTAAAAACATGTGTCTCATGAGAACTTTGCAGTTAACTGTGTTTTTCCTCACAATTTTTCCTTCTATAACATAAAGGCTGATGATAAGTAGTGCAATAGTAATCTAAGCTAGCCCTGAAATTTCCATTTCTAAACCTCTCTCCATAAAGCGGAAAGGATTTCAATTTTCCAGCAGCCATGGGAATTCAGAGGAGCAGGAAGGGGGGGAAATCATTTCAGATAGATGCCAAATTTTATCACACGTGGAAGTCTGAATGAAATCTAAATCTAGGAAAGTTATTTAGAAAGAAGACACAGTATGTTTTTGTATAAAACTACATAGATTTAATACCAAGGTAAGACACTGCCAGCAAATGGCTTTAGCAGGTTCTGTTTTTCTTGTGTTGGGATCAATTCATGAGCTGAGCACAAGGGAAGACTTCCTTCAGGGTTGAAAGGGTAATTTAGTTTCTATGGTCCATTAATTTCTTGGCTTCTTTCCCCAGCCTGCTCATTAATGTGAAGTGCGGTGACGAGGTTTAGAATATGGAAGGTGAAACAGCACCTACAAAATTTCTTCACACAATGATTGCAAAACATCTATCAGAATCAGCAGAGCTTTGAGATATTTTGACCTAGAATTCAGACTGGTGGCCTGCACCAATAACCATTTCTACCTTTAAAGATGGCACCAAGTCAGTTAATGACATCATTAATGGCTCCTCACGATTATCCATCAGCGTTTGCTCCAACAGCCTCCAAACAGACAAACTAGTTTTACTTTAGCTGAATTAGTAACAGATGGAGGAGATGCATTACCCTCAATCACAAGGTTAAACAGATAATTATGAAAAAACACCCGCAAGTCTCCGATATTATCTGATCCTATTAATGGTGCAGGCAACGGAGTAACACGGAGCCGAGCAGAGGAAGCAGGAGAATTATTTAGGTCACTTGAAGAAACACATTTCTCTCTGATTTCTTTCTTTCCAGAAGCACAGACGGCAAGTGAAGCAGCCAAATTTGGCAGCATGGAGGCAGATAGAAATCTGGGTGTGAGTTCTAGACTCTCAGGAAAAGCTCCCACTCTGCAGCAGCACTTCCCTGGATTAAACACTAACAGGATTTGACCCTTCCCTTCCAGAGGGCAGATGAAGAGGTTTGTGTTTCATTCTGCTGGCCTGTGTAAGCCAAAACCCTGCCTTACACCTTTGTATTCTCCATCTGTAACACACAAGTGTCATCCCTTCCCACATGGAATTAAGTGGTTAAAAAAGTATAGCAACATTAAAGTACAACCAGAAAAAAAAATTAGGATTGTTCCTGATGCTATTCCTACCCTGTGCTTCAGGGTGAAGGATTACCCTTCAGGGTAAGGTTGCTCAATTTCTTTTTGAAATCTGCAGTAAAAAAGGTAAAACTCACAAACTAATAAAATTTTTATTAGAGCCCACCTTAAATCTCAATATTTAAAGTAGATTCTCAGCAGAACAAAGGAAAAGTTTGAGTAAAACCAGACATACATGTAAAAAATGTTGAATTCAACCACTTTCTAAGGCTTGGCTGTTTCATTGATGGCACTTGATGCAAGAATATAAACTTCACTAATTCCTGCAACCCAAGGTGTCCTGCAAGATGCACCATTCCTGACTGCAGGCACCTGGGTGGGGGCAAAGCCCACCCCACTCCTGGAGGAAGTGTCTGTTCCCTGCTCTGCAACAGAACCCTGCCTGTTTGCCTCAGGGGAGGTTCCTGTGACTGCCTGGAGGCCAATCCTGTGTCACTGCTCCACACAACACTTCAGTACACCTGACTGTGGAGAGGCAGATATTAAATTAGAACTCTGCACTGGGATAATTTATTTCTTTGGAAAAGAATCCGACTAGGTAGTTCCTTTCTTACTTGCAACAACAAACACTCTCCCAATATTAAAATAGCCCGGGTGGAACAGCTCAGCTCACATTTTTGAACCATTAGAGAATGTTTTCCTAATGCTCCTGTTGAAAGACAAAATTTTAATAAAATCTGTTAAGATTCTTCAGATGCTATTATCTGTTAAGAAGACTAGGTCAGAGCAAGTAGCAGACAAGAAAAATCTAAATATTGACTTAAAACTATGTTACCTGGCCATAAAATTGTCACATAATATTAAGCTTCTAAAAATACAACTAAATATTTGAAGTGCTCCTTGAAATGCAAGCTCTATTGTGTGCACTCTGCCAGCAAAGAATTCCCATGGAATCAATTAGAAAAAAGAAATACAACTGTGAGGAGACCATGGCATTTGTAAATATACATCCAGAGCTACATACACAGCCATTTCTCAGCAATCTCAAATAATCACCAGGACAAAATCTAAAGGTCACCAGGGGAGTAGGGAGGAAGCAGCAAACTCCCTTCATCCTGTGAGGAAACCCAGCCAAGGTTTTCCGTACACACTGTGTACTTTGGAACCTCATGTCATGGTGGGAAGTGTTAAGTTTGCAGAGGTGCATGGCTGGTAGCAGATAAATTATCTGGTAGCAGATAAATTAATCCCAAAAATATGTGAATATAAGCATTTAGCATTTAGACAGAAGGACAGAAATACACAGTTCCTGTTTCTAAATGTGTTGGTACAGCAGGAGGGGTTTTATTAATACCCATTCAGGATTGCTGAAGGGCTTTGCAAGTGCAAAGTCCAGCAGTGAATTAGGCAGCTTAGATGCTGGCTGAGCCCTCCCATCACACAATCTTCTATCCCAAACATAGCTAACATCTCCCTGAGGATGCAGGCCAAAAGTTGCCCAATTTTAAACAGAGCCATGGTTCCACACTCAGATCAGAAAGCTGGAGGATCCCTGGCAGCAGACTGGGCTGGGAAAATAATCTCTTTGAAGCTGCTCATGAGTTTGGAATGTACAAATGAAGACTGTACCCTAATTCAGCCAGACAGGGAAGGCAGGACATAGCTTTAAACAATCATGTGGTTACAACGGCTCCACTGGAATGTGATAGTCTGAAATTATGTGCAGCTCAAGTGTTTTTTAAATAAGAACTTGAAGGAATCCAACCACAGGGAAGGAGGCAGAGCACTCTCAAACCAGCAGGCATCACACACAACCCTCTGTAGCTGATGGTGCAGCTGAGCCACTCAGAGTGCAGCTCGCAGCCCTTGCCTTCCCCAGGTCAGAACTCCCTGCACGGCTGGGTGCTGGTGCTGCTCCCTGGGAGGAGCTCACCCCCAAAACCTGGCTCTGAGCACTGCCCTCCCCAGCTCACTCCACTTGTCATTACTCACAAGGCTTCCCTCAAACCTACAGCAACATTCTTGTATTCCCAAGAAACTCACTTGAAAGACAAAAACTTAAACAGTGGTTAAGTATTCCTTTGCTCCACAATTATTAATATTTTAGGACAAGTCTTCTGTTGTGTTTGGGGTTTGTTTGTCATCGAAAACACCAAGTTTTAGGGTGCATTGGTACAGTAGATCTGTGGTTGGGGTTTTCCAGCCCCAATCGACACAAGCATAATTTAATTTTTCAAACATACCTTAATAAGGTTTTATAAGTAACCCCAATGGAACTGTTGTCATGCAAAATGAACTAAGAGTGAAGCGTTCACCACATATTGATCTTAAAGTGATTCCATTAGGCTTAGGAAATTTAAATTAATTCTAATTACTGTTATTCAGGTTTTTTATAGAAAAAAATCTACAGAAAAAATATTCATGTATTCAGCTACAAAACAGAAAAGAGGCTCTGTATAAGCACTTTGGTTTTTAACTAAAAATATCTGAAAACTATTCTCCTTAACAAAAAAAACTAGTTAAAAACAAGAGCAGCAACACATATCTATCTATAGCAATGATGTAATGTGTGTGCATATGCAGCAAGGATCCACAGGCACAGTCCAGCATCCGTAGGCATCACATTTTTGGACTGCTTTTACAGTTTAATGGGCCTCTCAACTAATAAACAAAGCAAAAAAACAAGGGGCTGTTAAAAAGATAATCACATGCAGATATGCCATTTGTATTAAAGCAGAACTTGAATCTCATTTGATCAGAGCCATTCTTTGGAGCATGGAAGGAGCCATCTCCTAGCTAGAAAAGCCATTATCACAGGAAATCCTTTGACTTCACTGACAACACAGATAAAAGCACCTCATCGAGGGTCAGGTTTGCATGGTCAGCAAAAAAGAAAGTAGAACCAGCTTTCCACTCCCCCTTCTCCTGGGAAGGCTGAATATTAGGCTATTAGGTAGTCAGATATATTATTTTATAGCTTGCAAAGCCCTTGGGTAATAAAGAATGAGTGCAACTGCCACAGGCAGCTTTACAGGAAATTGTGTGAAACAATGACAGATGCTCCAGAATTGTTTCGAAACAAGAAAGCCAGGAAGAGCAGTGTGTCAGCTCAGGGGTTTTGCCCACAAACCATATTCTCTAACATGCTGACAGAAACTGTGTGCATAAAATTTGTGCTTGGGATTATGTGCATATGCACACAAACAGCCCCATGAATGCAGAGCTAAATAATTCTATCCATAATTAAACATTTCAACAAATATATATTTCTATTGCCACTCTCAGAACAGGTGGATTAGCCTCCTCATTTAACAAGAATTACTTGAGAAGCTACAAAGGAAAGTAAACAGGAGTGACAAAATTAAAGCTTTCATATTGAACTGCAGTTGGATTTAATATCCTTTACTCACTGAACACAGGACTTACACCACAAACCAACTTCAGAGCTAGATTTTAAAAGCAATTGGTTGCTGTTAGAAGGAAAAAGACACCAAGCAGGATCTTGAAGAAACAAATAATGCCCAATTCCCACTGACAGAAACATGAAGTAGGTGCCCAATGGTGCCAGCAAACCCTACAAGAAGCTACCCGCACATTAAATCACAGGCATGCTCTTAACTGCCTCCAAACCCAAGATTTTTAACTACAACATAAAAATCTCTTACAGATTTTGGAACAGTAGCACAGAGATGATTCTTTCACCCAGCCCAGGTGGCAATCTGCTGCTTTTGGCACAATGACACCGATATTATTTTGCAGTGCCATCTGACTGTTTAATAAATAGGGCTGCTTCTCTGTGATCTCCTGTTTGGTTTGTGTGTGTAACTAACCACATCTTTGTCTTGCTTAATCCATATTTACATTTCCAGTGTGCTTTTTACTATCAACTGCTTTAAACTATTTATTTGGTTTAACATGCTACCAGCGCAGTATGTAAAAATTCACTTGACTGGCTTTTATAGAGACTTTGAGAAAAAGTAATAATATTTAAAAGCTTAACAGTAAAATCACATCAATAAAGTCAGCTCAGTACTTTTTCAGACAAAGCAGTGGAATTCCAGTGCAGGATGCATCTGGTGAAATTACTGCAGCATTGCCAACTGCCTAAGTACTGGACTTCAGGTGTGATTCTCATTGTTTATTAACATTTACAGACAATATTGTTATTTTTTAAAGACTTTGGTCCACATTATTTCTTCAAATAATCAGTGTCTTTATTTAGAGAATATTGCTGAACCTTCTCAAAAGATCTCAGAAACTCTTGAGGTGTGAACCAACTGTATCTCCAAAGCTCTTGTAACCCAGCACGGTGAGGACAGAACATGCCCTGGCTCCAGAGGTGGTGGAAGTCACTTCTTCCTTGTTTAATCTCTGGAGTTTTACAGCAAGGAAATTGTGTGCTCAGCTTTATTAGAGCAGTTCAAACCAAAACAGGGAGCAAATTGCAAAAATCCACTTCCAAGTAGCAGACAGGTCACACGAGCACGTCAGTGACACAAAGCACACTGCCAGAAAAGCAGAGAGGCATCAGGACAGCCTAAAATAAAGCGCTGCTATTTTTAGTTCTTTGTTGCTGTTCATTGCACTGTACCAGAAATAGATTCTAAAATAAGTATGGAGGTTTGGTGGAGACTTTATTGGTCCATCTGTTCTCCAGGAGACTTCAATTTTTCTGTAATACTACACAAATGACAGAGCTGCAGTACGCGAAGATATCCTTAAATATAAATATGTAATCAAAAGAATTTCCAGGAAAACATGTAATAAACCAAAGTCAGTCCAGCCTCAAAACAGTGGTTTACAGTTTGCAACTTGAGCAAAACAAAACCCCACCAAACTAACACTCTTATTTCAAGATCTCTATTGTGACAATGTATTGTGAAAGGATTGATTGGTTTATTTTTTAACTCAAAGTAAATCATCTCCACTCATGCAAAACCATCATTCAAAATTGGAACATTAAATAGATTTCTCTTTTTATACTCTTGAACCGGTAATTTACATCCAAAATGAATCTTCAAAGATCATAAATGCTACATAAAGGGAAATGGAAATGCAGTTGAAATTACCAGAGTGTGTGTATATGTGTGTGACACAAATGGGAACAATCATGGATTTGTGAGAAGAGTGGCCTTAAGAATAATGCAGTACAAGAGCAAATCCTGCTACACTGCACACTTTATTACACAGAACAGCCACTATAAGAGAAGAGGAGAGATTTGGTGTCACTGACAGTGTTAGCTCCTGTAAATAATGCACAGGGTGGGGGAATGGACAGTTAAACTGACTGGCCAGTAGAACTTCCCAATCAACTGGTTCACAAGATTTAATTCCTTCATTTAGAACAGCCTTCTCTGTGCTAACTTCCACCAATGAGATATTTTTTTCTCTGTAATTTTTACCATTAATACAAGTGCTTCAAGTTTGGACTGAACTGTATTAAACAGGTCTGTGTGGGCAGTTCATAAAGTGCTCCAGCTTACTTTAATTAGTTCTTTTAATTCTCTCACTTATACAAACACTACAGCTACTTAAGTGCCTCTCCTGAGATCACTTAGCCCTCTTTGATTTCTTCCAGCATTGAGACACAGTCCTTGACTTAACTTTGCATTTAAAAGAGACATCACAATTATTAAGGCTAAATAATGAGAATTAAAAGAAGAAGGCAAACAGCACAGAAACAAATTCTGCTCTGATTATGATACTGGAAAAACTAGAATTTAAGGCAAAGAACTGTAGTACAACTTCAGATAAGTCAAAGACAGGATCAGGGGAAAGGAAAAAAACCAACAGGGGAAAAAAACCCCACCAAAACCCACCAAAATTAAATTCATTAGAAATAAACATAAAGAAAAGGAACGGGAGGCAAAAATAATAATTCCATACAAAGAACATAAGGAGTTTTCATTGTGAAGGAGATGAACTGAACAGAGAGAGCAGATGTGTACTAAAATCAAAAGGCTTGAGACAAAGAAGGATATAGAGTTACATTCTCTCATCCACACAGGAAGCAGGAGCCCTAAAGTACACTAATGAATGAAAAAATTAAACCAAAAATCCCAACCTTTTTTCCACCCATTGCATAGATGAGCTATGGTATTAATTACCAACAAGTATTTATGCAGGCTGAAATTCTGTGTGGGTTCAAACTCAATTAAATGCACAAAAGAAAAATTCATCAACAGTTGTTAAACATAAAAATATGTCAAGTTGTATTGTCAAACCCAGCAGGAACCTGACCGAGTGTACAGAAAAACAACTGAATCCTTGATATGATCTGAAGACTCTTCCCTGAGATGTCCCACTTCTGACCACTGCTGGAGACAATTTTTTTGGTAAGGGATTATTTAGGATCTGGGTATATTCCTTTTTAAGAAATTAGAAGCACATAATCATAGGCAGCTTCCTGAAATGCCCAAAGTAACTATTACACTGATTTTTATCTGACTTGGCCAAATGCTACATTTGTCTCATGGCTGGGGCCAAAGTAGGCAGAATCTGATACTCTTCAGGCAACATTTCCACTCCTTCCTAAATTAAATCTTTTTCTAGGAATTGGGCAGGGCAATAAATAATTTCTCTGTATGTGTCTGTCCTAGGGAACTGCTCTCCAAAATGTCAGATCTAAACATGGTTTCAGCAACACTGTGTGCAAACATAGGCATTCCTAGCTTTCAGATTATGTAGAAAAGAGAGAATTCTTTACATTAGACATCCAGTTCCATATTTTAGACTGTTGGATCCTTCAACAAGGAAAACAAAGGAAGATATTTTAATGTTCTTCCTTCAGCTCTTCTCCATCAGCTTTCCAGTCAGCAGATGGAAATTATATAATTAGTTGTACTGACATCATCATCCAAAAAACACTTGCAGTTCCCCGTGTCTTTAACAGCTGGCAACATGAAGAGATTAAAAAGAGATGAGATCCCTCCAAGTAATTTTTGCAGCTTGCTTTCCTCAGGAGACAGAAAATCCCCTTGGCTGGTGGAAAATTCAATTTACCTCTGTATTACCACCTTGTCTTTCAAGATTTTTCTCCCCACAGTCCAGTCATGCCTGCAGACCGGCCATCAGCATTAGTCTCTTACTCAGCCATGTCACATCATCAGTCATGGGACCATATTTTGGAAATCCTTGGATCCTTCACATAGGCACCCACAACTCCCACTTCTCTGGAATGCCTTCCCCCTCCCACTCCTCCAGGGAGGAAACTCCAAAAATTGTCACCATGACATTCAGACTGACAGAAATCAGGGAAGGCAACAGCCCTCCATGCAAGTTTCCATTTACCCAAATATTCCAGTGTCTAGCAGCGCATTGCTGCACTTAAAGATGGCCAGCATTACACAATGTACAGTCAGAAAACTGTTTTTCAGTCCAAAATTGGACTGGTTCTCAGAAATCCAGATAAAACTTGAGCAACAAGGCAAGAAGAAAGGGTGGGGGGAAAAGGGAGAAGTCTACTCCTGCAGGAAGAAAGTATCTTGCAAGTCTCACACAGGTGAGTTTCACACAGGCATTGCTAAATCCAGCGATGCATGAGGAATTCCTGTTGGGTTTTTCCTCAGGGATGACCACAGATTTGGTGGCATGGCCTGAGACCACAGGATAGTTCATCTGCAATTCCCTGGGCAGGTGAACACTGACCAAAATACTCACTGAGGCATCTCTGCACACACAGTGTCAGAGCCTTTTCCCTGAGTAGTGCAAACTCTCTGTAACTCACATAAGCTACCCCAGAAGTAGTATTTCCCATCCTGAAGAACAGTATCCACTTCCAAGCCTTATAACAGCAAATCTGCAGAGATGTCATCACAGCAAAGAAGTCAGGACCACACGTGTTGCCACAGAAAAAAGCCATGCTTTGATCCCTGCTGCATCCCCAGACCTCACGGCAGTAGGTGGCAGCATCAAGCACAGTATTGGCAAAGATTATTTTGGCAATGCTGGAAGAGTATTTTGCTGGGCACCTGGAAAAAAGGTCTGCTCCTTAGGAGTTATCCACTCTTAGCTTTATTAACAGGGTAGAGTTCAGAGACTAAATGCAGTCTGATTTATTACAACAACATTTTATGATTATTGATTTTTCAGAAAGAAAACTTGACATAAATGCACTGTGCGCCGTGACTGTGAAGCAGAGGGTGCCCACATGCAGGTCCAGACAAGTGGGTTTATCTATCCTACCTCAAGGAATCCAGACAGCCCAGACACACACACTGCTAGAGAATCCAATTCTTCCTTCCAAAATGTTATCCAGTCACTTGTCCAGGAATTCTCAACTTCCGAAGTGCAGACACTCAGAACGTAAAAAGTCACTTCTCTGCCCAAGTGAGAGCCCTTGAGAGCTGCCCAGCATTTGGGATTGAGGAAGGAGCTGCTCCACACATGCTCCTCTCACCCTGCCTCCAGCTCAGGCCACATGCAACTTGTGCAGAGTTCAAACTGAAAGAACAAGGTCTGCCCTGCAATCCCAAGCAGGAGGAGAAGAGGCTTTTCCCTGAAGATTTGCCCTTCAAAGGGCAAAATTCCTCAACAATTTACCCCAAAATCCCAGTTTGCGGGAAGTATGGCAGCAATGGATCACACATCCATTGCCAGAACCTCTCCTGGCCTCCCCCTCCTGCCCCACTCTTTTCAACAAAAAAGCTATTTTTAACCATATGAGATTTCTCAAAGAGGAGAAGTAAAAGCCCTGTCACCAGTCAGTACCTCAGTACCTCTTGCTACAACTTAGAGGGAGTATCCAAGAATAACAACCAGTGGCTTCTTAATGCACTTTACTAATCCAACTCTACCCAGTTTGTCCCACCAAACATCATTGCTCCAACTGTACCTCCTCCCATTCCAGACAGGTTTAAAAGTAAATATTGCTAAGCTCAGGACAGAGTTTGGTGAAAGTGATTATGCAGGAGAAGAGAATGAGCCATTGGAAGCAAACAGAAGGGAGAAGCAGTGAGCATTACCTCTGTCCTCTCACCAACATACTGCAGCCAAAATTCAGAATTTTGCTTTCTCAGTTGCCAACAGAGTTCACAAATGGTGAAGCATTTTAAGATGAATCTGCTGAGTAATTGTATCAGCAGATTGGTCCTCTGCAATGTTCACTTCAGCCTCGGAAAGGCTGGTCTACAGCTCCCTGTTCATTGTTCAGATAGGCATTTGTTTGTGCTAGAGGCCCACCCAGAGAAACTGGTTTATACAGCCTCGTTTAGCTTATACAGGATATATCAAGTGTTCATTCAAGTTTGCTGTCTTCTAAACCAGCAGTAAATTTCTACCAAAGCTACTTTAAAGCTGTGTCATTATCCTCAATCGGACCATTTATTAAGTTAAAACACTACAGGCATTCAGAAGATGAATACAGTTTTTGCTCAACTTTGTAAATGGTTCCAGACAATTAGTGTTTAAAAATAAGCATTTCCATAACATTTTTTGCTGCATAGCAGTCACAAAATAGCCTGTTTATATTCCTATCATTTGAGGACTTCTTAAACAAGGGACCTGGTTGCACAACACCTAATGGATCATGTAGTATTGCACAAAAATCACATTATTTTGCAGTATTTAAAGGACCTGTTCCACCCCCTGCCATGGCAGGGACACCTTCCACTATCCCAGGTTGCTCCAAGCCCTGTCCAGCCTGGCCTTGGACACTGCCAGGGATCCAGGGGCAGCCACAGCTTTTCTGGGCAATCTCTGCCAGGCTCTCCCCACTCTCATATTTAATTCACATTCCTGACATTTAATTTAAACCTACTCTCTTTCAGTTTAAAACCATTCCCCTGTCACCACCATTTTAGTCTGAGTCTTCAGAAAAGAAGGGTTTGCAAGAATTTTTAAGGGAAGTCTCAGAAAACAGACTTTGAGAATAAAGAACCTACATAACTGTTATGAAACAAAGCTTTAATTCAAGATTAAGTTATTTAAAAGAGATAAAAGCATCAGAAAAATAAATGAAAAAGGTATTATTGATGAGAGAAATAATTAAATGGAATTGCTTTCAATTGGAGTTTTCTTTCCTGTTTTTGGAGAGAGATTGAAGATTTTTTTTTTGCTTTGGACACCAATTTTATTGGTGAATATGAGAAAGTGTATTTGCTGAATTGGACTGAAAACAACGCCATGGTGGTACTGTTTTTGCAGAACTCACAAGACTATATATGAGCATTTTAAATCAGTCTAAGGCCCAAATGCAGCTTAATTTTTAGACACCCAGACAAGCCATTCTCTCCCGTTCCTGGAGGTTCCTGCAGCACAGGGAGCAGAGCTGCACTGCACCTACAATGAGAGTTGCAACAGAGTTAAATATTCCAAACTAAGGCCCTCTAAATATCTACAGAAGCCCTTAAGTCAATTCATTACTGATACAGTAAGTGACAACACTTGTGTTTGGCAGACAGTGCAACTGGGAGCCCTGACAAATCTCATTAACAGCACATCAGGGGCACTTAGATTATCCTTCACACACAGCGCCAGTACTGAGTGTATAATGAGAAAAGGAGCTTAAACTTTAGTGGGACTGCACTAATTGGTCACCAAGTCCTGATTAAGCCAGGCTTCATATATAATTACTGAAATTCAAGTATCTGACACAAATGTATCCAAAAACGCTTAATGAAGATAGTAACTTCTAAACTATACAAATAAAAAATAAGGCACAAAAAAGGAAAGAAACAAAGAAATAGGCAACTTATTTACCTGAACTACCTGCCTTGTGTACACTCCTTGTGCAAAATATTTCAATCATTTAAATAACTACATTTTTTTAAATTAAGAAAACGTAAAGATAATCTCTCAATTACATTAAACAATGCAAATATTTAGAATATATACAGGCATTCCAGTAACCTTATATATATAAATAACATTGCCCAGAAAAAATAACTACAAGAGAATGTTTTACAGCATCCAGAAGTTAAAGATTACTGGATCCACTTTATATATTTGTTCATTTACATTCATTAAATCGGTAAAGAAGATCCTTAACTCCAAAACTGCAGAGACAGCTCTTCTGCCTTATAAACTGGAATCCATATAAGTATGTGCCAGCACATCCCCCCCAGATGGTAAAAGAGGAAACACATGGAAACATACCCTAACACACATATCCTGGAAGTCCTGGCTTCCCCAAAATCCTACAAGGAAGTGGTAGTTACAAATACACACTCAAAGTAGACAGATTCCAAGTATTTCAAAGGGGAAAAGGCAGTCCAAAGTCTTGGGTACCTCACAAAGATCAGACTGTGACACTCTGTGACAGCACCCTGAATGTCTGTCCTGGCTCAAACACAGCCCAGGAAGGAGGGTGTGCCTTTGGAAGCAGCAGGCATGATGGAATTCTTCTTTCTCAGGACAGAAAGGGATGAGAACTCTGCTACCAATTCATTTCAGACTGGGGGATGGTGGTCAGGAGTATCTGCCTCCTGTGCTGGAAGCTCATGAGGAGCCAAACACCTCGAGTTTACATAGGTCCTTCTACGAGACTCTGCCCCACCAGATTATTCTGTGAGTACCAACCCTGCTGCCTCCCGCTGGGAATTCCTGTGTGACAGGAGGGACTCTGATCTGCCTGCTGGCTGCCAGAGACACACAGGCACTGCAGACACACCAGGCAAGGGCCCCCTCAGCTGCAGCAGCAGCACTGACATAATCCAGACAAGGAGGTCACTCCAGTCACAGAACCTCCCTTAGCAGGGCGCACTTGTGAAGAAACAACTTCTACCTCACTTCTATCACCAAAATACAAGCTATGGCATGACTGAAGAGCCCCCAGCACACCTTCCAACATCCCTGCTGCTTTATCTGAGGCGCCTGGCTCAGGTCCACGCCCTCAGCAAGCAGCAGGGTAAGACACTGCACAGCATCACCTGAATTGGCTGGAGCAGGGACATGCAGCAAACTGGAAGCACAACTCCAGTGACATCTCACCAATGACCCCATGCCGGGAGCCCTTCTATTGTTCCCAGGACGTTATCCTGATTGGCAAGGGGCAAGGAATCTGAAGAATCGGAGCCTGGGGTTGCTTTGCTACTGTGTTTTTAATGGTTTTAGCCAGGAAAGGAGATGAAAAGGCCGGGCCCTGAGGCTGGGGCCGGCAGCGCTGGGCTCCAGCTGCTCGGTTCCGTTCCTGAAGGACACCGCACAAAGGCCGGCCCCACGCCCCGATGCACAGCTGGGCACAGCCTCTGCAAACTGGGTCACACACTTCAAACAGCAATGGAAATTTTACAGCACGCCCCAGCACGGTTCTTACCAGCTTTTAGAAAATACTGGTTTATTATCTTCCTCATTAAATTAAAAAAAAAAAACAATAAAAAGATAACTGAATACCAAATATCCCTTAATTTATAGCTTATCTAGAAGGTTATTTTCACGATAAAAGCACATGAACATTGAGATGTTCAGTGCAAAATGCTTTTTCCCTACACAGTGTGCTAACATTTTCAATCAAGAATTTGACATACAAGTTTCCAGAAATACAAACACAGAAAATAATCCGAGACTACCAGTAGCATATATAAGAATAGGTAAGTTATTAAAATGGTAATGCTTGAATAGCCTTTTCCCAAAACATCATAATAGTATCCTTAAGTAACCCTAAGCTGCTAATAATATTTTGTTGTTTTGCCTATAAAACATAAAAATATGTTATATTTATTAATGGTATTAGATTAATACACTTGAATAAAATGATATTAAATTGCTTGGAAAACTCTATAAACATAAGCATGTTTATATCAAGAACACCTTGATCTGACCTTCATATATTTGCAACTTTTGCCTGAAAAATGCATGTGGAAACACTTATTTTTAAATCTCTATTTTAGAACTATTTCTTCTGCGAAAATACAAATGCAGACTATATCACATTGGGTACACTACACAAATTTTCAGAGTAAGTAAGAGTTAATTCAGCTTTAGCACACACAAGATTACCAATTAAAATAACACCAGCCACAGATATAACACACCAGCTTGGTGTAGGGTTTTACTGAAACCATAAGTAATCCTCAGAAGAAACTCAACAAAGATGAACATAACATTTCAGAACTTAAACCTTGAAAATATGAAAATATTTCTCTGGGAACTAAGCCTCTTAAACTGAAATAGAAAAGCTTATTTTTACAGAGGTACGAAGAATTATTGGAAAATACACAGCATTTCTTATTACTCCATATTTCTATCACATTTATTTTGACAAGTCAGGAATAAGAACACATTATTTAAAATTAAGTCAGATTGATTTTTGTTATTTTGCTGCCTAGTCTCTCCTCATTTATAATGGTTTTGGCAATACTGTACATATATATTACTATAGCATCACTAGATACCACTTTCAAGGCACATATATGATCACATTGCTGAATTTTTTAAGATGGCTAAAATACAAGTACACAAATGTGCAGCATTAAAATAACTTATAAGACTTCTTTTTCTCAGAGTCAAGGAAATAAAACCCTCTTCACTGCATCACAGCAAACGGCACATGCACAGTCAGTTACTTCTTCTCTGCTGAGGAATTCAAATCTTCATAAAAATTTAAATAGAGCACTTCAACTTATTTTACTGTGCTTTTACTGCACTATGTCACCATGTAATGAAACACCTGAGTGCCATTTGCCAGAAGACATTTTCTGTGCCAGGAGCAAAGCCCTGTGCGGGATTCAGCCAGGGTGCTCTGGTGCTTCCACTGTTGCTGGCACAGCAGTTCGTCTCCAGGGCTCCCCAACCCTGATGTTTCCATGTGAAGACACTGACCTGACTGGCAGGAGCTCCTGGCATGGCACAAAGCAAATGCAGCTTGCAGCAACGCTCAGTGTCAACTCTGGTATCATTGATTTAGGTATTCCTTGGATGAATCCTATGGCTACTCCCAGGAAACTGAAGGCAATGATGATTTCAAGGATCTGAGAGAGGCAGCAGTGCTTTAAGTGTCTGCAGTCTTCAGATTTTGATGGCACTGATTAATACCCAGTTTTCATGCTCACATAGAAGTGAACACAGCTATTGACCAAAACTGGCTGTGGATGCACTGATTGAGCTTTCACAGAGGGAAAAGTTCCTGGATTAGGTCTACAGGACTAGAGCTGACATGGAATGCTCATAACTCAAGAGATCTCTGTGTTCCAGCACATCACATGAGGTTGTCAAGTATGGGACAGACAGCTAGAAATCTGTTTGGGAATGGCAGTCCAAGAGCTGCATGTCCCTGCAGCCTGACTGCAATGCCACTGCCCCATCCACGCTGGTTCACAGAGGGCAACAGGGGCTGCCTAAACCCCGTTCCTACCTGTCAGCCTTCTCACTGAGTAACGAGGAGAGGAACAAGCTCTAATTCTAAATATTCTACTGATGGAGTAGTTTTCTTCTTAAAGCTAAAAATACCCAGCACGCTTTTGGAAGAGGGGATGACCCATAAATTATTTAAGCTACAAAAAGCAACAATTATTTTTTTAATGTGTTCTTTACATTGCATTTCATTAAAAACAGCTTAACAACTTAAGCTGCTCGTACAGTTCATCACTAAAACAATTAGCAAAGATTCTTACATAAGATGGTCATCATTTTTTCTTTTCAGTAAGTTGTTTAACACTTCATTGTGGTCCAAAACCAAATCCCCCCCTATATAGACTGTGAGAATGAATTTTCATCATACAGTAAAGGCACTACCAGTGCCTCAGATAAGACAAGTTCTGTGAACTCCAAACATACATATCTCCTTTAGAAAGCTGTGTGAAAAAATAATCAAGTTTGTCATTTCCCATCAGTAGTGTGAAACCTATTTTAGACACTGCTGTAGGATGACAATAAAATGTGTAGAATTATTTAGGAAGTGACACATAATACTGAAGATACTTAGGAAAGGAACCCCACAAGTTCTGCACTAAATTTCCTGTCAAAAGCATCTGGTCTGCACTGAAAGCAAAACAAAACACAAGCATACAGGGATCTGTCTGGAACTCCCTCTGCTGTTCCCTCAGTCCTCCTGGAAGAGCAGTAAAGCTCATCCTGCACTCAGCTCCCAGCACTGCCTGGGAAGGCAGGCCAGGCCCTCTGTTGTTCTTAGGCTTCCCTCTCACATCTCAGCATAAGTAGGTCATGGCCACTGCCATGCTTCACTTCATCTTTGACTTCATTCTGAAATCACAGCCCTCCCATCCTTCTCCTTTAATGCCATTCACAAAAACCACAGGCCCTGAAGGACTTTACTCCTTGAAAGCCAGCCCACGACTTTTAACTCCTTCCCTGTCCCCTTACACCCAGCCCAGGACCTCTCAGTGTATTCCAGAAATGGCATCAGTAACTCTGGACATTGGAAACTTGAGATGAGCAACTCTGCTACAAGCAAAAAAGTAAAAAAGCAGACTTTAGAGATGGTTCTATTTTTTAGCAGAAAGACACCTGCTGGTTTCCTCCACTCAAGGGGGGATATATCCATATGGATCTCTTTCCACACTCAAGGAGAACAGAGCACGTGTTTTCAACAGGGATTGCCAGTTCCCAGACTCCAATTTGATCACTGTACACACATGCAACTTATTTCAATTACTTTGTATAATAATATGGCCTTAAGTAATATTTTATAAAATGTCTTTTCTTGGCTATTAAGGTTTTATGTTAAAATACCTAAACACCCTCAGTTGGCCTCTTTCCTGCAATGATTCCTTATTGCTTTATCTAGAACAAGCTGCTGCTTAGACCAAGAGCTTCACAAAGAATTTATCTGGAATTAACATGAATCAATTTGTGAAGATAGCTTTTTGTGCTATGCTGAGAAAGCTTAAAAGATTAAATAAAAGGTGCCTGGACAGATTAGTCCCCAAAGCCTCCTTCTACTTGTTGCTACTGTCCACAATTGACTTTACTGTCCATTTTTGCAGTCTTTAGTGCAATCTTTCAGGAAGATTAGTTAATTTAATGTTATATATATAGCAAAAAAATTAACCTGAAATTACACAAAACCTATTTCAAATTAGGCATAATTATTATTGCTACATAAACACTTTTGAAATGGTGCATATCCAAAGGATCTATAGTGACAAGAACTTTATAAAAATAAACAGAGAAACTAACACCCCCCTCAACCAACAACAAACATTATCTTCTTCAAATCAAGAGTGCACCCTCAAACCCTTAAGTCCTCATTGTCCCTCATTGTCAGATTTATATATGGAGTACTTTAAACACAAACTGAGTTTAACGTGAACTCGGGTTTTGTGACATCTTCCAGGCCAGATTTCTTTATGTGCAGACTGCACTTCTGTTTGCAAACGCAATTATCCCCTACAGGAGCCTCACTGTGCAGGTTGATTTGGTGTTACACACAAGTAAATCAGACACAGGATTTACTAATCTGGCAGAATTCTAAGGTGACATTACCTCCCACGCCAGTGCTGCTGCTGTTTTTGACAGACATCATCTACTGTATCAGATACTTAATTTATTAAATTGATACACACCAGGAACAGGCAGGAGACTCACAAGCACATTTAATCTGAGCACTCAGGCTGCAGTGACGTGGATAAAACAAACAGCTTTTGCTGAAAGGAGCTGCCTCTCTTTTCCAGAAACTGGAATTGACCCCTACTTACGTCACTTAAGGGAATTAATCTTGCAGAAAATTAAGCTGATGTTGGTATGATCAGAAAAGCAGCAGGGAAAACACGAGGGAGAAAGGTGGTTACGCACAGCCAGGACAGGGGAAGGTACGGAAAAACCTGGACCTTTCCATGGCTCCTTGCCATTAGATCAATGTGAAATCAAAGGTTACACACACAGTGTCAGCCACAAAGTAAACAGTAACAAAGCTATGTTAACACTTTCGGGTTTTAGAAAGGAGACAAATCCATGGTCAATTCCTGAATTCTCTCAAAACCAAATGCAGTTTATAAGCAGCTGGCTTGCACCAAGTTTGCTACAGAAGGAAGCCAATGGTTTGTAGCATTGCACTGTAACATTTCTGCAGCTAAACCTTGCAGTGACATCATGATGAGAGGGAAAAGACAGGTCTGATGTGCAGGATGATTTCCACCTGTCCCCACCCTGCCATCAGACGCTGTGTGACTGCAGCTGTGCTGGATGGATGAAGAAGTTGCCACCCCACTTCATCTCCACTGCTCATTACCTTCAAATCTCCCAGCATAACTGCATGTTTAGTCACTTCCTAACCCAGTTCTGTCAAAATGATTCCCGTTAGAAAATCTGTGTTTCAGCTTAACTCAGATTATTTTTGACAGAACTTGTTTAGCGGATGACTATAAATGCAAGTACCAGAAGATCTGAGAACATTGTAACCTTTAGAGCTCGAGAGGAAATAGCGAGCAGTGGAGCCAGCTACCCCTGTTCCATGGCTGTGTTGCTGTGGGAGAAGCACATTAATCACTCCTATAGGTCTGATCTGTCAGCCTGCCTGAGCACGGAAAGCCATGTATCGAGGGTGGCATCTTTAAGGAAAATAAATCAGGAAATCTATAGATGACTTATTTTACAGCTTAAAATGTCAGGCTGGGGTTTAGTGTCCAGAAATTAAAATAATTCGTTATAACTGCCTGCAATTCTGTTGTATAATGAGAGGAAAAGGCAGATGCTGCTCAAAATATATTAATAAATGTGACATTTCTGTGGAGCTAATGGATAAATACCAACCTCGCCTTCTTATCTTAAATTATCATAACAAGGCCTGAAAATTTACTTAATTGCTTTCTATGTATTACTGATGTGAACATGGTGTCTGTGTTTTTACTTGTTACATGGCAAAAGAAGCAGGAAAACTACCACCAAAATTCAGCATCCAATTACCATCCCACAATCCACAACACTGACAGGAGCAGGATTTGATGCAGAGATCTCCTTACCTTTTATTAACTGGCTTCTCATCCTTGTCATAGGGCCGTATGAACCATTTCCCAATTCTTACGAAGTTTTTATCCATCAGGCATCTAGAAAATAATTACAGCAACAATTACTAGTTACATCTAACAGTGTAATTAAAGGGAGCCTTTGAAGACAGTGACTCTGAGGGATTAAGCAGCTGAATTTCAATCAGACTGAAAAAAAAGTTTGTAGGTTTTGGGTTCCACTTTTTGTTTTCCCACATCAGTCATAGAAAATCCCTGCCCCACGTCATGATGTTGTCACTGATGCTGAACTTCACACATGCATTTTCCCCTCACTTTTGCCACAATCTTTTCCACTCTGTGCTACTCTTTTTGCTGACTGATCCCTCATTCTACTTTTCACACTCCTCTTCTTGAACAAAGGCCATTCATTAGTACTGATTCTTTCCTATCCAGTCTTTCAGATTTCAGAAGATAAAGAATATGCATTCCCTTATTTTGGCACGTAAATGGTACAGTATAGGAATGACAGAAAATTGCATTAAGGGAATATTAACAAGGATTCAATTTTCCCTTCACATGATCCCCAGCATGATTTCAGGCGCTGAAACTCCCACAATTACTGCTCCCTCTGTCAGAAACCTCACTTCATCAAATATACTCCCACATCACCAAAATTAGAGCAATAAGTTCCATTTTCTGTGGTCCCTTTGAAAGTCCACAGTTTCTTTTTAGAAACTGCATATTCTTCTTAAAAAAACCCCAACAGTGAGGACTCAAAGTGATCAATACCCAATTTAAATGGACAAGTTAGGGAGTGCCTGGTGCCTTTCTAAGTCCACCTGTGCAGATGAATCACAGGAGCAATTTGCCAACCCTGAGTATGCCTCATACATTAAACATGTACAGTCAAACATGCTGCCCAAGGGACCACACACAGAAATTCATAATTAAGGCATATTTTTCAGTAAGGTAAATAATATGCTTCAAAAATTCTGTAAAACTGGTTATTTGTTGCTAGTGGTTTTTACGCCATTACAAGCAATATGCAAGCCTTGCCCATACATTTCACATCTATTCAGTATTTTTTATTCAGATGAAAGAATTGAAATTTTCCCCTCTTCTAAATTTTCCAATAGTTTATTTCTATAGCAGCTGCTAGAGATTAGCCAAAACAAAGGGGAAAAAAAACCTAAAAATCACATGAAACTTTCTGGGCAAGTACATTCTGCAAGGTTCAAAAAGCTGTGTGATCTACACTTCAAAAGCATACCTAGAAGACACAGGAAATGGACGACTGACAACGTAAATACTAATATGCTCCTAATTTTTCTCTATAAACTTGGCAGGACTTTCTAAAGTTAAAGCTGAAGAAAATTCTACCAGCACTTTCTCAATTAAAGCAAAAATAATCCACTTCAGTTGAATAACCAATATCTTAAACTGACTATGAAAGCTAAGGCAGCAGAGATCTAAAGACATTAGTAGAGGTGGGGAAAAAAAAGCTTCAGCAACTATTTCCCTAGGAAATATTTGCTATCAGAGAGTCTGTCAGTGCCAGCATGTTTTATACAAACAAAAGGAAGTCTGTGAAGTTTACATCATATCCCTAAAGAAAATAATCTGTAGTAGCAAAAAAATGTAATAAACTCTTCCCATCACACACACTTCAATGCCACATTGCTGTGTCTCACCACAGCAGGTTTAACTGCCTCAAGCTAATGCTGCTTTCCTGGAAAAAAAGTCTTCATGGGAAGATTTGTCCTTAAAAATCAGTCAACCCTCCATGCTAAACTAAATCACGGGTTATTTAAGGAATAATCCCACATAAAATCGGAGCCATGCCTGCAGCAGCATGGATCTCAGATGTGGCCGGGTGGGCAGTTCATGATAGTATAGTTATTTTTACTGTATAAGCACCAAAGGTAACTAGTCTTTCACAGTGAGCTGCAACAATGGACTTGGGACAAAAAAAAACAAACAAACAACCCTAATACATGGTCATAAAAAGCAGTTAGTTCATGATATAAGGACATGAAACACCCTGCAGGTCCTGGCTTCTCTCCCCGCTCAGGGCTGGGCGATCCCTCCCTCAGCAGCACAGCTGTTCCAGCACTTCACTGGCGCCTGACCTCCTGTATTTCTGATTTTTCCATGAAAAAATGACCTGCCAAGGGCACACCAATCGTTACGAAACGACACCATAATATTTTGAGTACTCATCCCTCAAATCTTCTGATGTTTTCTATACTGCAAATTAACATAATCTGAGCATTAGTGTCCATACGAGGGGGAGGAAGGAAAAAAAAATTTATAAAAACCACAATCAGTTGTGTAAAGGCCCTTTTTCTTGCCTTTGCCAGGGTTAGGTAAAAGTTGTCCCCACAGATCCCTCGGGCTCCTCCATGAGGGGCCGCTCCCCCCTCACGGCTCCTCCTCCCGCCATTTCCTTCCCGCCACGGCCGATACCTCTCAGCCTCCAGCAAAATAAACACGAAATAAACCCCAAACCCTGCAAAACCGCAACCGCCGGCACCACCCGGCACTGATGGGCCAGAAACGGATCCGAGCCTTCTGCCATATTAATGGGGCTTTTCCTAAATACCGGGTAAAATAGGACTTTAAAGCGCTGTTTAATAAAGCCCGCACACATGTTGCTATTACTTTAAATGAAGTAATAATTATGTTAAGTTCAGATTTGGTACGGCAGGCCATTAAAAATAATAAATAAAAAGTGAATAACTTGAATTAAATTCAACTATGAAAGTGTAAAAACTGTAGTCAGCAGAGCAGCGAGAAGATGCTCATGTCCAAGGCTGGGACTGCAGCAGGAGTTGTATCAGCTTATCATGACATGAATCATATCAGCTTTTCACAACATTAATCATATCAGCTTATCGTGACATGAATTGTTTCAGTCTATCAGGACATGAACTGAGGCTGTCAGCAAACACCTGAGGTATGTTCACCAACTACTGCTGGAAGAAAAAGACTTTCCAGTCACAGCTGGACAGAACAGTTCTGCTGACTCTGCCAACTGATTTCAATTAAGTTATATATTAAAAAAAATTAAATTTATTTCACAAGTTTAAAGAGGTCCAAAGAATAAAATTAGCCACTTTACACTTAAAAGTCAGCTGGCTGGGTACCACAGATTAATAAACACATATCAAATTAACTTTCCCTTTTATATTATACAGCTGCAAAAGAACTAAATGAACATTCTAGACTTGGAATTTAATTTTTACACTTTCATTCATTCTAAGTACCCCACAAGTTTTATAAAAATCCCCTCAAGAGACTGATGGGATAGAAGACAGGGAATACAACAACTAATCCTTGTACCTGGGGATATGCACACAGGTAACTCAGTCACCCCATGGAAACACAGCCTCGGGAACATAATGCAAACCTCATTACCAGTAAATCTACATCAAAGCAAACAGGACACTAAATGAGACAAGATGAAAGTGTTCTCCATTTGCTTATTTTCTGAAAGAAAAAATATCCAAGGCTGTATTCTACAAAATTACTGCAACACAAAGGTGCATTCTATTTTGTTATTATTGTTATTATTATTATTAGAACTTCAGAGAAAGTGGAAATAGTCTAATAACATTTAATTGTAAGAAGATATCCAAATTTGTAAGAACTAGGATGTAATACAGGAAGGTGATGATGACCTGAAGAACTGCAGAAACAGAAATAATAAAATTATATAGCCCAAGATGCCATGTCCCACTCAATGGGCCTAGAGAAGAAGGTAATCTTAAAAGGTGATAGCTGGATTAAGAAGAAAAAGGGCATAAGTGTATTAACTAACCACAGAATAACTCTGCAGTCAAGTTATATATATATATATATATATATATATATATATATATATATATATGTGTATATATATGGCTCATCAGAGCAGGAACTGTTAAGCTTCACTCTGAATATTGTGCACAAATGTAGTCAAATTTTAACATTCAGGTAACCAGCATAATTGAGAGAAGAGAGTTAAGAGCTTTTAAGATATGTATCATTTAACCTCATCAAGGCACTGAAGGTCAGATACAATTACACTCTCTAAGCACTTGCAGAAGGTGAAAACTCCCCCTTCTCTGCTTTTAAAACAGCTCCTTAGCAAAAACCCGAGCAGAAATATGTATCAACATTATTGTTTGTATGAGTGTTTAATTTGTTTGCACAGCATTTTATGATAAATTACCAGTCAATGACTTAAGAGATTCATCTCTATCCTATTCTCTTGGATTCAAAGTCTAACTCTAAAAAACGTAATTTAAGATCCATAATAATATAATTGCTCTCAAAATGAAATATTTGAGAGCACTGGAGTTTTTCTTACCTTTCCAGAAGATTATGAATTGCTTTGAAGAGCAGGGTCCTACACTCATAGGAAAGTCCATTCTCCCAGAATCCTTCTTCCACCACTACAAAAACACAAAATGTCAATATGCTCAGAACAGGGAAATACAAACATTTATCCAAAACATATCTTCAACAGCTTTAATTTTCAAAGTAGCATGTTTCATTAAACTATTTCAACTATTACCTATATCACCCGAGCAGCTTTAATCTTTACTAGCCGAAGACGCAGCCTTTGAATTTAAAAAAAAAAAAAAAAGCAAACACAAAAGCATAAAAGAAAACCCATTTGTTTGTAGCATTCCATATTCAAGTACAGGGGTGAGGAATGCACGATCATTCTTTGCCACCACTGCTGAGAGATGCTTTAAAACTTAACCACAGATGCCGACAATCAAGAAACAAAGTGAATCATTAAAGGTGTAAAATCAATTTACATAACTGAAACAACATGAAACAACTCCCCTGAATCTCTCGCTGTCACACTCAAGTGCAATTCCTCCATTGTGCTGACTTCAACTATTGCAGTTTCAGCAATACACAGCAGATTTTATACCAAAATAAAAACTGTACACTCAGTACTGAACTGCAGAGATTTCAGAGTTTAAAAAAGTAAGTCTAATTATCTCTCAGAGTAGAATGCAGCCTGAATTAGTCACCTGAAGGACAGACAACCCTCAGAAATATCTGCTGTCCTTACTCATGGCTTTTGGGTGCTAAAACTACCAGGAGTAGCACTATTTCTGGTATGCCTGCACCAGATTCTAAATCTTACTCAGCCAGAAGAAGCAGAGTGAAAACAGACGATAAAACAACTTGTTCAAGGAGTAAGAATTCGTTAATTGTCTGAGTTCTGTCATTTCAATTTCACAAGAGTAGTCGGCAAATCTTTAAAAGTGCAAACATAAAATTCTACTGCACCTTAAAAGCGCTGAATACTTCACACCCCTCCCTGGCCAATTTGCAGGACGAGACCTCCCAGCAGCGCGTCTATCGCTCAGAGATGATTATCTCAGCATAGTTTACAACCATGTTTAAAGGCAAGCTTCTAAGGAGTTAGTGCTCCATGGAAAATACCAATATTGTCAGCAGCCTTCAAAGCCTCGAGCCACTGTTCTGCTGCTTCTGCAGGAGCTGTAACTCACACACTCAGACAGCAAAAGGAGTATTTTTTGCATGTGCAATGTTGTGATATGTTAATGTCGGTAACAGCCTCTCTCTTCGTGCAGAATGGAAAAAGCCGGGTTTTATTACCTAAAATCACCTTATCTGACAGCACAGGACTTGCCGGGAGAATGGAGACACAGACCTGTGCCCCTGGGCACAAGCAGCAGCCAAGGAGCTTTTCCTTAGAAACCACTGCAAGCCCTTTAATGCTTGCCAGCCTCGCTGACACTGAAGATGTAATGGGCCACGGCTATTTATTGCACAGAACTCTGCTTTCATGGGTAAAACACTGTGCTTAAGGGACTCAGAACCCCCGTGCATGGTCAGAGCTATTGATGTATAAATTCTCAACAGCTCAGAACTACTGAAGCCCCAGAAGCTGCGAGGCAGGTCGAGTCTTGCACTAAAAATTTTCATAATCCTCAAATATATGAAAAACTACAGATTAGTTACACTATGAGAGATCACATCTGCATGAAAATTCAGTATTTAAATTAAAAAATCAAAATTTTGGACAACATCATGAAGTTGACAAACCTGTAAAAGTCAAAATAAATTCACTAGGCTGTACTGCCAGTACTGCCCCTGCTTTAGGAACTTCATGCAAAATAGGGGAGACAAGAACCAAGTCAGATTTTACAGGAAAGTTGCCACCACCAGTTCTGAAGTTCTCAATCCTAACTCCCTACCTACTCCTAGGTATACACAACAGACTAACAGGACCCTGTCACAGCTTATATCATCTCTCAGAACTATTTTCTGCAAGTATAATTTTGTCATTTCAGAAGAATTCAGATCAGATCACACTGCTTTACACCACTGAATGTAATATCCTGTAGAGATGGGATGATTTGAATCCAGAATTCTTTTGTGTCTGGACATCACCTGTATTCTTTTTCCCTGCTCAGTTTCCCTGGGCTACCCCAGCCTGTTATTCCTCCACAATCCCAGACATGAAAGCACTACACATCCCAGCAGGAGGGATTGGATGAGGGAATGGAAACTGGCAGCACTCCCCCTCCCTACCCACCACCACAGCTGCATCCATGGCTGTCCTGCACTCAGCAGAGGAAATGGTTGAGGGGAAGGTGTCCAAAATCCTAGGAAAAGCAGGGAAAGGCAATGTTAACCTTGCAGCCAAGTCCCAAGGGTCAAGTGGGCCATGAGGTCAGACTGGCTGAGGAGCAGCAGTGGAGTGGGACAGGGAAAAGGGGGAAATCTGGAGTGGTATCAACCCTCAATATTGTAATTTTCCAAACTGCCTTTCTTAGTACACAGAATTCACATAAATTATATATGAAATAGAAATAAAATTACTTCCCTATTAAATTTAACTCTAAGTGTATCATAAGACATTGCCATAACCATTTTCCTATAATAAATAATGCCTTTAATTCCCAGCTATATTAAAGCACTATAGTTACTGTAATTATCTCTAATGCTTCTTTATCCTACTAAAAAAGTACATCTTACAATTAAGAGCATGTACATATGTCTGATGCCATAAAAATGAGGAGGAAAAATTAGAAGTGCAGCATTTCACTTTCTCTCTGCTCTTTGGCTCCCTGATCCAGACTCCACAAGAAAAGTGTTGAAATGACTGGAGCAAGTTACAACTTCAAGATGCATATGGTGACCAATAAAAAAGCTTGGCAAAACACTAGAAGTTAGACTATCCCTGTAAATTCCAAAGTTTCTGACACTTATTACTTAACTAGACTTCAGATTTTGAAGAGTATTTTAAATTCCTTATAGCAAATTGAAGCCTAGGAAATGATCTCTGTCTCTCTACATGATGATTTCTAATGCTTTGAACACTCACAACGTTCAGCTCCAGCCCCCCTCAGCTTTCCCATGCTCCTGATAGCATTTCCAGGCACAGCCAGCAGAACACAGGTGCTGTGCAGGTTCCAAAACTTGGGAACACCTCTGGCCTGTCCTGGAGGCATTTCTGTTACTTCAGTTGAAATATTTCTCTTTAGACCCAACAAATGCAACACTGAACAACTGGTGTGAAAGGCATCTTCCAAAACAGATAACTTCTAGGAGAACAATCAAGGACAGATGGAATGTTTTAGAGAGGGAAAGCACAAGAAAGCACATTTTTCCTCCACGGAAGTCAGAGCAGAGGATGAGTTTGGAGAGGCAGCAAAGCAGAGGGGACAAACTGTGGGTCACTGCTTGCCAGGTCATGGGGAGACAAAGCCATGGCTAATGAGATCCCTGTTTGCAGCAATCCCATCCTGGGCAGGTGTCAGGCTGGGTGACCTCCAGGAGCCCAGGCTCCTTCTCACCAGAGTGATCTGTCAGGTGACTGCACTGGGACAGGTTTATGCACACATGTAGCTATAGCTCTGTGTATAAATCCATATATTTCTCTATATGTTAACTACCCTATTCAAGCTTCTGTACACTCTGGAGAAGGATAACACCTGGAAGAAGCTTTTACTTTAACAGGCAGCTCATCCCCTTCTCGCTGCCCTGCAACAGAGGGAGACCTTCACCACGTCATTTCTCACCAAAAGAAGCAACTGCTTTCCTGTAGTTATGTTTTGTTATTTTTTTAAAATGAAATCATCTCCCAAAATAAACCACTAAGTCTATTAATATTCTGTCTCTAAAAATCTGGATTCTCAGAAAAAAACCCTATCAAGAATAGCAGAAAATCCAGGACAAGAAAAATGTGTATCTGACACTTATAATGGATAACAGTGGAAGTGTTAATCTCACTGCTAGCGTTCAAACAGAATGGGAACTAATCAATAGCCTTCATATATAAAGTTTTTAGGCATTTGTTGTGATTTTTTTTTTCATAGGTTCAAAAAATGGATAAAACGTTTGTCCTGATTTTTATGTTTATTCTTGCAGATCAAACATTAAAAGAATGAAAGGCAACTACAATAATTTAGACTTACACAGGAAATTTATAATTTAAACATACATTAATGAGCAGATTAGTTGGCTTGGGATCTTTTTTATTTTCAAGTCAGAGATATTAAGGTCTTCAAAGTGTCCAACAATTTTTATGAAGCCAGCCATATTTTCAAAAAAAAAAGATCCATTATAAAAATTTAAAGGAGAGAAGTCACAGCAAAATATCAAAGCAAATACTTCAATAATTTTAGGTCTCCCAGCAGAGATACTGGAAAGATAATAAGATCTCTGTTCTGCTTCAGTGGCCAAACTGACATATTTTACTTAAAAGAAATATAGGAAGGAAGGAGAGGAGGCAAGTCGAGGCTGTGTCGGCGCTGCAGAGACAGTTATACCTTTAAGAAATCCAGCCACCCACATTTTAATAATTCAGGTCACACTGCCTTGTGCAGTTTAAAAGCAGAATTAGTTTCAAAGAATACATATTTCCTCAGAGCTATGTTACATATTTCCTTTTAATGTATCATATTGCAGCAACAGCTGAAATGAACGTCTAGACATCAAAAACAAGGCTTTATTCCCACCTACTGCTTTTTTACCTCAGGCATCAGAGCTAATGAAACCCATTATCCAGAACACTGCCCTCAGTTACCACATTGGCCACTGCAAATATGAAAAAACACTCTGGGACAGCACCAGTTATTCAGCCATTAAAATTACTGAAAATCAATTTCTTGCTGCACACTGCAGAAATACTGATAGATTAAAGCAGGACACATGGGACAAGGAGATTACTTCCAGGGAAGATTACTATGTCAAACTGCTGAGGACAGGGACTTACTCAGCTCCTCAACATTCGCATTCAGAGCAGCACATGCTCCTTCCTAGCCTTTGATATTTTGCCTCCTCGTTGCCATGAAATATGAAGGATGTGAGGTTTTTTCAATGTTTTAAAAACACATGGCTAAACAACTCCAACAAAATCAGACATAAAATTACTAAAAGCAAGCATTTAATTTTTCATCTGTATTTTTATTAGCATACCCTTAAAACAATCTTTCAAAAACCAACAAGCATTTTGAAGCATCATTTCTCCTAAAAAATTGAGTTAAGAGAGTAACAACACAATGCAATGGTACATTAATTCTGAAAAACTATATTATACCCATAAAAATCCAATTAAAGACAACGCCATTGATCGATCATTGCTATACTGCCATTGATCACCTTGTAAAATCTGCGTTTGAAGTCATTAGTGATTAAATTGACTTATTACTAAATCAGATTCAACCCACTTAGAGATCTAATTTCCTTGTGCTGGTTATGATCGTAGGGAAATTGTGCCGCTCACTCGTACAGGCCTGAGAATCCATCTTGGCTCTCTTCCCCAAGTCAGCTCATCACAAAATGAACCAAAACACCGCAAATGCTCCCCAGAATGATTCATTTGTGTTCTCCTATTTCCAAACACAGGGAATATTCACTGGACATGCACAGAGGCGTTTCCAATCCATATCCTCCCAAGGTATCCTTAACAGCTTCCAGGAAAATCAGAATATTAATGGAGACCATGGCTGGAGATTGCTGCTCAGGCACGGCCTGAGTTTGCATCTCAATGCACCGCAATTTTCGATATAAAAACCAACACTTGCAAGCAGAGTTGACTATGAAACTAAAATTGTTGCACTTCAGAAGGATAAATAAAACCTTCAAAGGCAACAGCTGTTGAATATCACAGGAATACTCCGAGGCTTTAATTGTTGCGCATTGAAACAGAAATTAGCATAATAGCTATTTATTGAAAAACAGATGGTAGGTAACTATCTGCACTTAGATTGTGTTAGCACTACTTAATGTAATACTTTTATCGCTTCCCCAATCCCAGTAGGTACAGAGTTGTTTTTTATAAAATATACATTAAATGTTACATCCTCTCCCTGGCCCACACACTCACATTCCTGAGCTCCCACACGGCCTCTCCTGCCTTTCACCAGAGGACACCGCAGCCAGATCTTCACAGGGAAGGTTTCTCAACAGCTTGGTTAACCAAAATTGTTATCTATGAAATCAGAATGAGCATTTCTGTGCAATTACAGCTCGAGTCTGCTCTCTCTGTAGGAATGCAGATGAGCTGTGCACAGAGCTGAGCTGCTTGCTCCTGAGACAGGACAGATTCCAAATCAAACCATGGATTTGCCGTGTGGTTTTTGTTTTGAATGCTTTTTACAATCACCAGAAAAGTGAAAGGAACAGAAATAAGGCACAATTTTATGTGGTTTACACAGTTTCCCAAAGCAGAGCAGGAAGTTGTATGCAATGGGAAACCTGCTCTTGCATGCCAGAAAATCCCTCCAATCCCTGATTTACACTGCTTCATTTGTCCCACCATGTGTTTGTGTTAAGCAGGCTTATTTCCAAGGCACTTTATATTTCTTTGCAGAGGTATTTCCTATAAATGAAAAGCATAACCTGACCACAGTGAAAAGGCACTAAAGGTTTGGGAAGATTTTCACCATGATTTCCTAAAATGTACCAGGCTAAGGATACCAGTAGAAAAGAAGTATTTTCTTAACTTTATTCCTTGGAGTTTCTAGAATGTCCTCTCACATTTCTGAACTTTTCATTTTCCATCACGTGTTCAACTCTTTGGAATAAAGACATTAAAGGTAGTTTGTCAGAAGAACATAAATCAACCCAAAAAACTTTGAAGGAAAATACAATTTTTAAAAGTATACTACACTTTCCTAATCCCAGAAACAATCTGTACTCTCCAAACCTGATTTGCTCTCTTCTTTCCCCTTCCAAATCGCCCAAGTTTTCTTCATTGCCATTTCCAGTGACCACCTGGGCCTTGCAGCCAGTGTGACCCTCAATTCCATGCATCAGCTGCAACCCCCACTTCTGCCTTTTGATCTCTCCAGGTTCAAAGAATATGGAATTCCTGCAGTGCCTGTGCAGCAGGGAGACCTTCCCCATCACCATCAATGCGATGAGGAGGACTTGTATTTTTCCTCTCTGAACACAACTGGTGTTTACCAGCACTGATGGGACACTGACTGCATTCCCTGTTCCCAGAGCTCTTCTGGAGGTAACAGAATGTACCAGGGCAGCGAGTCTCTCCGGAGAAATCAGAGCGAGTCCAGCCATCCCCGCTTCCTCAGAACAAGCCCGAGTTCAGGGCTTGTTCTGAGGAAAAATGCCGTCCCTATTAATCCCTACTTGGAAAGCGAAAGGAACCCAGAGTCTTCCCTCACTTCTCAAGCATGCAGGACGTCACTGCTGGAGCACAGCTCGGTTCGGAGCGCGGCACCGGGCTGAGCCCTCCCTGCCCTTCCACACGGCTTCGCCTCAGAAACGCCCGCACGGCTCCAGACAGGCGATTCCGCTCAGACTCTGCAGTCCTGGCCCGCCTCGCTCCCATTCCCATTCCCACTCCCAATCCCACCCCGCCCTCTGGCCGTGCCTCCCGGTCATCCACCCCCACACCCACAGGGAGCTCCCCCGGCCAAGGGGACATGGACACGAGTCACCGCCGTGCCCAAGGGGACCGGGGCCACACGAGTCACCGCCGTGCCCGCCATGGGGCCGCTTCCCGCCGCCGTCCCGGGAGGGCAGCGCGGCCCCGGCCCCGGCCCTGGAATGAGTCTCCATCCTCATCCCGCAGCACGGCAGCCCGGGCAGCATTCCTCGCTGCTTCACGGCTGCTGAGTGCCACAGCCCTTAATCGATATGTTAGGACGACAGCTGGAGGAAAGACGAGATCTCCAACACATCCAAGGAGACATTTATGGAGAAATCCCGGGTGTAACGTGCCCAGTCTCCCCAGGCTCCCGGAGCTCTGCTTCCTCCCAGCTGGGCTCTGCTCTGCGGAACAAGAACTGGTGGTATTTCCACCTCAGCTGTACGCTGACTTAACGAAGTCAACATTTGGGTTTCCATCAGTTCAAATTTAAGTTTACCCTTCTGCATAAAAATTAAGAATTGTGCTTATTTTTCCTCAGTTCACTTTTGCTTTTGGTCCTGTATCACTACTTGCAGCCCCCAGGCTCCTATTTTCTTCCTTTCCCCCCCCCCCCCAACCTGATGGTAATAGAAATAACACTTTTCATTAGGAAATCTTATTTTCCTTAACTTACTTGTAATGCTGTATTGTGAGAAAACAAGATCTGGATTTAAGTAAGGGATACAGGAAGTATTTTTAGAGCAGTTTCCGGTGTTAAATACACATCATGTTCCCCACACAAAATAGCCAAAGGTTGTATGTATGAACTACAACACTAATTCCATTATACATGGAACATATTAGATAAGTCCTCCTTCATGTTACTGTTTGAAAATAGGAAAATATGTGAATAAATATATTCTTTTTCTAGGTTGTACATACTTTCAAAGTAATGTTTTAAAGCTTATTTTACTACTTGTTTTCCTACCTCCCTGCTGGAATTCATTATATTTTACGCAGGAATAAACAACAAAATTGACTTTTCAAGTTGCGTACTTAAAACCTTGCTGTAGCAAAAGCTGAAGGATGCAAAAAACCTAAACCCCAACAAACAATGTCCAAAAAATACAAAAGTAAGAGTTAGCAGCAGGCAACCCCAAATTTAATATTGCTGGCAGTTTTTTTGAGTAGCAAAGTTAAGCAAAGGTCCCTTCCAATCCAAACCATAACATGATCCTGTAGGTCTTTCCAAACATGACTTTCAGCTTGGGATTTTTATCAATTAGGGAATAAATTTCAGCTTACAAGGTTTATATTAATCAGAAACAGAGGGTGAGGCTAGAGCAATAATCAACATCAGCACAAAAATGGTTATGGTCAGACCTGATGCTTGCAAATAAAATACTTGGAAAATATATTTTCAAAAGAAAATATTCTCAGTTTTGCAACCATTTTTGGTAATTAAAAAAAAAACTGAAAATGCATCTTAAGTTGAGGTATGAAGAACAGTGTAAATGAAATATCTTTTTATAAATGTGCCAGTGAGAACCTTTTCCCTCATATCCATGTCTTTTTGGAGAGGCCAGGAGCCTTCCAAAACCACAGGCACAGAATAAAAACGCAGAACAGACTTCAAAGACAAAACAAGCATATTTTTGTCATTTTGTTTGTTCTTTACTCCCCATAAAACATGCCAAAATACTTTGTGCTCTTCTGTAAGCAAATGTTTACTGGAGTTTGCTGCTACTTGAACAGAAGCAAAAGCAAAATAACAGTTCTGTGTTGAGCTCTGGCAGTGAAGGGCCTGAACTGGAGGCAGCAGAATGTCAAGCAGGTTTTTAAGCAGGTTTTTTGATCTATTTTTGTCCTTTGAGGAAGCCAGCAGAGGGAGCTGGCTGGGACCCGGTCTGGGCTCTTCACCCAGGGGCTGCTTTTTCAATTAAGAAAAGGATCCAAGATCACACAGGCTAAAAATAAAACTTCAGGGAAAAAAAAATCGACCACATGCAATAATAAACATATTAGGAGAGAGCAGGTCTGGAGTGGGGACAGTGTAAGTGCTCCTTTTAAAATAAAACCCTCCATATGAAACAGCTTTGAAAGCAGAGAAACTTCCTTGGAAAGTAATCTGATCAAATGTGGAAAAGGTTCTGGAAGATCCCTGAAATCCTGATGTCCATTACTTCTGCTGGCTGAACAGATACTTGCCCCAAACAGGTACCAAAAGCTCAGTGTAGGAAAACAACCCCTCCTCCTCCCCATCCCTGCCTTTCTAAGCAGGGACTACTGCAGATGCTCTTTCAGATGGGCACAGAAAAATAATTTCTTCAGCAGCACATTCTTATTTATAATAGCATGTTTATTTACTGCTGTTTATAAACAGAAGGTATTACAGGGGAAAAATAATGAGGAAGACACAACAAGGCATTGGGAATGGAAGAAACAAATTACTGAGGTCTGGAAAGCTGCTCTGAAATAGAGGAGTCCTTGCAATTCCACACAGTAATAAATTAAAGTACAAGATTTTACAGACTGAGACTACCAAGTACTCAGCTTTTCTCATGATCTTTAAGGCTGAACATATATACAGCAATTATTAATTTAAAGCCAGACCTGTTCTGTAAGATCTCTCCTGTGAGAATTACTGCAAACAAGAACCCAATTGAGCAGGATTCCCTTGGGGATGAGCAGGCTCCCAGAGGAACACCCAGGAATAGAAAGTTGTGATTTAACTTTCTATTCAGTCAAAAAAAGCACTGCAACTTCTGACTCCTCTGCTCTTGGGACTCCTTCTAAAGATCACATTCATAAAATTTGAGCCAACTGACCACATTTGACCACTACAAAAGAATTCCCCTTCCCAGGCATCCCCTGTGCTCACTGCTGGAGTTCTTTCCCATATCCATATTTCAGCAGGAGCCGTCTCCCTCACTGCTGGTTCTGCAATGCAAATGCAATATGTTGTTCACTTTACAGGCTGTTGCCATGGATATTAATGTGATGTCATAAATTGTTACATCTTCATTGCAGAAACAAAATGAAAGGGCTTGGAAGCAGGAGAAGAATAAGAACTCATCTAACCAAGCATATTTAAGAATAAGCAACTGTTGTACAAATCACAAAGAAAAAAGAGGCATATAAATGTGTATTTTAATTTAGTGCTGTTGAATGTAAGTGCTTCCTAAAAGATTCCAAATTCCCTATTGAATTTTTTTACTGGACTGTTACCTGCACAGTGGGACCTCCTCAGCAACAGATGGAACAGCACTTCTGAAATTCAGCTTTTCACTATGGCTGGAAATATATTTTTCTGTTGGAAACATCAGTTTCTCAACTCTACTTTAAATTATCAGGCAGTGGCCAACCATCCCAGCAATGCCAACATGTCTTGTCCCTGCTTTTCCTTTCATTCCAGAGAGTTTTTGACTGACCAATTCCATTCATGGCATATAGGCCATAGCAAGTACTTAATTTTCTAAAAATCAGGATTGTGGGTTGCCCTTAAAAATTATTACTGACAAGTATTCCTGAAGTTTTTCCTCTCCAAGGAGTCCAGGAATCAACAGTAACAAAATGTTCCTTTGCCTTATTAAAACAGTAGCTAAGATTACAACAAGTTAATCTACTTTATCTGTAGATATACACACAGAGAAAAGAATGATTTAGCTTAGAGAAAAGCGGAATACAGTACAAAGCACACCCAGTGTTCACAGTCACAGAGGATTTCCCTCATTTTCAATTAGTCAAACTGTCTGGTTTAATCTTTTTCCCAAACAGTTTAGCTTTGCTGAGAGTGGATTTAACTAAGTCGAAAGACACACAGCAAGTGGGGAATGAATGGGCACCTCTGCTGACCTGCCAAGGAGTAACTGCCTGGGAATAGGGACAAACACATCCCCACTCCCTTCCACTGTCACCAAACAGGCACACAGAGGTGGAGCAGCACTGGGCCAAGGAGAATCCTGGTGCTGTCTGACCCCCCTCCAGACTGCAGTGCCAGGAAACCCAGGCACTCCTCAGCTCCTGAGCATTTCCTTTGGCAGCTCCAACAGGACAAAAAAGCCTCACACCTGGCCTTCATTTCTGGGCTCTTGTGGCACTTCTAAGTCTACCCATTCAAAGGTGAGGAAGCCATCCTCTTACAGTGGTGAGGTGTTCCATTTCCAAACTCCCTTGAACTGCATATGGAATGGGATAGATGCACAGCCTTCCTGCACTGCTCTATTGAAATAGAGCATCCCACATTCCCACAGTTCAGACAACAGAACAGATCTCATCTTCAACAACCCAAGAGTATCTTCCCTGGTCTTGTCTGTGGCTTCCACTTCTGCATTCCATCTAATCAGGAGTCTTAACCTGTTCCTCCAAGTCTCTCAGCCTTAACTCTCCATCAAAATTCATTAAATACCTTTTGTTCCTATGACCCCACCCATTTAGGGGAGGAGGAATACTCCTCAAAAGGTGTGCTCACCATTCCAATATCTCCAAGACTTAAGAGACTACTGAACAGCTGAACAAATAGAAAACAAAAATAAGTTTCTTGACATCTTTTTAAAAAAGGTGTTCTGTAATTGCAGCCTTACTAGTTTGGGAGATGTTCAACTTTCTTGGCTAAACTTGTTTAATTCACTTGCTTATGAGAGCTCCTGCTGCCAGTAAAACGCAGTGAATAGTCCCCCTCCCAGTTTAGCCCAGTCCCTCTCACCAGCTGCATTTCTTGGTGATGGCACCACTCCCACTGACTCCATGGCAGCTGCACTGGTGCATCAGGTGTTGCCCCCTCCAGCTCTCCTGGAGCCCCTTTAAGGCCCTGGAAGGCTGTTATAAGGTTTTCAGAGAAGCCAAGGCTGCAGATCCCCATTAATTGCTGACTTCTGAAATACTTCTTGATTGGAACCATTTAATTCAATTCCCAGACCCAGTGGGTCCCTATTCTAGGGGAGCCACCCAACACAGAAACTCTGCCATGGCCCCTGCTCTGAACAGTTAAGCAATAGCTGCTCTGTGAGCAGTAATATTGAGAATTTATTGCCCTTGAAGGATCTGTCTCCTACAGTCCTACAGACTGGAAGTCCAGGGTCAAAGGGCAGTAGAAGGTCAACAAGCCCCACAGGGCAGCCTGAACACACCATAGCACCATGCTGGAACACCAGACACTGCGATCAGACCGGAGCAGCACAGGTGTTGGGAAAACACCTCTGGGATGCAATATGAAGGGCTTTCATCAAATTCCCCTCCCAGAGCACGCTCCTGAGCTGCATCCCACAGCTATCCAGCCAAAGCCACCCAAGAACAGTGCTCTGCACACAGCACTCTGCAGCTTCTCTCTAAATCACGAGGGTTCTGTGCACGTAGCCCAGGGGTTCACTGCACAGGAGAACACAAAATGCTATTTCTAAAATAAAAATAATTATAAATGGAGCTTTTATTAAAAAATCTAGTTCTGTTTAAAAGCACAGCAGTAAGAAGATTACAGCTCAGCCTACTTAATTTCCCCTAATATTTCAGTAAATAACAACCATCCATTTCTGCATCTCCACGAAAGCCCTTGGCTGTCATGCAGAAGGAGCCACCCAGAGAAGTGAACTGGACTGAGACTGAGCTGGACTGCAGGGTGACCCCGTGAGATCCACAGGGCTCTCGGTGTGCCCTGGGCACAGCCCACCCTGGGCACAACCTCCACTGGGCACAGCCTCCACTGGGCACAGCCTGCCTTGGGCACAGCCTTCACTGAGCACAGCCTGCCCTGGGCACAGCCCGCCCAGAACATTGGCACAGCCCCTGGACACCCCGGCAAGGAGCCAGCCCTTGCAGGACCCCGAGCCAGTGTGACAGGGAACCCGCAGGATCATTCCTGGTGGGGCGAGGAGGGAGGGATCTGCTGCCAGGCTGTGCCAGCTGCCATTTGGAGCCTGCAATGGACATCGGCATTTTGCCTTTCTGTCAACAATTTTAGTGTCAAAAAGCAAGCACACACATGGCTCAATCCCCACAGAGTGCCTGCAACAACCACGGTTGTCCCTCGTGGAACAAAAATAAGCTGATTTTCCATCGCTGATGCATCTTGCACTTCAGAACGCCTACAGCCAAACCCAAATTCTCACCTACTTACCCCAGAAGCAGCAAAGCCAGACTTAATTGACTTTGTCACGCTAGGGATGTAAAAAACAACTCCTAACTACTGCAAACCATGGCTAAATACAAATCACAGCCCTTGAGTTTCACTGCAAATTAACAGGGAAAAATCCCCCTGCCCCTGTGAAATCTCCCAGTGCCCTGGCAGCCCCACCCAGCTCCATCTCTCTGGGCCAAAGAATTGCACTCACTGGTAACATTTAAACATAATCCAACAGCAAATGAAGCTTCAGCTGAAGATTACTAAAACACTGGCTTTGCTTACTTGTCCCCTCTCAAGTAGAATATAAAACAGCTGGAAAGATATCCTCTTGGAAATGTACTCCATTATACATTCTTCATCCTGATAAAAGTTATCAAATACAACCAACAGATCAATGACTGATGCTACTGACAATTTATTTTCTTTTATGCTTCCCTTCTTGTTTATGTGATACCCCATGGCCTGTAAGAGACCTTTGCCTTCGAGCACAAAGCATCACAATAACTCCAGACATTATTTTGCTGGCATAAAACCCCAGCTACAATGCATTTAAATTTCCACAAAACATGTCTGGGTTGTTTAAAGAGGGTAGCAAAAGGGAGATAATCCCAGTTTAATAACTCTGCATGTAATTGCTCTGAGCTACCATCTCAAGCTGTCTTACATAAAATCCGTGCCCTGGGTCACTCCTTGTGCCCCTTACCTTGGGAGCACAGTTTGTGTCCAGCTGCACCTCCCAACCCAGCTGTGCTCCTTCCCCACCACCAGTGTCCTGCACCTCCCTGAGCTTTCCACATAATCATGGTAGAAATGGGCTGCCCCTAAATTAATTCTCAGAAAGTAATTTGCAGAAAGTATCACATCAGAAACAAAAGAAATCTTGATTTCTTCACATTTAATACCTATGTTCTGTGGTGCTTTATTTCATTGCAGCATTAGCACACCAAAATTATCAACATGCAGCTTCTTTCTACTAAAATTGCTAGAGAGGACTTAATGTCTAAAGTAACTGCACCATCTCTGTTTTACTTAAAAATACAAAAATAAAGGTCACTACTGTCGGTATTTAACCTTTATCTCCAAAACTTAACTTTCAGCAATAACAGTGGTGAGTTCCACCTGGGCTATAAGAAAGGAATAAAAGTCAGATCAGTGGGAGTAATTCTGGAAAATTATTGATATTTTTCATTTTGCAAAATAAAATCAATCAGGTCACGAAAACCTACAAGAACCTTAGTAGAAAATGTCTAAAGTTCGTGGAATGCCTAATGTTCAGGGAAGAGAAATAATTTCACCACGCATGAGAATCTTTTCCAAGACAGACCAGTAGGAGACAGACACATTATTTAACCAGTCCTTCACTTCTGCTGGGGTATGTTTTGGCAAGTGATTCATACTGCAGTGGGGAAACGTGCCTGATGAGCAGTGTTTTACACCTAAAATTCTCCTCATTCCCAACAATTTCCCCATGCATTGTCAGCAAATCTGTAAGGCAATAGATCCCTGTTCTCACTGCTGTCACTTTTGCATTTCACAGAAGTGGTCTGAATGTCTTTTCCTTGCCAAGACATCACCATTGGAATGCTGCATTTAATCTGCAGCTAAAATAAAATACACCCTCCTCAACTTCCTTTTGGTCTCTCTATATTTTAAATGCATTTTCACATGACATCAAGCATAAATTAGTCCAGAAGACTTCAAAGTTCCTGCATGGTGTCCCTTGCTCAGATTCCAGCAGTACCATACAGCCTCTCCTTGCCCCATCCACCCCAAACCCTGAAGTGCTCATTTCCAAGAGCTGAGCAGCCCAGGCACCAGGGACTCCCTCCTGCAGCATCCCAGCCCCATGCTTTTTTGTAAATAAGCTAATTTTGGTGAAAGTTACACAATCAAATACACACAAGATTAGCTAAGAGGAAAAAACAAATTAACTTCTCGTTTGGCTCATTTTCAAACTCCAATTTAAGAAAGAAGTGGAAGTAACTGGCTTCATCCCACTGCTGGTTAATAAGCTCTTATTTTGGTGTATCAAAGGAACATAAGACTCTTGTATATACATATACAAATATATATGTACACTCACACATATATATACTGAAGAGTCTCATATTCTACAACACCCTTAATAAACATTAAATAAATTCATTATTCTAGAAAACATTATGGACAGCACCACAGATGCTTTTAAACACAATTTTAAAGAAAGTACTTAATGTATTAAGTACTTCTAATGCTAAGGAATCGTCCAAACTCAGATATTCACATCAAACCAGTGCACACTAGAACCTTGTCACTTGAAGATGTTCATTTATTCCTGGCTGGCTCCCCAGCAGATACCAGGATACATCTGCATCCAAGCAAGAGAATGGGAGGGAGGAAGCTCAGAAGCAATTTCAGATCTATGAAAATTGAAATATTACCTCAATACAACATTTTTACTTTGGGAGCTCTGTGCAGTAACTGTTTTTTGGTGTGGTGTTTGTATCCAAGAACCATCTTCCATGATGCTGATCTCCACACTTGGACATGCCTTAAAATCAAACCCCTGGATCAGCAACTGAGCAGCAGGAGCCAAACAGGGAATTGGACAGGGATGGCCAATGGGCAAAATAATGCTGGAGGGCAAGAGAGCCAATGCTGGTGTGCCTCTGCACCTGAGGCAGCACAGCTTGGGGACATCACACCAGGCACCAGCACAAAGTGGGAAGAGCAAAACAAACAGAAAAGATTCATGGAAGAACAAAACAAAAGGCACTTGTGATTCTATCTGCAGTGTACAGCTCTCATCAGCATCTCCCAGTTTAACTGGGGGCCATTTTGACAGCGAAATTACTCAGCAGAAAAAGCCCAAATGTGAGAGGAAGGGCTCAGGGTGAGTGTGCTGTCGGAGGGGCACATTTATCTCCTCATGACTGTTCGAGAGGGTTTGCTGTTCATGGATAAGTTATTTATAGATCATCTGGGCAGCATCCACATCTTTAATTCTGTAGCAGCTTCCCTTGCGTTTTGAATTAAAAATTGAACTTTTCTCTAACAGATTCTCAAGGGGAAAGCATTAAATGTGCCACATCCTGTTCTTTGTTTCAAAGCAGCAGTGTGAAATAATGTAAAGAGCTCACACAGCCCTGATGATTACTGCATATTTCATTACCACTCCAACACTCTTTGTCCCACTTAGAGCTGCCTACATGCCTTGGGCCATATGGAGCTGGTTAAGCAGGGCCTGTGATTACTACTTGGAAAAATCTACAACAATCATTCTCAGACAATTCTCAGCATTGTGATTATTTAACTTCCATTTTTTTAAACCAAAAAAAGTAATCGACCGTGTCTGGAATATAAGTGAGCCCCAATTTTTCAAAATTTATTAAAAGATGCAACTGATTATATAAATATGACACACAAGAAGTAAGTGAGCAGAGGTACAATGGGCTGTACTTATTTTTGCCCATCATTTTGGGTAAGTTTGGGGAAATGTACGACTTCAAAGTCAGAAATGAGTGATCTTTTATAGCCAACACACATGGCTGGCAGGTGACACACATTATTTTGTTGTCTCTGCTGCCTAAAACTTCCAGACAGCTCAGTTTCACTGAATCACTTTTGGGTCTGTAACACAGCCAATGTGAAATCCATGGATGAATTTGTGGCTAAAACAATTTCACCTGGAGCCTTACACAGAAGTGCCCAGTGACTCCATCCCAGTGCCACCCCCGTGACTCTGCAGGCCCCAGACACAGCAGCATCTGCTCCTGCTCTCCAGACAAGCCCCTCTGCCAGATCCTCTATTCCCACTGTCCAGATATATTTAATTAATTACATCATGGTTGTGCAGCATCCAGGAAAGGGAGATGCTGTTAATAATGTAACCCCAGTTGACAATTCTATTTCAGTTTCCATGGACCTCTAAAGGCAATTATTCCATGGTGCTCATCCCCTGCAAGCTTGGAAAAGCTTTCCAGGGCAAGTTTCCAAAGGAGAGGCTTCCATGCTGCTCACACACACCTTGGCCAGAGAAAAGGACACATTTAGGGGCACCTGTCAGCAGAAGGAGAGTGGGCCGATCTTTCTGAGGGCTGGCTAATTCCATAAATTAATCCTGATCAATTCTCAGGATATGCTGAAAGCACTCATCTTCCCTCTTCAAGGAGAGCCCTGCCAGGGAGGTTTAGGTTGGATACTGGGAAAAGGCTCTTCCCTCCAAAATCATCCAATACCATTGAATTAATCATGAATTACATTGACATGTCCAGTGGTTTAATACCATCTAAATTCTACCTGCACCTACTCTGCTTCACAGCAGGTCCCTCACAGGCCTTCAGTGACATTCTGTTACTTCATGGCTTATTCTACTCCCAGGATTATACTGGATACTGAAAAGCAAAAGCATTTTATGCAGAAAAACAACACTTGCAGCATATGCAAAAGCTGGTTGCAGAGCAAGCCCAGAATTAGCTATACAGATATTTTTCCAAGTTTGACAGTTGAGCCTTCTGTGCTTGTCATGCATATGCCACATTAGAAAAATAATGTTCTTATGTAGTAGTGAACACATGTTTATTTAATGGCATCTGCCCAGAGGGATGAGATATTTGCTGGGAGCACTCACAGAACTGTTTCTCTCAACCCAAATCACGTTTGAAATATCTAGGTTAAAACCAATCTGGAATGGGTTGATTTCTGAAAAACAAGACCTTTTTAACTTTCAAGAATTCAAACCCAGGGTTTTTCTACACATAGCTGAATTTACTATGCAGGAAAATATCCCCATCTGAAAAGAGGGAGAGGAAATCAAATAAAAATATTTTAAATATTATAACATTTATAAACAGAAAATATGGTTTCAAAGAAAATACTAGGAAATTTTATTCTCTCTGTTCCCCACAAAACCACACTGTCTGTCCTGATCTATGTCTTTGGGCTACAGCCACAGGGAAACAGAAACTAATCCTTCAAATAAAAACAGATTTGCTTGGGTTTGCCTTGCATTTGTGGGAGGGTTTTGTGTGGGTTTGGGTTTTTTCCTTTGGGTGGGGTTTGGTTTTTTTAATAAAGCAATGGAATATTTATGACTTAGAGTATTTGTTAAAGGAAATCATCAAAATGCAGGGGAAAAAAAGCTTTTTGTACAAGACTTACTACCTTAAAAGATAAAAAAAAAATACAGGAAACAATGGGTAAGGCTCTAAAAATAAATAAAAACGAAAAAGCCTGTGTTCTATTCCTTCTCTTCTTCCCAAAGCAATGACTTCAGCTGGAGTAACTCAATATTTGTGCTTTGGCACCACCATCCATAAAGACCAAAGTGAGTTCATTCATCTTAAAAAGACACAGAAGAACTCCATCCTTTCCCATCCATGACTAACACACACTCAAAATGTGATGGCATCATTCAAAAAATTAGGAACTACAGGGATTTTGGTGTCAAACCCAGACTGAGATCTGACTGAATCACGTGCCAGGGGTGCAGCAGTTATGGGGACCTGTGGGAAGGGACAAAACACCAGCAATTGTTTCAACCTTTGCATGCAATGGAGATTAAAGTAAACCTTGAAAAGGAAAATTAGAAGATTTAGGTCTTCTTCCCTTTCTAATGTTTTTTAATCTGTTTATGTCAGAGATCCTTGTGGGGCAGCCTGGCCTGGCAGGGCACAGGGGGGTTGCTGAGGCACAGCATTCAGGGATGCAAAGTTCTGTCTGAACTTTGGAGAAGCACTTGAGCCTCACTCTGAGTTCGCTGCACTTTAATGCTGCTGCACCGAGGCCCTCAGGGTATTCCAAGGTCTGCAATTTCCCAGGGTGCCATCCATGCCAGGGCCCAGGCTGGACATGGCTCCCTCACTGGGGTGACATTTGCTCCCCAGCTCTCACAGCCTGACCCCTCTCAGCATCACCTTCCTCCCCCTATTTCTCTCCCATTCTTGCATCCCCACTTTTCCCTCAAACTTATTCTGCCAGCATCTCTGGAGAGGTGCAGCCACCAACAGTGACAAAGATTAGGGCAGAAAAGCCCAGCTGGGAGGAATTGGTCCCTTTTTTGGAAGCAGATCAGATTGAAATTCAGATGATCCTGCAAACACAGCTGGAAGCATCTTCTCCTAGAGGCAAAAGCACCCAAGCCTTCCAATAGCACTCAGAATGTGAGCTGAGGGGAAAATAATCTAGAAATAGATAATAAATTGCCTGATCAATTGGTGTTTAATCAGAATTTCTGCTGCATACATGAGTGCTCTTCAGGGCTCACACGGTGTAAGCAACACGTCCCTGTCCAGAACATTGAAACAAGCTGCACATGGAACACACACAGCAATTACAAATAAATGTTGTGTTTCTGTGGTGCCTAAAGGGCTTAAAAACAGTTCCCAGAATATCTAAAATATTGAAATTGTGCTTCAGTGGCAAAAAGCTGCAACACATAAATAACTGCTCTGCGGAGCATCCAGGCAAGCCTAAAAAGGACATTCTATGTTATGTCATTTTTAGCGCTTTGTAAGAACAAACTTTGGATTTCTGCTGTTACAACGAGGACAAAAGTCAGGAGCCACATCCCACCCCCCAATCCCCCCCCACCTGTTTGCTCTGCTTCCTCCTGGGAATGTGGCCAGGATTTCTGAAGAGCAGAAAGATCCCCATTGGTACAGGAATTTAGGAGCAATTCTTTGTCCTTTTATCAGGATTAGCGTGAGGATTTGGGGCTTTCTGTCCATTTTGCACTATTTCCTATCATTTTACTGCTAAGCTAATAATAAATTGATGAGCTCCAAGATCCATCATGTATTTCAGCTGGATAGCTGAAGCTGAGATGTTTGTCATCCATTAATTAATCTTTTGGAGGGTTTCAGGGATGAGAGAGAGAAACAATAAACCACTGAATAAATGGGATTTAATTCCCTTCCCCTCTCATCTTCCATTACTCAGAACACACTCAGTAGGAGAAAGTCTATTTGACAAGAAGTATCAACATATTAAACACACACAAAAGCCATCCATCCTGCCAGTGCTTCCTGCAGCAGCAGCCACTAACTGTGATTAATTTACCCTAATTTGGAGTTTAAAGAAAGACACTGATAAAATAATGTTTCTCCCGCTATTAAACATATGGAAAAAAATACATAGAAGGCAGCCAGCAATTCAGCAGTGTGCAAGTCAAAAGTAAATTTACAAAATCTAAACTCTGTGTTATCATTGCCATGCTGCACCTGAGGACTGTCAGCATTCCAGGCACTGGCAAGGACATTTCACCGAGGCAAGTCCATCCCACACCGGGGTCTCACCTCCCTCAGAGGCTTTTTGCTTTCTGAACCTTAAGAGAACAGATCAAAAGGAAGGAGGATGCTGAACCTCCCCTCTGTGCAGGCAAACACAACCATTTATGAAAACTGCACATTTCTGGTTTTAATTTTTTACCTGCACTCAATAGATGCTGATTAGTTTTTGTAGCTGTTCACATTTTTTTCATGTAATGAGAAAAAAGATCTTAAACGTTTTATTAGGTTAGTGTCTGTCTGGCTACTTATGAATGTCTCATTTGCCAAAAAACAAAACCTAACTTCTAATTATTCATTCTCCTTCTGTATCATTCTTCCATCCCAAGGGCCAACCTGGTTTTGATAAGGGAGATCATTCAGTTGCACTGCCCACACCCAGAGGCTTGGAGGAGCTGATACCATTAGCTGGGGTATGATCTCTTTCCTGGACAGCAAAACTAGATGTTTTTATTTAATTGTGGCTTCCTTCCAGCTCACAATAAGAAAAATTGCATTGCTAGTAAGATCTGAAGTTGTAATCCACACTGCACCACTAAAACACTGCAATCCTTATCAGCTCAGAAGTAAATCAGAACTTCCAGATAACTCTTGAGCTTCATAATGACTTAGATGTGTCTTATCCTTCCACCTACACAATAAATTTAATTATTCAATTGTTTTCCAGTATTACATTGATTTGGGTGGTTGTCAGGCAGCAATTCCACCTGCAATGACATCAAAATCTGCTGTCCTCTCACAGCCAGCTGTGCACCCAATGAGCAGTGTCAAATCACTCCCAGGTGATGTTAAATCACAGCGAGAAAACAATAGCTGAAGTTTTATATCCTTACCCTTCCCCTGGGGCCACAACTCCAACCTATCTTTTATAAAGGTACATGCTATTGAAATTAGTTAAAATACATAGATTATCTGTGTGTTAATTTGAGGGCTTGAGGTCATAATTTACTTTGTGTTTTCTCCTCTGTCTCCACTCATTAAATTCTTTACAGCCATTAATCAGTGCAACAAGTGTCTGGAGCTACAAGAGAAAATTCCCTGTGGATCTTATCTGAAGCTTACCTATGGAAAAGAGATAAATCAACAAACAGGAAATCACCACTGTCTTGTGCCAGCACACCCGGAATTCCTGTAAGTCTAAGGCATCGTTGCCCAAATTTAAGTTATTGGCTGCCCTGAGGTTCCAAAAACCAGGCCCACTTTATTCCAGCAGAGTTTCACAATGTGACATCGGAGTTACAATGAAAATCTGGGCCCGGGAGACAAAGTTGGCATGGAAAACTGAAGCAGAGGGAAAGGAGGAGTGGTCTGAGCCCTGGTGTAAATGTAAATGTAAATACTGCAGGTGCTCCCTGAGTTCTGTGCTTCTGGAATGGGAACTGCACTCAAGGCACTGCTCACAGGGAGACTGTTCTAGGAAGACAATCCACACAGTAAGAAAAGGGACTTTTTTTTTTTTTTTAATTAGCATCTAATAATTCTGCAGGTTTCAGAACTGTTTGGAGCTGCTCTGTGGGTCACTCCAAAGTGAATTTCTTATCCTGACCTCATTCTACAGCAATCTGAAGTCCAAAGCACTGTGCCTGTATAAACTATAATGAGTTTCTAACCTTTCTTTTAATAATGTACATGCATGTTATCAATAATAATATTTTCAAACACACAGCTCCAACAGCTTTAGGATAACACAAAACATTGGAAACACAGCCCTCCTTCCATGGGAGTTCCCAGAGGAGCTGAGTAACAACCAAATCCAACATTTCTTCAGTTATAAATCTCATGCTTTACCCCACAAACCATTCCAGCTTCCCCGAAGGCACAGAGGGGTATCCAAGTAACAAAGGATTTAACAAAAGCTCTCCTAAGCTGTTTTATCTATTTATCAGAGCAAGAGGGATCCAGGCCTGAGTCTGGCTGGCTGGGGATGTTCTGCCCCTCTGAATCAGCCTGGGCACCACCTGCAGATGGTTTTATTCCCAGAGCAGGAGACCACGACTGGATGCTGAGCTGAAATCAAACAGCACTTCAGGTCACAGCTCCAAGTTTCCTTCCACACAACAAATGATCCTAAGAAGTTCTGAGCTTTTCTTACGGCTCCACTCCAAAGGTAATTCATGGCTCCAGCTTGCCTGACACTCTGATACTTTCTCTGCCTCCCTAAAACCACCAGGGGCATTCCTGCTGTGTTACCTCCAGGAAGCCTTTCTTTCACCTTGCCTGGTGCATCTCTTGCTCAGCCTTTCCAAAATCCTTATGTATTGACAGAACTCGATCTACAGCCACCCCAAACATAAATATGGCTCTATTTAACCCTGACCTCCCTTAAGCTTGGGGACTGCACTACATAAACCCAGCCCCACTCCTTACCTTAATTTCTTTTTAAGGACAAATTAATTGCTCCTTAATTTCAGTAACTTTTCCTCCCACAGATGTGTGCCAAGCAATCCCACTGGAGCTACCAAACCACTTTTCTTTGGACACTCAACAATCTGTCTGCAAGCAAGGAACAACCAGTTCTGCCCCACAGAAATTGGTGAAAATATCCAACACACGAAAAGCCAGGACTTGGTTGTGCATTAAAAAGATTTATGGTTGTGCTCTCACAACTGAACGTAGACTTGACAGGATGAATTGGCCTTTAAAGATAAGACAGGTTAAAATCCCATTTCTGCCTAATTAGCAACTTCCCCAAGAGCAGGAGCTGGTTTGAGAGTAGAAAATCCCATGAAGGACCTTTACATGATGATAGTTCAGAGGAAATATTTTCCTGAAAGAGGAAGCAGATAACATGCTAAAAAAACATAGCTTGATTGTATCTCACAAATTATTTGCTCCCTCTTACCAACTTCCTGTAATTTTCTGACATGTAATTCCGAGGTGGAAAACAAAAGGAGCCCAGGATCTCACACCAACTGGTCACCACCACCAAAACAGCACATTAAGCCTTGTTAACAATAAGGGCCTCTCAAAGTATCTTTCTTATTTAAAAAGTTTATTAGAAATCACAGAACATCCTGATGTTTAAATTCCAGTAGGGAGGAGGAAGGCAGCAGGGAATTAAGGCACCAACAGCACCCATTCTCCAGGGAGGAAAGGAGATCTGGCACAGCACACACATCCCTGCCAGGCAGTGACCAGGTAACAACCCCCAGACTGGCTCAGGCATTTATAGTTCCAAGGTTTGGCTTGGAATTTTGATGTCTTTTGTATAACCCAGCAGAAAAACCTCTTTTTGTTCAATTTACATCATCCTGAGTCCTGAGTGCTGTACTGCAGGGAATTACAATTCTAAATTCCACCAGAAAGCCCATTAAAAAGGAAGAAAACAAGAGTGAAAGGACAGAGGGATGGTAAATGCTGTACTCCTCCTTCCAGGCTGTATTATGGAATGGGAACAATGCTTTTTGGGATATAAAAAGGGTCAGAGCACAATGTATCACCACCAGTGAATGTTCCAAGAGCTCTAAATAGCAAACTGGGTGTCTCAGCTCAGAGAACTTTAATTTCTTTGAGATTCAAATACTCCAGGAAAAATGCTCCTGCCTCAGAAAACAAGTGAAATAAAAGGGGGAAGATCCACACTGTGGCACAGAGGGGACCTGGCAGGGAAATTCTATTCCTAATGTTCATTTGCCCTTTGTGTCCAATCTCTTGACAGCAATCTTGTACCAAACCAAAGCAGCTTCTTCCCACAGCCCAAGTCTGCATCCACAGCTCTTCTGGGCCACAACACTCCTCGACTGAGGTGGTGGCTTCCAAAAAGCAAAGGAATCACAGTAAAATTTAGCCCAGAACCCTCCTGAGGCCATGGCCTGTAACCAAATCAAAAGTTAGCTAAGACTGCTCACACAAGTCTGGAACATCTCCAGGGATGAAGATTCCATCATCTCCCTGGACAACTTGTTCCAGTGTTTGAACATCCTCCTTGGAAACAAGTATTCTGATCCAAAATGGAAATTTCTGCCCATTGAGGTAACTTTTTATGTTGTTTTTCATTTCCCTTGAGCACATCCAGAGCAGGAACCTGCTACCCCTGCCTGCTGCCCCCACAGCCTGCCCACCTGAGGGGTTCCCATGGAACCCAGGGCTCCAGGTGGTCCCACCAGTGCCTAAGAGTGAGGAATAATAAGCCATTCCCAGAGCAGAAGGGAATTATCCACAGGGGAACTGCTACTGATCCATATTGAGGTCCTTGTCCACCAGGAGCCCAGATCCTTCCCTACAAAAGCTGCTTTGCTGTCCCCAGGCTATAAGTGGTTGTCAGTGCAGGATTTTACTCCATCTCAGGTGCAACCTCTGGCATCAAACCCAGGTCTGACTCTGGAGAAGGGTGTTGCTAACCTAGAATGCCAACTGGACCCTGAACCATTCCCTCTGAGCCCAGCAGCTCCGCCTGTGCTCCATGCCAGAGACCAAAACCATCCCCAAAGCCCTCTTTGTCCAAAGTCAAGTCCAGAAGACAGCAGTGAAATCAGAAAATTCCAAGATCCCCATGCCCTGTTGTCCCTTTGAAGGCTTTCCAGCTTTTTAAACCTGCCCAGGCCAAAATTGTCCAGTAAGAATAAAATATTCATTTAAAAGATGCAAACATATTTGGTACCATGCTCCCGCACTGAACAGATCTCCTTCCACCATACAGCAAGTTGTGTATGCTAATATATGCTAATTAGGCAAGCTAATCCTCTGAGCTGAAAACCTGTTTCAAGAGGAGGTAAACTTCAAAACATTTCTCAAAAAAGCTTCCACTGAAATCCATATTCATTACCTTGCAGGCATGGATGTACCACAGCTTGGTACATTTGCAATTGGGCTTGACAGAAACCTGAACCAAGTGCATCCATTTGTCCAGAACTGATGGAGAAGATGGACTTGTGGGGGAAAAATCCTTTTCTCTTTAAAGAAGAAATGAGACCACTCTAAAAATATCAAACACTGCCAGTCTCCCTCCTTGTACAACGTAGGGAAGCTGTGCATGGTGATTATTTTCTCCCAAAGATTATTTTCCAAAGCAACACTTCATAAATGTAAGGAATTGGTACCATGACTTCATTAATAGGTGGCACATACAAATGATGTTCTGCTCTGAGTGACACAATATTTACTGGATCACTGCAGAAGCTGCTCCCTAAGGAAGCAGCTGTAGGAAATCCATCTCCATGAGCATTGTTAGCATTCTGTGCTCCAGGGAAAGCAAAGGGAATGCTGTGGCAGTGTCCAGTGGGTGACCATGCATGTGTGTGTGCCCAACCCTGACTTCCATGCATGCACAGGGAGCTGCACAGGCACATGGCAGAGGAGGCCTTGGAATCACACAGGTTGTGCAGAAATGAGGAACTGTCACATAAAATCTGGAATCTGTTACCGATCCAACTGTTCCACTTAATCAAAAGCAAAGAGACTTCTAAGAGCTCTCTTGCTACTTCTGACAGCCAATTTCCCAAAGAAAGAGCAACTGTGCTAACAGATCTTAATAATTCACAGGGCCTGGAGAGCTTTTGCTTAAAAAAAAACAGGAGGGAGGGAGGGAGGGAGGGAGGCTTTTCTTTTTGACAAAAACCAGCAAATGGCCTCTTGAAAACAGCAAGAGAAGAGTCTGCCCTGCCTACACGGAGTCTGCAGAGGAGAGGGAGCCAGAGCAGCGCCACATTCCTCATTCATTCCCTGGATTTAATGGCTTTTTCATGCCTGGAATGATGAACAACATGGCTGTCTCCAGTGGATTACCTGTCACACAAAGTGCTTACCTCCAGGACTACACCCTCTCTGCTGCTGCTGCAGCCTTTTATGGATGGTATTGTTCAGTGTATGACCTTGTTAGAAATTATTAAAAGAACAACTCCTACCACAGCTGATTAATCTGAATTTAAGCAAAAAAAAAACCCCAACTCTGGTAAGAGATTTATTTTCTCTCAACAGCAGGAACAGTACATGCTATAACTTCGGTAGATTGTGGTAAAGCCCTTCCAGAACAAGTAATAACCATTGCCTAATTCTTGAAAGAATAACCAATAAAAATGGCTCAAATAGAAAATGATTGAATATCATCCCTGTCAGATAAAACTTCCAGGCTCTGATAAAATGAAACTTGCAGAGGAATTTTTCTATAAAACAAACTAAATTTTATTACCAAACAGTAGAAAATTTCTGAAGATATTTGCAATATAGTATACAGCTCTGAAGAAGTGTTCAACTTTATTCCTCCTTATATCAAAACCAGATGTTGCTGCAGAGGGAAAGGAAAGCCTAACTTGGGAGAGAAAAAAATCCACAGGATCCATAAAAAACCCATAGGTATGGAAGTGGTGTTTGACAGCAAAGGTAACGCAGCCGTGCACAGCCACTGAGCATTCCCCAGGCACTTTGATAAGATAATTTCATTGGAAAGGGATTTTTCTATTCCAGACACTTTCCAAAAGGCACAAGTGCCACTGCTGGCTGAGCTGTGGCCCTGCAGCCAGGCACAAGTGGCAGAGGTCTCTGTCCTCAGGTGCCTCTCAGCCCCTCTCGGCGTGGAAGGAGCTCCCGGATCCGGCCTCCCATCAGGAAACGGTTCCAGGCAGCAGATGCTGGCTGAGACAAAGCCCATTCCCTGCCAGGAATAACTCTGAAACACTTCAAACAATAACATTTTAACTTTTTTGAGCACTGCCCAAAGAAAAATAAGTACAAAGAGGCCTGGAAATGCTGGCGTGTTTATAGCAGAGAATAAACTACAACACAACCAAACCAACAGTGGTCACCAAAGTCTCGTTTCTCACAAAAAGGAGTTGTAAAGTTTTGGAAACAAAAGCAAAAATAATAGGGTAAAAGAGCTTCATTAAAAAATCCACACAGAGAAAATTATTTTCTCGGCTGTTTTATGAAGGAATAATAAGAGCAAAATAATAAGAACAGGAGAACAATAAATGAGGAATCTAAGACTGGCTGAAAGTCTGTTTTATAGATTAGCGGTAAATGTTTTGTTTGCTTGATTTCTCCCTTGATTTAAAAGCAGAAACATGCCACTGTTCATTTTCTGGCATTTCTGTTAATTTTGTTTTCTTTTACTTCTGGAGAAAGATAAGACCTTTGTTGCCAAGCCCATAAATCATGAAAGACTACATGAATGCCTTCGGGGTCTCCTGTTGTCCACAGGCACTCCAGACATCTTCTCTGTAAGGACACAGGCAGAAAAGGTGGATGGGAGGTTACACAAGGGAAGGAATCAGGAATATACCCCAAACCTGCCTGCTACAGCTCCCCACAAAGAGTAGCACAGCACAACAGCTAAAATACCAGAAATAATTGTCATCAGTCCTACAGGACAGTTGAGGCAGATTAATTTGATGTCCATATTAAAACCTCATCAGTTAAGCTCAGGATGTGAAGAATTCAGTGGAATTCATGTAGGGCAGCTCAGAATGGCAAAGCCTCCCAAGTTGCATGAGCATTGTGACATCAGAGTCCAAATTCCACAGATGTCACATTGCTGAACATGGAGTCTGAGGCTTTCAAGGAGGAAATATTTAAGCCAAGACTTCCATGAAGAGCATGGAGTGCAGAGTGTGTGTTACACTGCACACTCTCTGCTGCTAGGGGAATTCAGGACTGACATTCTGGGGCTCCCTGCCGTAGTAACTCAGCCACTGGCACCCAGAACTGTCAGGCACTGCCCAGAAGAGGTGGCTGAGCTTTGATGCTCCAGCTCTGTGGAGCTGCCAACCTTACCAAGGCTCTATAAGGAACACAGGGTGCCCTTTCCATGAGTTCAGACCTGGGATCCCAGAACAGGCAGCAGCAAACAGCAAAGGACTCAGCAGTTCAACTCCTTGACAGCTCTGCTGCAGGCACAGGGAAGGGAAAAAATTTTGTGAACAGAATCCCAAAGCCAGGCTGACAACTCCACCCTGTACAACAAATCAATTAATTCATTTGCCATTTTCATGTCAGGGATGGAAACTTTACACAAACCATCCCTGGTAGGACACACACTTTCATATACTTCTACTCCATCTTTCCTGCAAACAAAGGAGGTATTTAATATTTTCATACTCATTTGGTGTTCATATTTTGTCAGTAACAAAACTACTTCTGAAACTTGAAAAGTTGAAAGTGTGAGCTAAAGCAGAAATGAAACATCTTCCAGAAGAAAGGTATTCCTGTGGGAATGGCAGGACCACCAATGCCTGCCCATTCCCACTCAGCCAATTCACAGCAGCGAGTGAATCCAGTCTCTAAGTCAACAGAATCCAAGAGCAAAGGGTTTTGTTGTTGCACCTACAGAAGGCTTTTCTTGATCAGAAAATTATTACTACCCAGCAATTCATCTTGTGCACTAAGCAACACTAACTGTACAGAATTTACATTAAAAATTAAATAATTATACTGTACATTATTGTTGTTATTGTTGTTGTTGTTGTTAGCTAAAATAATTTTTTAGGTAATTTCTCAAAACAATTAATGGAATTCAGATATTCACTGCAATGCACAGGCGACTGCTTGCTCTGGACACCATTAATAATTCAACTTGAACTTACTTTCAACTGCTTCTCATGGAGCTCTGTCAAAAACCTGCTGCACAATGCAATAAGGGTGTTTCTGCAACACACACCATTATTTCCAAACACACCTTCCATTAGTCCAGGCTGTTGTGACTATGTTAATAAAGTGTATTTTTCAAAGAACTAAATAAAGAGTCTGTAAACAGAGGCTCATAAATAGAAGCAGCAGCACAGGTGATCACTGACTTCTGACATCACAGAAATTATCACTCTTTTCCACAAAAAAAAAGAAGTAATGCTCACAATAACAAAAGGCCACAAATTAAAGCTCACTCTCACCATTCAAGTAAAATCATTAGAATGATGTACAGGGGGTTCAAGAGTACTTGAATATCTTCTAGCCCTGACTATTCCTGACCCAGCCAGCACCAGTGTCTGAAACTCCCCAAAGCACTGGGGTTTATCCTCAGCTTCACCTCAGCCCCCTCTCTCAACTACTGTGAGAGCAGCAAATTTGATTTAACAGCACCAACTGACCTGTAATGCCATTAATGACAACAGTCAGTCTAATAAAACACTTAATGCCTCCAAACTCACATTTTGAGCCCATAAAGGCAGGAGAAAGGCAGATAATTAAACAGCTTTCCTATAAAACCCAGCCCCATCTGGCTGCAGCTCATTTTCCCAACTGCAGGATCATCAAGCACAAGACTTGACTTTTCATAAGGACAAAGGGAATGGAAAACTGGTTTTGTTGCCTTGCAAAAAAGCACTGCCATGCATATGGATACCTGTGCTGGATTCCAGCTCAGCCTGAGCTACAGGTGTGCAATATCCCGAGCTGCAGGAGGGACAGCTTAGAGGAGCAGTTATTACTTTTTTGGGGCTTATCAAAAACCATCCATAAAGGAGGATTTTTTGCTTTTTGTTTCCCAAATCCCTGTCTGCATTATTTGATCACAAACAAATCCAACAAAACCTACTCACAGTATGCTTTTAACAGCTCATTTTAGCCTGATTTACATTTTAAAGAGTCCACCTACACATGACCATCTCTGCTAACTCTGAAAGATGATCCAACTTTTTCCATCAAGTCTGTGCCTGTTCAAACTCTTATTTTCAATTTTAACACCAAACAGCACTTAAAAATTCCTAGTAAATTATATCATTGTGTTTATTCCAGGTGAGCCAGTTCAATTTTTTCAAAAGGCAAGAGGGAAAGAGCTTGAGAATTTTAATCTGAGAGTAGGTTTAAGCGGGATATTGGTAAGGAATTGCTCCCTGGGAGGGTGGGGATGCCCTGGCACAGGTGCCCAGAGAAGCTGGAGCTGCCCCTGGAACCCTGGAAGTGTCCAAGGCCAGGCTGGACAGGGCTTGGAGCAGCCTGGGACAGTGGAAGGTGCCCTTTGCAAGAACATATTGAAAAGTGATTAGGGATTAGAAGCACGAAGTATTCCAGTTATGGAAGTTAAGAGAGGGTGAAATCCAACAGTCAGGTTACAATTTTGCACTTGTTTCCCAAATGTGAGTGTGCAAAGTAGAAATAATGTAATAATTGACTACATGGCCTCTCCTGCAAACGTAGAGTGAAAGTAACACTGTGCTCATCTTCATCTCCAGGATTTGTTTGGGGTTTTTTTGCAGCAAAATAACAGCAGCAGAATTTCAAGTTTCAAGAAATGATGACAGGGATCTCAGTACCTACAGACACTGCTCTCAGGGCCAGGAAAGCAATTGGCCATGCTTAAAATCTTTAAGAAATGCTTATCAGACAACATGAATTGCAATAAATATAAGAACACAGCTCCCAGGGGACAATATTGCCAAGGCTGCACTAGAAGGGTTATTCCATGTAACTCCAAGGGCAGTTTGCCTAATGAATCCACACCTCAGCCAGCAGGCCTTAATCTTGTCAGTCTTCCTGGGTTGCCATCCCAGTAAAATTGGATTTGCTCTACAGGAAAAGACTCCTTTTTGTTCTTAAAATGCAGCTCTGGGGCAGCAAGAAATTAAGAAGGCAAAGTCCACTGCAGAAGGGCCTGGTAGGGGAGAGCAGGATGGATCCACCTTTCTGGAAGTTGCAGGAATTCTAGAGGCTGCTTTGGAGCAGCTGAAACAAAACCAACCCCAAAACAAGCTAAAAATCTGTTTTATCAACACCTTTTCTGCTTCCACACAGACTAATTTTTGAGAAAGATCAAAAAATGTTTCACTTCAGAAAATCTTTAGGAATGCCTCATTGTGAATGAGAATGAGACTACCCTATCCCTTCACAAAAGGCCAATTCTGTCAACAATTTCTAGATAAATAATCCTGCCTCTTTCAGGAGTTTTACTAAACTATACATTTATGGAGCAGTATATTATATGTCATGCTGAGCCTCAGGCCTGGGTAGAAATATAGGCTGCACCATTAAACTGCAAGAAAAACCCAATGTTTCAAGTGATCAACATCAACTCAGCTTCATGGACTTGCTCAAGTGATCTAAAATTGCTCCACACAACTCTGATGGCTCCAGAAAATCAGTGTAGCTAAACCCACATATGGGCCAGGATAAAAAAGAAAAAGAGAAGAAAAAAGCAGTAAAAGCCAAGTCCCAGCTCTACAATGCAAGGATTCAAACCCTCACACAGCTCATTATGTATCCAAATAAAGCTGGCATGGCCTGGCCAGGGAATCTGTTCCATATGTTTGTGTGCACCCTCCTCTCTTTTCCTAAAGAGATCCCAGGAAATGGAACAATTCCTGTCTGCAAGGTGAGCCCTTGGACAGGTGTGGTGACCAAATCCTGTGCTCACCTTTAGTGCCCTTGGACAAAACGCCCAAATTTCAGGAATTTTATTTACAATTCTGAGCTGAAGATGACATTGCTTGGTCTAAGCTAAGAAAGGGAGCCCCTGGAGACACAATTCAGCCACGATTTTTTCTGCACCTTTTTTCTGTAATACTGGAATGCAATAACACTGAGAATAACCATTGAAAAGCAGGTAATAAATAACTATTCAATACAGTCTCATAAAAACAGCTATATAACATTTCCCTGATCATTTTAGCAACACCCTTCACATCCAGGGCAGCCTTGAAAGTGGATTCCCAACAAGTGTGTTGATGTCAAGGAGCAGTTCACTGTGTCAATGGTTTTATCTCTTGGCTGAGATTCAGACCTCACAGTTCACAGCACCAGCGACCCTCAGACCTGTGTTTTCCCAGAGGAAAGGCACCCAAAATGCAGCTCCTGCTCTCCTGCCTCACAGGGGCTGCTCTGCAGTCACACAGGGCAGGGCAGGGCAAGGCAGTAAGAAAGCTCTGAGCTGCACTTTTATGCAACAAATCAATTTTAAAAAAGGATGTGGCTTCAGAGCATTTCCCCCTCTTTCCTCCTCCTTTCTTGCGTGTCTTAAATGCATCTATTTCTGCCAGTGCTGAGGACACCTGCAAATCACAGTTAGTGCTTCCCACTCACCACTGCTATCAGGTATCTCTTATAGTGAGGGAATCCCTTTAAACCACTTCCATTAATTCTTTAAAAAAGAATTGTTAGATCTAACGAGAGAATTATGTAATTACAAAAGTAAAAGCTATTATTCAGCAGAAAGGTTATTTTAATTCTTTTTTAGCAGAGTGCCTTACACCATCCACGAGGCCTTATTGCAAATGTTATTAAAACATAAGTAACAACATATTTTTTCCCATTTGAAGCAGCAAGTTCTCCTACAGTTTTCCCTTACACAGCACATCTGGATTAATACCTGTGAGATGCAACAAGAGGATCTCTAACACCCAACACATTCAGGGGTTTAATCACTTGCCTGAAGCCATCAAGAAGCAGATAAATATTGAAAACTGAGAGCAATTATGACAAATACAAGTGAGGTTACTAAAAATGCAAATAAAGACACTGCCATTTCGGATTTGGCTCACTCCAGGGAGTGCCAATTCCTCCCTGGAAAACGTGACAGGGGATGTGGATCCTCCCTCCGTGGAGCAGGCTCCACACTGTTTAAGTGAAGTAAGGAATGGCAGCAGTTCGGTGAATCTGGATTAAACAAAGACAAATTATGCAGGAAAATAAATCCCAGTGCCCCCACCCCGAAATCCCTGAGCGCCCCCTGACTCTCTAGCTCTCCTGTAACTCGCCCAGTTCAGCCCAGACACTAAAATACTGCATTTACAAACCAAAACAGGTCTTGTCATAGGATCTACAAACACCACAAGAGGAATAATTTAAAATTTTGTTTACCCTTGACACAAATAAAGCCCCCAATGTGACTCAACACCACAATATAACACTCATGCTCATCTTCCACTCAGCCTTTTTCTAGAGACAGTATTTCTTTGTTTGAACAAATAAACATATTCTAAAGTATAGTCAAATATTTTTACAGCTGACAAGGTTCTTCCCTCATTTAAAATGAGAGTCAGAAGAGGAAAAACAATTAAGCAAGTGGCTAAAAAAAAGAAAAAAGCATCAGCTGTTCTGTGAATTGGGGCACCAACAACCATCAGATCCCAACAAAGACTAAATTAACCTACACAAATCTCCAAAAGCCATTTGTGTTTAAGCATTATGTGCTCAACTTTCTGAAATCATATAAATTTAGCTTTTGGGTGTATCTCCTCTGACTGATGGGAAAACCTGCTCATTCTAGTTAAGGCAAACAAAAACCAGTCACCAGAGCTGGTGTTCTCACTCTAGCCCAGTCTCCCCAGGGCTGGAAAAAAAAGACCAATCCAAGTGGAACGTTGGAGCTGGGAAGGGATGGACTGTGCAGGACCCTGCCCTCAGAAGGAAAGCAAAGAGGAACAATGGCCTGACAAAATCCACATTTAACAAACAGAAATTCAAAGCAATAAAATGACTTGGTAGATTCTTTCTAAAAAAGCTTACAGGGCTTGGTAGAATTTATTGAAGGAAGAGAATGCTCAGAAGATGGGGAACAGTGCCAGCACATTCCCTGAGACCACAGCAGCAGCACAGAGCAGGAGCTGATATTTACTGCCCCCCCAGATGCAAACAGCACATCTGGGTGATGGACAAGGACACAGTGGCTACAGAAAAGGATGCAGAATTCCTCGCATGCCAGGATGGCCACTGTAAGAGCTGGATGGACTGGAAAACCAACTTACTTAACAGTATTTGATGGTGAGAGGTAAATCCTGCTGCTGCCCCAGGAATTTCTTTTCATTTGAGAAGCATCAAGAAAAGCCAAGAGTGTTGAAACACACAGACCCTGGGGGAGGCATCAGGGTATTTATTGTAGCAGCTTCCCCCTGTAAATAATCCCCTGCCAGGCTCAACTTGAGAGAAATTCTCCAATAATATCCAACCATCAGCTTCTTTTTGGGTGGGATGAGGAACAGCCATTAGCCCGCTCCAGCACTGGAGATATTTCAATGCACTGAAGAAGCAGTGCCTGCAGGGAGAGAGTCTTTGGCCCTGGGCTCTCTCTGGCACTTTCTGCTGCAAGGCCGTTCCCCTCTGGAGCCGTCCCCAGCAGCCACACACTGCCTACAGGGGCTGGGGGGCAGAGACACAGCCTGGGGGGGCTCCCCTCTGGCCAGCCCTGCTGCAAGTGGGCATGGGCAAGGCCAGGAGCCAGCCAAGTGCTGGTTCTGGAGGTGCTGGGAGCAGCCAGGGAGGCAGCACCAAACGGGCACATCTGAAGGTCTCTTCTGGCCTGGATGAATCCGGGATTCAGGAATTGCCCTGGGCCAGGTGCAGCACCTGGCACTTGGCCTTGTGGGACCTCATGAGGTTGTCAGATGAGGTTGTCTCCCACTTCTCAAGCTTGTCCAGGTTCCTGTGCATGTCCAAATCCTGCCGTGGCGCCCCTGCCCCTCTCAGCTTCCCCCATTCCCTGCAAACATGCTGAGGGGGAGACTGATCCACTGCCTGTGTCATTGGGGAAGCCACAAAAGAGCCCCAGGGCCAAGGCAGAGCCCTGAGAGACACCCCCCATCCCCAGCCTGAGCTGCACAATAGAGCCACTGCCCACAAGTGCCTGGCTGCGTCCATCTGGCCAATGGCTCGTGCCCACAGCAGCCCAGTCTGCCAGGGCAGGGCTCTGCAGGATGCAGGTCAGACTGTCAAGTGGGACCATGACACCGTGGGTGCACTGTGGGACTGCAGGAAAGGCCTGGGCACAGCAAGGGCTGCAAGTGCCCACATCCAGGGGCTTCTCCATGCAGCTTCCAGTGGGTCCAGCTGCTGAAGGGGCACTGGGTGTGGCCCTTTGTGACACAGGGCCCTTGATGATGCAGGACATGGTGGTGCCCTGAGACCCTTGTGACATCAGAGAGCCCCACCATGAGTGTTGTGCATGTCCAGGGGGCGCAGAGCCCTGGGGTGCCCAGTCCCGTGAGAACTGCTCTTGTAGAAGGAAGCAGCTCCCGGGATCTGTCCATGCTACAGCACCTCCCTGTAGAGCGAGAAGAGAACAAGACAAACCTCAACTGCTTCCAGTCATCCAGCCCCCTGCCCAGCTGGAAGCAAGACCAGGCCCTCAGTGGGCACTTGGTGGGGGCAGTGGGTGCCTCGGCCTGGCCACAACCAGACACTGAGGAAGAGGAGAGACCCATCACAGAAGAAGAGAAGAAACCCGACATGGATGACAAGTGGGGTGATGTTGGGGCCCAAGACGGGACAAGCTGGGAATTCTACCCGTCGGTACAAGCAATGACAGCAAAGGAAGCGTCCCCATGCAGAGGAAGAAGTGCCCACGAGTTGCACCACTGGAAGGCAGCTGTGAGGGTGCTGTGCGGAGATGGGGCACAGCAACAGCCCTACCAATGGCAGCAAAGGGCAACAGTTCAGGAGCTGCCCCAAATGGAAAATGAGGTGACTGACCCAGAGCTGACCCAGCGAGGGGAAGGAGGTATGAGCAGCCGGGAGACCCAGGCACATTCTCCTGCCTCCAGTGAAGAGGTGCCATCAGCAGGGACACAGAGCCCAGTCTCTGCTCCATACAGCCCCTGCTACCCCTCCAACCCCCCACCCAGCCCACTGGGAGCCCAAACCCACAGTGAGCAGCTGGAAGAGGCAGAGCAGGGGTCACTGCTGGCAGAGGAGGAGAATAAGGAAGAGAGCTCAGCTGGCGATCCTGAAGACTGGGAATTCTATAGCCAGACTGAGCTCTCCCAAGAGTGCCAAGAGCCAGAGCTGTCCCAGGGAGAGTTCAGCAGCTCCCAAGACCTCTCCAACTGGGAAGATGGCAGCGAACCGGAGCTCAGAGAATTCCAAGACTCCATGGAAGAAGACAGCAGCAGCACAGATCTCCCACAGGACTGCTGTGAACGTGTAAGCATCTTCAGCTTCGGGCCCACTCCCTTGCTGTGGGAGGAGGAGGAGGAGGACGATGACTGGGATGAAGTCAGCGTCCTCGAGCTGTATGAAGCAGAAGGCAGGGCCCAAAGGCCGGCAGATCTTGTGGCAGATGGGCTGGCACCGCCCGTCCCTCACGAGGTCTGGGTTGAGGGGCAGGCACCGGAGTCACTGTGTGCCTCGCTTCCCTCCCTGTTCAGCGAAACCTCCGTGGAACAGTGGGGGCCCGAGGCAGGGCCACAGAGCCTGGGGCCTGCCCTGCAGCGCCCTGGCGGCGCCTCAACTCCGCAGCCAGGAGCACAGGCCCGCAGGCAGCAGCCGGCTGCCCCGAGCAAACGGCCCGGCCGCCTCAGGCGGGCGCTGCGGGCACTGCGGGCGCTGCTCTGTGGGCCCTGCCTGGCGCGGCAGCTGCAGGAGTAGCGCCCATGGCCCTGCCCAGCCCGGACCGGTCGATGGTGGATGGCTCCCTGCGCAGGCGACCTCAGCCTGGACATGGCCTCACAGCCTCAGCTGCCCCGGCTGCCCTGGAGCATCTCCCCAACACCCACAGTCACTGCTGTGGCCAGCCCCAAACAGCAGGCATGGGACACGATTGGTGCCAGAGCACTCAGCAGGGAATCCCTGAGTCGTCAAGGTGGGAAGAGACCCTGACGGTCACCCAGTGCCACTGGCACCCCGGCAGCACCATCGTCACTGCAAAACCGCGTCCCCAAGGGCCACATCTGCACAACTCCTCAACACCTCAGAGACAGCGACTCCAGTGCCTCCCTGGGCAACTTCTTCCAATGCCTCACCCCTCGGTCAGAGAAAAATTCCTTCCGATATTGAATCGGAACCTCCCCTCGTGCCATCAAAGGCCATTTATTCTCCTCTTGAAAGGATTCCGTGCTGGTCCTTTGGGATTATATCCCTGAAGAATGGGCACAGATGGGAGGTGACTGCAGGACTTTCACTCATACCATTCTTCCAAAACAAATTAGAGTTTAAGAAATAGTAGTAGTAAAAAAAAAAATTTTTAAAAAAACTTACACAAAAAGTATTTTTAAAATTTTTTTTAAAATAATAGGAATAAGAAGATTAAGAAGAAGAAAAGAAGAAATAGTAGTAGTAAATTTAGTAAGAATAATAAGAATAGGAATAAGAAGATGAAGAAGAAATAGTAGTAGTAAATTTAGTAAGAATAATAAGAATGAGAATAGGAATAAGAAGATGAAGAGGAAGATGAAAATGTAGTAATTAATATAAGAATATTAAAAAAATAAGAATTACATAGTAAGTAAGCATAACAAGTGAATAAGATTAATTAGAACGAGAATAAGAAGAATATTTTAAAGAAGAAAAAAGAATAGTAAGAAAAGAGAAGAGAGAGAAAGAAGAAGAGAGAGAAAGAAGAAGAGAGAGAAAGAAGAAGAGAGAGAAAGAAGAAGAGAGAGAAAGAAGAAGAGAGAGAAAGAAGAAGAGAGAGAAAGAAGAAGACTATTAAATCAAAATGCACATCTACACATCTTCTAGAATACCAGTATGCAGGAAAAGACCTTAAAAAGTATCTACTTCCAACTGATCATCTTCTGAGCTCTCTTTCTCTCCAAGACCTCTTTCATACTTCTATCTCCCTAGCTCCCATTTCTTGTCCAATAAAATCCATGTCCAAAAAAATCTGGTTTTGTTCTCCTATGGTCTCATTTGTGCCTTTATTGGGGCAGAGGCATCTCTCCCTCATGGCATCTTAACCCTGGATGGAACCATGGACAGGTTCCTTCCAGCCACAAGTATTCCAGGGTTCTGTCAGGGACTCCCTTCCCTTCTTCCCTCTGCTTCCAGCTGGAGAATGTGCAGCAAAGCCACCTTTGCTGTCTGCTCAGGGAGCCCAGCCAGCTGCTGGAGCTTGACCCTGCTCCTGCACAGCTCCCAGGAGCAGCACCCTGGCAGCCTCAGAAATTGCCCTCTGAGATCTCTGGCACACACTGCAATGGGCTGGAATTCCAGCTTCCAGCAAGGAAAAGATGTTCCTGCCCTTCAAGGCAAAATTCTGAAGGGGCCAAGACACAAGCAGAGCAAGATCTTACAAAGACATTTCACTGCCAGCCTCCATAACTTCATCCAGGGCTGTTTGAGCACCTGGATGGGGAAGGAAAAAAAATCAGCGGAGGGTCTTTAGCTGGGAGCTGCCACAGGTAAAGAGAGACACTGGAAAGGAAAAAGAGCAGACAAAGGAAGGCAGGAGAGAAAGCAGGAACCCAACTCACAGCTGAGGGACTCAGAAAATCTAAACACCAGCAGGGCACATTTATCATTTTTGCTACAATAGACAGGACTGAAAATGATAGGTAATGACAGCCTCCTCATCACCCCAGTCCCTTCTCCCTTTTAAACTTTCTCTGAAATAACCAAAACAGCTCTTAAAATTCCTTTCTCTTTGTCAATCACAGATCTTTTGAGAGCAGACTCAGGAAGAGAGCACAACATTAATATATTGTTATTCAGACATGGCTTGTTGTCCGTCTTTCCCTAAATTATAGCAGTAGATATTGAGAATAACCAGGTATCCTGAGGAATTTTTCCTGCAGCAAGTTATTTTCCTATGATGGTCCATCTGTAATTTTATTACCTATTAAAAGACCACTATAAATACAGTACAGTACCTTGCAATTACTCCCCCTTCTATTTGTAAACCTCAAAGTCTTCCAGGTCTTAACAACAGGAAAAACCCTGTGTCACCCTTTTGGGATATTAACATATTTAGGGTTTGGACACATCCTCTGCAGGACTAAGTAGGAAAGCAGCTGAAGCTCCAGCAGATCCTTAATAAACTTTTGCCTTCTGGGTAGCAGGAATAAAACTGTGTTATTTCAGTCTCTTGATTTTTTATGAATTTAGTTATTATCTATTCATTTCTTTTCTCTTCCTGACTTTTCAAAAGCTGATGTTACACAAAAATATGAGCTGTGGAAATCTGAAGCAAGCTGGGCAATTAGGGCTGAACTGCTCCATCTGCTTCACAGAGAATTTTTATTTGACCCCAGGAATGCTGGTTACTCAAGCAGACTAAACAACTTTGATTCATTTCAGCATGTGAGGAGTGGGGCGTGCAGCTCCAGGCCAGGCTGGCAGGGTTGAACAGGAATTCCCAAATAGCACTGGAGTCATGATCCTCTGAGCATCCCCTGCTCCACCCAACCCCAGCCTGCTGGGAATCAGACTCAGCAGTAAAAGCACGAATTCTGAATATCTCAGGATTGCTGTACAAGGCAGAATGATCAAGCTCTGTGATTCCACAATCCCATCTCAGGTTCTGATCTGGGCTAAAGGCTGTATTTTGGGTCAGGCTGCCTGACCTGGTTCCCAGGTATCTTTCTTTGATAGTTATCAGCACCTGGCTTCTCTCGGGGTCTAGAGGAGCACAGAGCCACAGATAAACCCTGCAACAATCTGTTTGCCTAGAGACAAAACTTATTTTCTTCTGCACACCAAAGTTCCTTACATGCCACCTGGTTTAGATAAGCTGCTCAAGTTTTGCCTGGTTGGATTTGAACAGCTGCTCCCTGAAGATGAAGGGACAAGGCCAGGAATAGTTAATAACTTTCTTAACTGGAAACACTGTTGAATCATTCGTTTCCCTCCCCACAGATTGCGTAAAGCCTCCTCAGTGTTTGAGTCTAACCAACCTTTTAACTGGAAATAGCAACCCTTTGTGGGATCTTCCTGTCCTGGCACCAGTTTCTCTCCAAAGTCTCCACCTGGCTTCTAGCCAGAGGTATGAACTGCATTTATTAAAGCCAAATTTTGAGATAGGGGAAGGTGTGGGTGGAAAATTCAAGACAACAACTGAACTCTGAGTAGGTTTATACCTACAAAGCACCAGGGTCATCTCTGTTCCCTAATTCACATTATTTCCTATCCTGCCTTTGACTTTAACACTCATTCTCTATACCAAAAAAAAAGTTCTCTGTTGGCTTTTATAGCTGCAACTGTTCTGGTGTCTTTGTAGCTCTCCAAACCCTTCAGTCTCCAACAGGACACCTGATTTCTAAAATTCCACCCCATGTATTCATATACACTCAGCACCCCAGCCCTTCTCCACAGAGCTGATTCCCACAGGTCACCCCAGCCTCTGCTGGTGCTGGGGCTGTTCCTGCCCAGGTGCAGGACCTGCATTTGCCTTTGTGGCATTTCCAAATGTTCCTCTCTGCCCATCTCTCCCACCTGTCCTGGTCCCTCTGAAGGGCTGCACAGCCCTCAGGGGATCAGCCACTCCTCCAAACCTTTTATCACCAGGGACCTCTCTGAGGAGCCATCAACCTCGCAGGCTCTGCCTGTCCTGCTCCAGCTCCCAGCTCACATCATCTCTCCCATGTTTTTACCATTCCAGTTGTTCTGCCTTTTCTCACAGAGCAATAAAATAAGAAAAAAATCCAGGTGGATTCATGCCAAATTATGCTGGCATATTACAGAGAGCATGAAAGACAACAAAACTGAAGATTTTTCTAAAGCAAAAGCACTATTACAGTCACAATAACACCTATCAAGGAAAAATCTGTTCCCTAAAGTAAGGAATAAATTTTAATATAAAGTCCCATCAGCTCAAGGTGGTACCAATTAATCAAAACAATTCACTTGCAGATTCTTCACAGTCACTGTTTTTTAAATGGTAATTCTTTTCTTACTTGCTATTCCAGTGTTGGCACAAAGGAGGTTTAAGCTGATTTTCATCCAATCTTAAAAAACAAATCATAACTGTAATTTAAAATAGTTGGGATTGTTTACTCCACTCAGTTCTACATGCCAATTCAAATACTGAAAAAATTATCAGAAAACAGCACTACTGCCAAAATGAACACCTGAGAAATGCCAAAGTCACAATGCACAGTGCAAAGCAATACTAAAATTTTTAATTGTGATTTTTAATACAGTATGAGTAGTGTACAATTAGCAAACTCCAAGTATTTTCTGGGTTCACATGCCCACACACACCCCAAGTGTGCACCTTAATAAAATTAAATACTCATTAACTGTGAACAGTGCTGGGTATTTTTATGAAGATGTTGAGTTGCTAATTGAATTTGAAGCACAACAGATGCTTAATACTCCAACCAAATGCTGCTTTTCTTATATATTAAATATATATATTTGTGTGGATACATACAAACACTCCTCAGCTACTAAAGTAATTAAAAAATATCAGCCAAAGGATTTCTGCTTCGCCATGGCTTAAGAACTCAAGCCATGAGCTAAAAACCTCAGCAACTCCAGAGAGGAAGCACTGCAGTGATAACACCAATTCTGATTAAAACACCTGAATTTATAACAATTTTTTTTTTAAAGTTGAAAATATTTTTGGGCACAGCTTCTGAACAAAAATCCTTTTCCACGAGTCTGCCAACTACTACAGAGCTACTCAGGGTTTAAAGTGTTACTCCAGGTTGTGCCTGGGCCAGCAGGCAGAGGTCAGAGCTCTGCAGTAAATTCCTGCCATCAGGCAGCCGGGAGATAAGGGTTGGGAAAAGAAAAAAGAAAACAAACACAACAACCCCCAAAGCCCCACTGGCCACATCTCCTTAGAGTCAGAGACCTTGTAAAATATCACCTCTGTCTCCCCTGATGCCAAACTCTTGACGGCAGGTTCAGAACAAGGCACAGGGGGTGTGGAAAGAAGAACTGAACAAACCTAAGCCACAAAACTTGTCTTGGACTTTGTTTTTTGAGTGTTTTGCAATTTTGCTCTCAGAAAGTCATGCAAGTTTCATGAAATTTCCATGGAATTTAAATCAAAGATTTAAGCTTGTAATTTTTAGCCCTCTGCCTGAACACTGATACCTGCACTTGAGTGCACACACTAAAATAGATAATTTCTGTCAAACTCTGCTCCACAACACCAGGAACAGGAACAAAGCCCATCCATGTGCATCTGGCAGTGACAAAATGCACAGACCCACGTGGGGATGCTGCTGTCAGCCCTTATGCTCTGCAAAACCTCTTCTACCCGTTTCAGGCTTCAGTATTAAACACTAAGCAAAATAAAATGTTGCAGATACTGCAAAGGCCATCTCTTGCAATTTCTCCTTGGCAGACGTTTGTGCAGATCCTTCATCCTGGTGGAGGGGAGGCTGTTGCTGAGTGTTCTTCCTCCTGAGCCCCTCAAGTGACAGGAATTTCAGTTGGGTTCACAGCTATTCACAGCTACCAAATCGGATGTCACAGACCTGACAAAGTATTAGGGCAGAACACAGCAAGTTTCACACAAAAGACATTACGATCTCACAACATAAGAAGGCACATATGGACAAGGAGAAAGGTTTGCTTTATGCAATTCACAAAGAAAATTCAGATTTAAGCACTGTAAAATGAGCTTTAAAATAACAAGGTTGCAACAGATGCTCATTTAATGAAACAACAGCAAACTTTCACATTTTCAAGTGTCTATTTAATCATAACACAGCTTCATCCTCACCATCATCCACTAGATGACCACAGACATACTGCAGCTTCCTGAAAATGTCATCTAATCACTTCCTCTGCAATCCCAATTAATTTCCCATAGCACAGCCCCAGCTGGGCACAAGGAAGCTGTGGCTGCTGCTTTGTTTCCTGAAGTTCAAGCGTATCCAACTCTGCCCATGGTTACAGGTGTTGTTTGTCACTGAATTACAGAACCATGGACTGGGTTGGGGGCACCTTACAGCCCATCCAGTGCCACCCCCTGCCATGGCAGGGACACCTTCCACTACCCCAGGCTGCTCCAAGCCCCATCCAACCTGGCCTTGGGCACTTTCAGGGATCCAGGGGCAGCCACAGCTTCGCTGGACAAGGCATAAGGAAAGTGGTTGTGCTCCTCCACAGATGTGAGTCAACCACAGTGGCAATAAAACCCTGGGCATAAGGATGTACTTAAAAACATCAGAGATGGTCCTTGTGCTTTTATAAGTAAAAGAGATCAAATGTTATATGAAAACAGTCAGGACTTCAATGCGTTCAGAAAGGCCTTTCATGAATGTTAGGCAAGAGGACAGAAATTAGAAAATACCTTCAGCCAAGTAAAACTGGCTCCATTCACTGAAACTATAGTAACCATCTGCTTTTTGTTGCCTCTGTGCTCTTACAATACTGTCCAGAATGACCATGTTCAGAGAAAGTGAACACAGAGGGGAGGAAAAAAGAATTATTTACAGCAGTTCTACAGCCCTCCTTTTACTTCGATGCTCTATTTAAATATTCTGGCTGTTTCAAGTGCTTGGTGAAACTGGCTTTTGTAGACTGAACACAAAAAACAAACAGGAGAAAAATGCAGCATTTTCCCCCTCAGCCAGAATACAGTGAGAGCACAGTGGTTAAGCAAAGGCAGAGTAAGCTAATTACCAAGTACACAGCTGCTCCTACCTGGCAGAAAGCAAAGGAAAAAAAATCCTATGAGTCACCAAATGCAGTTCCTAAATCTGGAAAAGCCTTACAAAAATAAACTTCCACGAAGAAGGGACCAGCTTCAGAGGAAAAAAAAAAAGTGATGCAGATAATAAAGATCATTATTGCAGAACAAAAAACTATTTCCAGTTTGAAAGGAAAAAGTTTTTTTGGCAAGGCAACTACTAAATATGTCATCTAGTTAAAAACAGCTTCTCTTCTTGTGGTTTGTTGGGGCAGAATGAGCGAAGAGATCTTCTACCAGATTCTTTTTTTATATCAAACACTGAAAGGGGGTGGGAAGGAGTCATTTCTAACCCAGTTTAGAACAACTTTATTCCTCCCCATGATCATCAGCATTTCTTACATCCACCTTCAACACACAGAGTTCCAGATATTCACAAAGAATTCAGGGTGAGTTTTATGTCCAGCTTGAAACAGGAAGGATAATCCTGACTTCCCAGTTTTGCAGACACACAGGGATACAAACACACAACTGTTTATGCTTTGGCAGAACTTCTGTTTTGCAAAGCCCTTACTTGTGTAGTTTCTCATGTATTTTAGAAAACAGCAAATGAGTCTCTAAATTACTAGTAGCAAAACAAGAAAATTTGTAGCAAGCATTGCTTGAAATTTTTATTTTTCAGTTTTGTTGCTAACTCTGAACTTTCCCTGAGTTCTTTTGGGACTCTTTTCTTGCACTCATACATGGTTACTGCTGAAATAATACTACATTGGCCAATAAATTTCAAGATATTTCAATTTTAAAATTAAATTTAAAAAGAGAGGAGCTGAAAACGTCAAATCAGGTGTGAGCTGTTGGGGGAAGAAGGGTGTTGTGAGCTTTCTGTGTGTTGGGTCTTTAACTGGGTGTCAGAGGAGGTGAGTTCCGACCCACCTGTACTCCCACACTAAATGAGCACTGATTGACACAAGAGCTACTGCTGCCCACACATCCCCCCACCAAACACAGGCAGCCAAAACTGCATTTCCTTCAGTTTTCCAAATAGATTTTTTGACCTAAAATTCGAACAGTTTAATTAAAACTATTTCTGAGGAGAAATGCATCAGCTTCACAACCTGATCCCATGAGCTGCTCCATTATAAGCTGCAAAATATCCTGATCTCAAAAGTCAAAAGTCTTTTTCAACCTAAATGATTGTGTGACTCCATGCAACACATTTAAAATAAAGCTACGGAGTATTCTGAAACAAAATCTCCCTTTCAATTATCCTCCAAAATGTCTTAGAAATTGCAGTGGAAAGTCTCCTTTCTGCCCAAATCACTAGATCCCCTTTCAACTACCCCAAGTTTCAGCTACTTTATACTCCCACCTCTCTTTTCTCCTAATAACAGTCACTAGAAATTTGCTTCAGGTTCATTTTAGAAGGAAATAATTAGATTTACAATTAACATTCCAAAGTATTTCTTGTGTAACATTTTCCCATTGCTAATCATTCACCCAGTGGCAAGGCACAGGAATCCACACAGGGTGAGTGTGCAAGGACAAACAGCCAGGGGCTCTCAAAATGCAGCATTTAAAGTGAAAAGGGCCATGTTTTACAGGGAAAACGACAGTTTTCCAACTTCCTTTCAGACTGGCCTGTAATTTTCAAATCTTTCATTTCCAAACAAAATTGGCTGACGACTAATAAATTTCCTTTTGATATTTTCTTCCCTTGATGTCTGGCTGGATTATCAGCAATAAACAAGTTCCTTTCTTCCTTACTCAAAAAGTATTTGACTGCACAGCATCTCCCCGGAACAGACAGCAGGAGACTGACACTTGCAGAAGTAAAAACACAAACCACAACAAAACAAGCAAAGAAGAAAAGAAATATAATCACACACATCATTACTGAGCAATGCTATTTGATAAAAATAATTATTTATGCTCAATTGCAGTGTAATTCTTCCTTCACCTCTACTGCATTTCACAAGGTTTTCTTAGGAGGTTTAATCAAATTTTCCAGAATCTTGCTGGATATTTAAATAATGACATGCCCACTTAATTTGCACAAAAGAAAAGGCATGGATTAAGGTTTGCTTTGATTCATTGGTTAAGCATTAAGTAATTAGATTTGCCTTGTTGTTAAGGAGAGAATAAACACGTTGCTCAGTTATGATCTAAACCCAAAGCTGCCCCTCAGTGCTTTTTTACCCTCCAAGAAGTTTCTTCCAAGTGGACACTCAGAAATGGCCTAAATGAAACAAGGGCCTGGAGGGACAGGGCACAGGGAACCACTTCCCACTGCCAGAAGGCAGGGATGGATGGGATATTGGGGAGGAATTTTGAAGAGATAAGTTAAATTAATGTGTTGTGCTCTTCTTCCAACACAGCCACAAATCTTCACACAGATAGAAATTATCATCCCTGACTCTAAATCAGCTCTCGTAACTAAAAAATGGAATTTGGCTCCAAAATTATCTTTTTTTCCATCCTGTTCTTACTGTGTACTACCACACAAAACAAAACAAAGAAAAGAAAGAAAAAGGATGGCATCACCTTCTTGATTGCATACACAGAGACAGCTGGAAAAAAGTAATTTATACACTGCAGGATCAAGTGAGGAATGGTGACACAGCCTAGAACTGAGACTACACCAATCACCCTGTACAGTAAAAGAGAAAATTTTATGCTTATTATAAGTTAATGCCCAACAGATTGTTCACAAAATACTGTGTCTAGAGGCATATTGTTCACAGCATTTACTATTGAAAAAAAGCCACAGAAAATAAATCTAGAAGCCTCATATCTCCCTCCTATAAATCTACTCCCAGGGCAGAGCTGTAGAAAACATTTGTACAGAGTTTGAGCTGGGGAAGGTTTCCACACTCACCCTGCTTTATACTTCCTGAAAATGTTTATTTAAGTTGCTATTTTCCATTGCTGTTGTGACTCCTGTCATTTGAAACACCACAGAAACAGCCACAAAGTGTCAGTACAAAGCCAGAAAAACAACAAGACAAAGCTCAGAAAGAACAAAGCCTGTTTTGAAATCTGAAGACACCTGTACAAATACTTTTTTTTTGAAGAAAAATAACCCAAAACTTTTTCAAGTGAAAAATAACCTCTCCAAAAACATATAAATTCAAGTGAAACTGTCAAGATAAAAACAAGGAAGTTCAAATGCACTTATACTGGATAATAAAAGAATTGGTTTGTTTGCTATCTACAGTGATTTTTCCTAAGAAAACATTCACCAGAAGACAAATATTTAATATTACTCAAAAGCAACAGTCCCTGTTTAAAGCTGTTTTGTAAGACCAACAACTCTGTTGAGCAGGCAGTGTTTATAACAAAAACGTGCTTTTTATATCAGACAGTTTGTGCTAACTCGGCAACATTTCCAGCTCAGTACACTCTGTACCGCCGGGGCTTGCCAGAAACTCAGCTCTCCACGAGCATTTTCCTATTTGTTAACTATTTCTTCCAAGAGAAAGGAACTAATCCCAGTGTTTCGAAATCCTCTTCCCAGCCATTTAACAAGGAATTCATTTGCCTAACAAATACACAAGGAAATACTAATGTAAATAGAATAATAGCAAAATAATTTCTGCTATGTAAATCAGAGAATCTGGTGGTTTAGTTTTAAACCAGAACAACACAAAGCCAAGCATGACCACGTTTCCTACAAGGCTAAATCAGAGAGGAATCCAAGAGGCACTAAAGGCTACTTATCTTTTCCCAACTCTATTCCAGATAACAGCCAAAAAAGCCCCTTTACATTTGGATTCCATAGTGCTGATCGTTTTTTATTTAATAAATATTGATGAAATGTTAAAATATTTATTAACTCAGAGAGAGAAGGGTGGTTGATGGTCTAGCTTAATGGATGGGCCAGGAGCACAGGCAGCCCTTCACAGAACCACTGCTGTTCAGAGTTCAAAATCCATGGAATTCAAGGAAATGTGCATCCACAGTCAGAACCTACACACCTCCAGTGGCTACATCTCTTCAAACCTCAAAGCCATGCTGAAACACAGGGACTCTGAGCATTTAGGGGTGATTTGCAGCCATTTGGCAGCTGCCCCCAGCCCTGCAGAAGCGGAATTTAGCCACAACCAGCTCAGCTCAGGCACACGTGCTGAACACGTTTGCTGTGCTTGCACACCAGGGTCAGGGTGCAACACATCCCTCACACACCCAAAGCAGGGCATGTGACACAAATACCCGTTGTCACAACAAATGGTGCCTCCTGAGGGGAATACGCACCAGGGCCTAATGCCACCCATGTAATGCAGCCGCTGCAGGTGAGTGACAAACCCAACTATCACACTGGTATTGAGGAACAATAAAGGCTGGGCAATCACCAATTCTCATTGCTCTGCCCCTTTTGGTATGTACAAAAAGGATTCTTTTGGCAGCAATGAAATACTGAGCTCTGAAAAACTGAATCCACTTCCACAAAAATCTGATGATGGGATTTCAGGTTATGATGGCTGTGCCTGCCACTTCCTTTGTGTCTCACCGTCTTGGACACTGCACAGCACAGTCAATTCTTTGCAAAGCTCCCATTAAATAAACTATCATTACATAAACAGCCCCATTTTCACAGCACATATGGTTTTGAAAATTCCCTTTATCCACTGGGCAGCTGTGATGCTGAACAGAAGCTATGACCAGAGTTATGGTACATGGCAGAAAGTTCTGTGAATCCCAAGTTTCTGTGTGTTTTTATTTGATTGCAAAATGTCATATTTCTGACATATGATGGGGATTTACATCTGCAAATGCTCAACATGTCACAGTGACAGACTGGGGCCATGCTGACTGTGTTTTGTTAACACTGACAACAACCACAGCCAATAAAACTCTGGGAGTCTTTGTACTCCAAATGCATTCTGTATTCTTTTCTAATATATTTGTACAAAATATCTTCTTCCATTTTCCTCAAGCACTGTATATTCAAAGGCTTTAAAAAGTTACAGTTCATGGGATTTCAGGGTTGTATTTTCTTTTGTTCTTTTTCCTTTTCATTTATTTATTTATAATCTCATCCCAGATGTGGCATCAAATGCACACAGCGGGATATCCTTAAGCATTACGTTGTAGAGTTCTTTGTGTCACCATCCAACATTCTTAATCACATGAAGATTAGCAGAAAGACTTAGCTGGGAGTAGTGTGAGCAATGGGAGGCGAAACTGGGTATCTGCTGGTTTAAAACAGTTCCACAGCAACTCTGTCTCCTTTTCTCAATTTCCCCAGCTCCCAGAACACAGAGACAAGGTGGAGCAATAACCAACCTTCCCTTCCATTCACATTTGCATTGCCTGCTTGTTCAGCACAGCACTTACAGCAGGGCTCCCTCCTCCTCCTCCATCCCACATCCTGCACACACATCCTGGATAACTTCACAGCTTAGAGCTGGTGGCCAGGGGGGAAAAGCTGAACACAAAGCTTTGGCTGAGGCAGCTCCCAGTTCCTGGTTCCAGTCAGATCTGCAGCTCCATATCCCAAAGCAAGAGCAGCCACTGGTGTGGTTTGCAAACCACTGCAAACAGCCAGGGAAGGAGGGTGTAAGGATCTCAGAGCTCAGCATTCCCACAGAACTTGTCCACTGCGGGAGGAAGCCAGGACACCAACAGTTCCACATGTAAGACAGGCAAACAAGGGGGCTGGACTGATTATTGGCCCCACAGGCATTGGGAAGTTGTGGATTTCCATCACAAGTCACTGTTCTTAAACCAAGACCACTTAACATGTGCAAAGTAACCACAGAAAGCTTTTAACAAACTGTATAAGTGACAAGAAAAGTAATTTTTAGGATGCAGTAAATAATTCCTCATCCTAACATGTTAATTTAAATTGATACCTGGGATTAAGTGGCCACAAGCCCAAAAATGCAGAAACTGCATTGTTAAGCGTAATAGGGAAACTCCAGAAAAGAAGAGGATCTGCTGACAGCACAACTTCAAGCCAGAAGAGGAATGACAAATTTTGCCTCTGACACATGTGGACTAACAGGAAAACAAATTAACAGCAGCCTGTTCTCACATAAAATTATGAGACAGCACAATAGTGCAAAAGTCATCTTATATGCAGAGCTCTTGAAACTGAATTAATAGAGGTCTATTGCATAGTTACTGCTGGTTATAATTTGGAATACATTAAAACCTTTACTTCCTCAGACCAATATTTAAAATAAACAAGAAGCAGTGAGCAGGCACAGCCACTTCATTAAAGTGATTACATAAACTCTCAAACCAAGACTTAATTTGAATTAATAGTAAAGATAAAATTGAATGCATAAACACGCCATGCAGAAAGAATGAAGTTCTGAAAAGAATTAAGTGGTTTGATGATATCACATAGCAAACACCTGATGAATTCATTAAACACAAAGGGTTGCAGATGCCATGATACAGGGAGCAGTTCCTACTTGAAAAATCAGATGGATGTCAAACTTACAAAAAACTACTGAGTCTTAACAGCTGCAGGACACAGGCAGAGGTTTTGCAAAGCAGCAGCAAAATTTGAACCAAGACTGATACTGCCAAAACATCAATACCAGACATGATTAGTTCCAATTAAGTTAATCCAGTGTTTGGAAGAACAGCTTCTACTTCTGCTTGGAAGTGCCAGGGATTTCTCCTTTAGAACTGCCCTGTAGCTGAGATCCATTTTTCCCCAGGCACATTCCCCAGGGGAGACCCTCAGCTCATCGATTACATAAACTGCTCTCTAGTCTTACTCACCTTAGCAGGGCAGCTAAATATATGCACCAAGACATAAAATCTGCAGAGCCATCAAAGCACTTCTGCTGGAACAGAAGAGCTGACAATTTATGGGCTCTTCAGTTGTGCCTGCTTTTATCAGGCTGGTTAGTTGAAAGAAAATGCACACATAATTACTTAATCCCATTAAAACAAAGACAAATGACAGCAGAGAACTCCCAAGCTCAGCAGTTTGAGCACAGGAAGATTCTGAACTCACACAGAAATGAATCACAGAGCCTTCTCTATGGGCAGCTCCTTCCACAGCCCCCCTTATTTTGGCTACATCAGCATCACCGCACTGATATCCAGCCAGCTCCAGAAAATGGCATCTTGGACAATGAAGAGCTTCCAGATTTCCCAATGTACCAGTAATCCAAGGTCTCCACTTTTTCAGTGATTACATGTCAATTAAACAAAGTAAGTAAATTCACAAGAAGCTACTAAAAAAATTCAGTTGCTTCTTCCAGCATTTGGGGAGGACAATCAGGAATCCTAAAGAGGCAGCAAGTGGCAATTTGGGGTTGGTGCTTAATTTTAACATTTTGAGTTTCAGAAAGTTACAGGAACTCCTGCTCAGTGCAGTAATGACAAAATGTAAACTATAGTCAGTACCTGAAGAGGGAAAATGAAGCAAATTAACACTTCACTAGGGGATTTATAACACAGGTTTGCTGGCATGTTTACTATGCAGTAATAAATAAATGCATAAAATAATTGGAAGAACTCATTGAAGAACTGAAAACTGAACTTATGTAAATTCATATTAAATTCAAAAATCACTTATTTTTAAGGCAGTATCATTTTCTTTATTTAATACAAATATATATTTAGCGTACCTCTAAGCACCAGGATCTTTTGTCTCTGCTGTTCCTACACAATAATCTGAGCCCTTGAATGTGAGCAGCGTCTCACCTCCAGGCTCAGCCATCCTACAGCAGCTGTCTGGGACAGGACAAGCAAACAGTGCTGAGTGTAATGTTTGCTCACCAATTACCCTTTTGTGGGCTTACTGAGAACCTCTCAGGAGGAGGCCAGGCAGGAACCCCTATCCCAAAAGGGAGGGATTAGGAATTTCAGTACTAGAGTGCATTACTTTTGAGACTAAGCAGTAACAGTCTTGCAGGCAAAACATTTTTCTTCACACTTTCCAGGCCTTAACTGTGGTTTACAGCAAAAGAAATAGAAATAAAATAATGCTTCCTGCAGTCTGGTTTAGTTTAGGAAAAAGGCAGAGAGGGACTGAGCCATAATTCCACATACACCTAGGACAGGGGATATCTGTCTGGAAGTTTTCCACTTCCAAGGACAGCCTGTCCAGGTACAAAGGCTCTCTGGGGAGATCTCTCCAGCACACTGCTGTTTCTTACTCTCAGCTTTACCTCACCTGCTTATTAGCTCCTGAATACACTATTTCCCAAAGAACAGGAATAAACAAGTGGGAGCTCCTCCATTTGGACTGCAAAACCCTGCTGGGTATAAATTCCATGGGTTTGTGCAGAGGACTAGAAGGCCTTAATGAAGCTGGAAACACCAACACCAGCAGAGAAGCAGCAGCAACGATAGAGACACCACTTCAGGACACCCCAGTTTTAGTGAAGTATTTAATTTATTTTACTATGGTGCAGCAATGGAAATCTTGCTTTGCTTTGTATAGAAAATCCAAATTAGACTCCCAACTCAGGGCTATTAGAGATGACAAGAGACTGCTTAAGTTACCTGTAAGTTATTCAAACTACAATGTTATTACAAAATAAAAATAAAATGTTATCTTCCAATAAGCCAACTACACATTAAAGAAAACCTATAAAGCTTTTGTCAGGGACACAGACTCCTCTTGGCCAGCAGCCAGTTAAAGTGGTAGAACTCCCAGGAATATCTCTGGAAAGGGCAGGATTGTCAGGATTGTCAGTTAAGCCCTTCACCATTCTATCCCAGCACAGTCCTATGTCACGTCCGTCCCTTAATAAGAGCAGAGGACATCACTCAAATACAGAAGCCAAACTTGCTTTGCAGTCACACTGCTCATTACCATAATATCAGAAATCACATCCTTTTCATATAGAAGAGACAAAAAAAATATGACAGGGCAGACAAACACCACACACTTCCCCTTCAGCTCCCTTAGAGAACAGATTCCAGGGAATTTTGTTGACATATGTAGCCAAGTATTGTATAGAATAAATTTTGTCAAACTCCAAAGGGACCAAGAAATTTTCCTTCCAGCTCCCCAGAACCATAAACTCATCAGACTCCAAGCCCTGCTGCTCCTGTTGACACAATAACACTGTCCATACTTCCCATCTCTTTAGAGAGCTTTAAAGAATAAGTACTTTAAATTCTTAAAGCCATTCCAGTAAAAAAAAAATCCTATAAAATGACCCTTTCATCACCTATGACTAGAAGTTTCCTTCGTGGGAAAGGTGTTCTATTACTTGTGTTTCAGAAGGAACCAGAATGTCATGGAACAACTACAAAATAGAAATCTTTTATTGCAAATCTGATATTTATTTCCTGCTTAGAAACTGCCACACCTGTCACCTTCTGCTCCTCCTTCTAAGACCAAGTTTATCAACATAAGCACTTTAATATAGTAAATTCACATTTCAATTTCTCCAGGAATTTGAGAGGCTACTTCTGCCTGGTTATTTGTATGATCCACCCATCAATTTGTTACAAAAATTCTAAGCATTTCAGTTTGACTCCTCTGGGTCACTGACTATTCCAAAGCAATCAATGTCCCAGGATTTGGTGCAGACACTGTCCAGGAGGAGCAGAGAGACCAGGGCTGTGAAGGTGGAGCAGGAATGGCTGTCGGGACAGCCAGGGAACACTGGAGGTGCGTGTGCCAGGGCCCAGCCCAGCGCTGGGCTCGTGCCAAGGCAGAGGCAGGGCTGGGAAGAGGCAGAGGCAGCTCAGGGAGCTCCCAGCCCTCAGCACTGGAACAGAAACTGAAACTGTGCTGGGCTCCCAGCAGCCCTGAGCTGAGAGAGCACAGGGACAGCTGCAGGGCACTGCTGGGACCAAAACAGCACTGCAGCCTTTGCTGCTCTGAGCCAGGCTCAGCACCCAGAGCTGGGCTGCAGCTCCTGCTGGCTCTGCTCAGCTCCAAGGACACATTTAAGCATGGTTTACATCAACAAAGAGGCAAAAGCATTTCAGCTGTGCTCACTCTGCAGCATGCCTTTCCTCCGGTTTGTACCTTCACTTCAAACTACTGAGCATTTCAGCCTTGGAAAATCAATTTTACACTGTTCCACTCAAAGCTCTACTTATTATATGAGTGACTGCAAGACACAGGTGCTTGGTTGGTTTGTTTGGTTTTTTTTTTAACGAAGAGACTAATACTTAACTAACAGCACAACTCCAGCCTTTGCCTTCTGAAACCCCCACTTCCCATGGGCAAAGAGCAAAGGTAAGAGCCCATCCTCATTCTTAGCCTATCCAATGTACTCAGTTGTTTTCCACTTGCTCCTCTCTTCATTCCACACAGAAATATGGTTTTGTCTGCTTCTTTGGAAAGGCCATATTCCAGTTTCAGGGCCCTGAGGTTTCAATGAACATCAGGAACAAACTTCACATTTCCAAAGCTGCCTCCCCCCATTTTCCTGGCTGATCACTGACACCCCAAGCCATGGATCACATCTGGGAATTGCTACATGGACACACTGCCAGCTATCCAAGGCACTTGCCCTACAGATTACAGTCAAATCCCAGGATAAGTAAGTGCAGGTGTATAATGAAGCCCACTTAAAATGAAACCAGTCTCAGGCTTGGGGTACAAGAATTCTGTAGTAAGATTTATGACCTTTAACAGGAACTTCATTATAAAGAAAGTGACTTTTATATAATGAAAACCATGTCTCTCTTAAGAGGAATGATGTGTTAACATCAGCAGAGCTGTGTTTCAGTGTTTTCTGTTTGCAATTCAGCACTGTCATTGTCACTTAAAGTTCATTAATTATTCTAAAAACGCCATTACCAAAATACAATTGTATGCAATTTTTTTATAATTTTCTTCAGAAGGTGGCATTTCATCTATTTTTAAAGTCTAAATCTTCCAGTAGAGCTTACCCTGTGTTATTAGAATTACTCAATACATCCAAATACAAACATTAGTAATGAGCCCTATTAATGCAGATTTCACTTCAAGCTAACGTAGATTTACTTCACACAGTTAAGTGAGTTCATTTCACTGGAAAAAGAGATTCCCTAAAGGAAAAAACATCAACTACTGAGGCTGATATTGCCCAATACATTGCTGAAAAATAAATTCTACCGATTGGATTTTTTTCATTTCTCCCCTCCCCGAGCAGCACTTTAAAAAATACAGTCTTTTAATGATTGTTTAATTTTCATATAACTAGAATATAAATCCTTTACATACTGCTTTGCTGCAGCTGCAGCATAATGTCTCGTTTTTCATGGAAAAAACTTAATTACGTGGTTCACCAAATTGCCTGTGGTAACACATCAATTTTATTTACATTCAAAATTTGGACTTGAGTTTGTTCTCAGCACTCCAGTTAATTCCAAGCCCATTTTACACAATAGTTCTCCTGGATTCATTAGTAACACCTCACTCCGCTGTTATTGGGAGGGATTCCCAGCTATTGGAACCTTGCTTGGAATTCCAGTGCTTTCCAGGCAGTTCCACTCCCACAGTTCTATCCCACTTTAAATATCCTGGATTTGCTCTAAGTCTGGCCTTGCTGAAACAGTTCTGCCAAAGGACCATCAAATTTCCCTCCAGAAGGCAGCTGTTAATATTGCCTCTGGAACGCCAACTCCTTTTCTCACAAAAACACCAGAGAAAAACAAGAACTATTGTGTGGCAAAGAAAACCTAAAGGTTAATTACACAAAATTTCAACTATTTCAGTTGAACTGAGCTTATATTTGGAAAGCAGAAAGATTACGAGGAAGCACATGGATTCAGTAGAGAATTTCTTGGCTTTGCCTTCCATCAGTGTCTTTCCTCTAAACTGTTTTCAGAAGGTAATTTGCTGCAATCAACAGAAAAACCTCCAAATTCCCAGCCATGAACAAAATTAGGATGTTAATTCTTGAGTGATACAAATAAAATAGAACAACAAAAAGCATTAGGCTTTTTTACATATGGCACTTCGGTAGATTTCAGACTTCTTAATAACTTTTTAGCCTTAGATATTGCCAGCTGTAAGAAGAGGGAAAACACACTATGTGACAATGATCCATGGAATATCCTGAGCTGGAAGGGACCCACAAGGATCAGTAAGGTCCATTTCTTGACTAGAATTGGTAATGAATTCACAAATGCCACATGTACTCATTGGATCCTGCTCTGAACACTGAGATTCCCTGTTCATGTGGAGACAAAACCACTGAAGGAAAGAGGAATTAAGGCAAAGGTAAGTGCAATCAGAATTCCAAACAGGACACTCAGTTTTAATTTTTTTTTAAGACTCCCGTAAACCAACTTTTAAGTAAAAGGAGTAGAAGTGGTGGGAAGAACATTTATTTTTAAAAGAAAGCAAAACAAAATGAAGACATCTCACCCAGACACAATAAGGCTCTTGTCAACTTCATGTGTATAAAAGGAGTTGGCATTTTCCCATGAAGCAATTCCGTAATCCCAAATGATGGCATAATAACCTCATTTAATATGCCTGCTTAAAAGAAAAAGTTTATTTTGTCTAAGCTGAACTTCAACTGGCAATCACTGGACACCAATTACCAGTGTCAGATATAAGGGTCACAGAACAATTCCACAGGCTGAGAAAGTAGGAATTCACTTTTCAATCCCATCTTCTTGCCAAAAGAATGGAAAAGTTGAACTTTGTTTTCATGTCTTTGGGAATAATCTATGCTAGGCAATTAAGAAAATGCAAATTACTTATCTTATTGAAAATAATCAAGCCAGAAACAGACTTTTCAGAAACTTAATATTCCAATAAAGTCTTCTGTCACAGGAACCTACTTGTTAATTCCACTCTGCGCTCAAGAACCGGCAATTAACCATTTTCAGATTTCACTTCAAATTATTAATAAGTGGTACTCAGCTGCTTGATATTCATTGCTGCTTTTTAAATGGAAAGCCTTCCAAAAGCCTTGCATTTCAGATCCTTTATTCCTTGTTCATGAACTGCTTTTCCATGCCCTGGCTGCTCTCCTTCCTGGTACCACTGGGCATGCAAGAGTTCTGGGGTTTATCGAGTTACTCAGAGTGCAGAAACTTGTTGTAATACACATCCCATGCTTTCACTAAAGCCCAGGGATCCCAGGAATAACCTTTGGGCAAATCCAAGGAAGTCTCCAAGTCAGCTGTAATGCAATTCCAGCAGCAACTCCCTCCCTTCTTGCCCGCTGCCATAATCTTATGGCAGAATGAAAAGACTGAGGAGCACTCTCATTTGAACACCCATTTCACAGCAAGGGGGCTCAGTCTTCATTTCACGCATTGCTTCCCACACTTCAAATGTGTTTGAATAGACAGGAACATCTTCTCATTCAATAATTAACGTATCTCACTACACACAGCTTCGAAGATACTCTAATTCCTGACAGAGCTCCCAATTCCTCACAATTGCATAAATAATATAGTACCCTGAAAGAACCTTAAATAGGCTCAAATTGAGATGGAAAGTAGATTTTTCACTACTTTATTCTCTTTTACATTAGTGGAACCAAAAAATATAATTTTTTCCAAATTTTCCCTTATTTTTCTTTCAATCCCTACTAAATGCTGACAAGCACTAACTACTAAACATTTACAGTTTAAACACTGACTTGACTGCTAAATGAAACTTTGAAATCTGGCAGTTCATAAGGGAGCATCAAGAACCCTTCCTAGCAGGAATAAAAACAACTAAATTGAGTTCTGGGGCAAGTTGTTCTCCTCAGGAGAAGATCCTTAAAAACAGAGCTGACATGTTCTGCTTTCCTGTAGGTAAAAATCAGGAAATTTCAGGTAGAGAAACAATAAGAAATATTAATTTTGGGCACAACCACGTGGGTTAATGTGGGTGCCCTGCACTCAGCTCTTCCTGCAGGCAGCATTTTTCCCTCCTCACTTTTATCAGCACCAGGGGATTACGGCTGCGCCAGCCCGATATGCCAAGAATTCATAAACAGGAACGAGCTGAAGCTCCAGGTTTTTCCTGTCATAGCTCAAATTTCAGCTACATTTTTAAACTTACCAAGCTGCAAAGATTGTGTACAATAATCCTTCAGGAAAGACTTGCCTAATTCATTCAAGATCATCTATTCTTCATAAGCATTTCCATCCCAATTCTTATATTCTCCACAGCAGAAAGTGAAATAGTATCATTTTTCTGGGGAAGCAGCTCCAGAAATTAATGGATCAAGTGCAATATATAGATGGAAATCCCAAATACCTACCAGAATCTGAGTTCAGGCACACAAGCTACTAAGCTGATAGAAAGATGCAGTTTTACCTAAAGAACTATCAAAACCCCAGAATTTATTCATTTTCAAGCTCTGTCTCACATCCTGCCAGCCTTCCAGAGTCCACCTCCAGTGCTGTGCTCACAGTCACCAACCTGTATTCTTAGTAGTGGTACACATTATAATCCCTGCATTATCCCTGAGAATTCCAATATTCTGTACCACAAATGCAGCAAACAAAGTGGAATAGATCCATAAATCCAGACCAGAGATTATAAATCGATAGACAAAACTGTGAGAGAATTACAGAATATTCTGAGTTGAAAAAGACCCACAAGATCATCAAGTCCAACTCTTGGAGTGGTGTAAAATGTCAGGGCAAAGTGCTCTTTGCAAAAGCCAAGAAGGGAACTGAGGAACAGATCTCCCTTCCCTATAATCTCTGTGGAACCCACAGGGTCTAGGGCAGGGGTGGGAGAAGAAAGAAAACCCAAGAGTTGAGTCTAAATTCTCTGTGATGCTCCAGATGGTATTTGGCCACCAAATGCAAATGAGAGCTCTGCAAGTTGCAAATCCACAACGTTCCTGTCAAAAACGCTGCCAACAGTCAGACACTCCCTCCTCTCCTTCCACTTCTTCTGTCGGATGTACAAAAAAATGGATTTGTGGGGAAAGGTACCAGAGCTGCAACTGTTGCCAAACCTCTCCAGGCAATATCATTAAATAGCATTTATCCTTCAGAAAACCAAACTTCAACAAACTTAAGCGTGCCCAACTTTTTCAGACTTACAGAATCACTCCAGTTTTTCCTCACTCACTGACCCCACCCCAATCACCTTTTCCCCACCCAGGATTGAATAAAGGTCTTCAACCTCTCATCCAGTTTTAAATGCCAGCACAATAAAAACCAGAACACCACAGTCAAGGCTGTCAGGAAGAAGAAATGTAGGAGAATGTGCAAGAGACAGTTCTGAAGTTCCCAGCTGCCTGGTTAATCCAACCACTCCACTGATCTATAACTGCTCTGCAAATAATTGTTTTTACTTAATCTCCCATGACAGCATTTAATTATCCACAGTTTTGGAAAGCTACTACATAAACAACTCTCCTCATACCTCCTGTTTACAACCACTAAGTTGTTTTCCTATGACTATTTGAAATTCTTTTATTAATGGCAGATTTGTTGTTTACCAAATCTTCAATGTTATAAAGATAAAGAGTTCATGAGCAAAAGTTTTTGAAGTGCTTCTGAAAGCAAAGCCTCAGTTTGGACTTTTCCTCTGTTTACTGAAAGCAGTAAATATGATTCAGCACTATTGCAGCAACTCTCTTATCCAGAAAAAAATCAAAAATTATAATTTAGACTTGAATTAACATAATATTTAAAAATTAAATTCTTTACAATTTAATTATCAATAAAATATTTCACTTTCAAGACACAAGTCCTAGGCAGGAAAAGAGAAATCCAAAACATTATTCTTGATAAGAATTCATGATCTTACTAACAGGCATTATTCCCTATAGTCCCTATATCTCAGATGTTAATGTTTTGCAGAGACTCTAGGCTTCCTCTTGGATTTGCAGCATCAGATTCCTGGGACTTGTGCTCCTGAAGATGTGACAGCACAACAACAAAGTTCTGGCCATGGAACTCTTAAGTCACAGTGACAATCCAACCTGCAGGAACAGCATTTTAAGCCAAAGCAGTTCATTTCCTGAGTAGGTTACACCAGAAAAAGGCATCATGTTACCCTGGCCCAGCTGACAGGCAAGGAAAACTCTGCTTCAGTAACTTTCCTGTTTTCTGTTTGTATGCCCACATGGAAAAGCCCTTTATATTTTCAGGAAGCTAATTTCAACTATCAAATAGTTCAGTATTGTGGCCTGTTTATACTATAAAAAGCAGAATAAACTTGTTCAGTTTGCCTTCTGGCTGCATGAAGCAGTGAACACAAACTGTGTCCTTTGTCCTATCTCGAGGAATCAATGGACATAAATGCCTTGTTCTGGCTGAATTTGAGGCTCAATATTTTGTCGGTACTGATGTTTGAACTCTAAAATGTACTGAACAGAGCCCAACAGCTCTATCAGCAGAAAATGTACAACACTTACACAATTTACATCACTTTGAACTATATCTGATAAGTCACTACAAGTGTTTCAATGTGCTTTTAATATAGAACAAGGAAATCTATCCTTGTAGGATTTACACACATGACAACAAACGAGTTTCAGATTGAATTCCACTCAGAAGTTACTGTTCTCAAGGCTCCAGCCTGGATGTGGGGACACCTCAAGTGCTGTGTCCAGTTCTGAGCCCCTCAGCTCAGGAAGGACTTTGAGGGGCTAGAGCATGTCCAGGGAAGGGAACAGAGCTGAGGAAGGGGCTGGAGCCCCAGGAGGGGCTGAGGTAGCTGGGAAGGGGCTCAGTCTGGAGAAAAGGAGGCTCAGAGGGCCCTTCTGGCTCTGCACAACTCCTGACAGGAGGGGACAGCCAGGGGGTTTGCGCTCTGCTCCCAGGGACAGGAGGAGAGGGAACAGCCTCAGTTGTGCCAGAGGAGGCTCAGGTTGGACACCAGGAGGAATTTCTGCATGGAAGGGGTTGTTAAACATTGGCTGGGGCTGCCCAGGGAGGTGGTGGAGCTCCCATCCTTGGAGGTGTCCAAGGAACACCTGGATGTGGCACTCAGTGCTCCAGCTGGGGGATCAGACACAGGTTGGACTCAATGACCTTGGAAGTCTTTTCCAAACTAAATAATTCTGTGATTCCATACAATTTTGAACCAGGCAGACAATGTGTGACAGTGCTGCTTTGCTATATTCTGCCCCACAGTGCACCCAGCAGAAGCAGGTTCAGCTGTCCAGACATTTAAGTGGATTTCCAGACCACCACCACTGGAAGCAGCATCACATTGTTGTAACCAAGATGTCAGATATAAACAAGCTCCATCAATTTACAGAAACAGAAGTATCACTTGCAACTCTCCTCAAATAAAAAGACACTTAAGTCCCATCTACTGCATTTGAAATATTAAATAAACAATATTTCACTAAGAGAAAAGCATATATTATTAAAGCTTTGCTGGGTAAGTAGAAATATTACCCATTCCCTCATTCAAAACAGGTGCCTCATAAAAAATGAATGTCAGTGGAATGGCTCAGCACAGCACTTGTGAGCCATCTCTTTAATTATACATGATCACAGGGCTACCTGTGTGGAACATGCTCCAAGGTACTCAGGCCTCCATATCTGTGATTTCACAGGCTCTGGTGCCAAATAAACAATCTGGCAGCCATCAAAGCAGGAAGTTTGGAACTGTGCTTAGAACAGAATGAAAATAAATGAATATATCATAATCCAGGACTAAACAGTGCAGGGTACAGGTGGGAGATAAAGGACAACTCAAGCACACTTGATAAACAAAATATTCTGTGTACTTGAAATAAATTTTATCACCAAGCCACTAGAAGGTCTAAAGGCCACAAGGATAAAAAATTATTGCAAGAAACCAGAACTTGATCCTTATGATTGTCTTGGGTTTTTAAACTACTGTTATTATTCCAGAACTGGTGAACTTCAGTTGTTTTCTTGCAAGACACAAGGTGAAAATGAAGGTAAAATTCATCAGCCTAATAAAACACCTTGTAGTTCAGGCAAACTAAGACTTGTCATAGCAACAATACACCACTGAAAAGAAAATAATACATACTGGATATAGTCAACCCAAACAGGATCACAGCAGACACAGTAGAAGTAACTTTATCATGTTAAGGCTCCACATTCTGGTGACTCTGAGGACAACTCCAGTTGCACAAAGCCTATAATCACCAAATTATCACTGTCACCTCTGACCTACCTGCCTCTTTCTGCCTCCTATTCCACTCACTTGTTGCAACTCGCCTTGGATCATGCTTAAATCCTGCAGCACGAGCAAGGAGCAAGTCCTGACCTCACAGATTTACCTGGGGTGCCATGGAGTTCACCTGACTCCATATTTATTCCATCAGCTACTACCTTATGCCAGAGCTGAGGTATTATTATTATTATTATCATCATCATCATCCCTTGGAACTAGAATATACTCTACTTTCAGAGGTTCCACAAAAATCCAAGTCATGATATTGACTACAGGCCTCCTGAGTTCAAGTTTCACTTTGCATTTTATCATGCGGCAAAGAAAGTCAAATTTACAGGTTTTTGTTTTCCTGCAGGTCTTAAAACGTGAACTATGACAAAATCACATAAGGTATGAAGTTAAAGCATTACAAAAACTTCCTTTTTCACTGGAAGAAATGGAGGTAATTGAGAAGCAAAGAGTGGCTTACTGTGCAGCTCGCGGTGGATGACATCGACCAGGTTGGGCTCATCCCCCCACCAGAATATCCAGAGCTCCTTGCAGTCGGGTTTGACGTCCCGGCGCCACACGCACAGCAGGTTGGCCTGCAGGCAGCGGATGAAGCTGAGCAGGATGGGATCATCCTGGGCTGGAGCTGAAATGATGGGCCCACAGTCCCCATGGCCTTCAAAGTTGTACCTACGCCATTTGATGCCCGTGAGTTCGGCCTGTGGGAAACAAAAAGAAAGAAAAGAGTCATTGGATCACTTCATAATTTAGTTGTAGTCAGTTTGATTCATTTTCATTGGTTAATTCCTCAGTTCAAGTTCAAAAATCCTCCTATTCATATATTCCCCTTCAAGGAAAAGAATTTAGAAACAGCACTGAATAAACCTGGCTTACCCCTGCATTTAGGTTTTCACCACAATCTGACTCACTTCTATTCATTGCTATTCTATTCATTTCCAACAGCTTTATTACTTTTGTAGCCTTATTGTTATCTTATTGTCATCTTACAAGTTAGGAAGGAAAAAAAACAAACAGGGAGAGGGAATAAAGTTCATTTCCTACAGGCTGCTTGGTGGCCACGTGAGCTTGGTGTCAGCCCAAAAGTTGGTCACTTGAAAGTCACAAACAAAGCACCACAGTACTTAAGAAAACCAGTGACTTACTGGAAAAGCTGAAACAGTTTCACATTGTGACATTACAGGTTTAACAAATGGAGTTTTTATTTTTATTTTGTCCAAATGAACAAAAGTAAAATATGGAAAGTTGCCATTTCCTGCCTCTCAACCAGACGGAATTTCCTTATTAACCATCAAGGAAAAATGAAAAAAACAGATTTGCTACACAGACATTTGGGAAAGATTTTCTTTGGGCACTGAACAGCTTCCCCAGGGAACAGGCAAGGCCCCAAGGCTGCCAGAACTCTAGGAGTGTTTGAACAATGCTCTCAAGGATACACAGGGTGGGATTGTTGGGGTGTCCTGGGCAGGGCCAGGAGCTGGATTCAATGATCTTGATGGGTCACTTCCAACACAGGGTGTTCTGTGTTCCTGAGATTTTCCTCCACTCCCAGTTTGCCCCGTCCCTGTTGTTGCCTCCCCCTTTCTCTCCACTCTCCAGCACAGGACAGGGAGTACCCCCAGGACAGTCTGGTTGTTATCAAACACAACTGGTGTGTGTATACCCTGCTCACAATGGGCTTGTACTCTATTCTCTACCTGTTACCACATTCCTGCTTTTGCTATTCCCTCCACTGCTTCATTTCCAGTGTTCACACTTTCCCTTGGCTGCCCAGAAGCAGCTGGTGCTCAGCTCCCAAGTGCTCCTGCAGGAACAGCCAGCTGGTCTGCCACAAGGACTGCAAACACTCCAGGGCAGCAGCTACACCTCTGACAAGAGAGGGAATTGCCAGGGACTAGGGAAAGACCCCCACTGGAAACACTGACTGCAGGAATGAATTTCTACTCCTAAAGAAAATCAAAGATTTGTGGATCACATATTCCTCCCATTGTCACCACCTGTGTAAGGACATTCAACTTCTCCTCCAAAACCCAAACTCCCCATCACACACAGAAGGATTTCCTTTTTCAAGTCCACAAACTTTGTCCATTTACAAGTTTAAACTCTAAAATTTACTTCTGCCCACCACAGTAGGTGGAAGGAGCCAGCCTGGTTCAAGAGGTGGCTGGCGAACTGCTGAGGAGCTGAAGGTGATGCTCATCATACCAACAACAGAGCAAAAAACACAAGTATTTCTTGAATCTTGTAAATACATTCTCTGAAAAAGTTTCACCTCATTCCTGTATACTGCCTGGCACAGCAGGACTCTGGCCCATGGCTACAGTCCCTGGGACTCTGCCTCAAGGACTATTTCCCCAAATACTGATTATCCAGACTGCCCATTTAATTGACTTCTGAAGAGGCCTCACCAGGCACATGGCCACTCAGTACTGCACTCAGAAGGGGAAAAACCTATGGAACACTGAACAGCAAGAAAATTGGGTTTATTGTTTGCAGGCCCCTAAACCACCAGACATCTTTAGGTCCACAGGGCAGCAGGGACACTGCCATCCTATATCCTGCCAGCAGGACACCAGTCCTGGCTTGTCCCAGCTGGAGGCTCCCTACAGCCCTTGCACTCAGCTCTTGCACTCAGACAGAAATGCTGATCAGCCATCCAAAGCGTTGGGAACTATGGAAAAGGAAAGGGGAAAAGATAGTCCAGAGTGGCTGAGATACACAGCCATGTGCCACCTTCCTGGCATGATAAGGGCAGGGGAATGCAGGAGGAAGAGAAAAAAATGGAAGGAGTAAAGTTATTTTTTCCATAGCAAGGTGCTAGAACACCTCATACACTAAAAAAACAGTCTAAGAAAATGCACTCCTCCAGAACATCTACATCTGCTCTAGATGCATCCCCAGCTGTAGCTTGGAAAGGAATGGGCAGAGCTTCTGGAACAGGACAATGAATGTAACTACAGACCACAAAACACCAAGAATTAGTGCCAGCATAGGCAACCTGTGAAAAAAGGTTAAATGTTTGTGCCATAACCAGCTAAGAACACATGCTAAGTCACCTTGGAACAGGAAGATGATGAAAACCAAAACCAAAAAACTCAACTGAACAAAGGACGTTACCCAACAGCAGCACTCGCTTGATCCACACAGCAAAAGCCAGAGCTCAGCTGTTTCAAAGAGCAAAGAGGCTCCTGTGGCTTCCTGCCAGCTCAGAGGTATCACCCCAACATCCCCCCCAGAGCAGGGATGAAACAGAGTCAAGGAAAGCACAGTGAAATCAGCAGAGCTGCACCCAATTTAATTCTGTGCTAACTCCTGGAGTCTGTAATTCTGTGGACTGTGAGGAATGATAAACTACTAACCTGGATCACACCAGTGCCCACCCACACACAGAGTCTCAAAAAAAAGGGAGAGACAAGTCCTGGGGCTTTGAACTCTGCAGCAGCATTAAATGAGCTCTCTCATTTCCCAGTTTGAGCTGCAGAGATGTGGTTCAGCACATGTATTGGGATATGTCTGTTTCTGTTTAAATTTTTAATAGGTAAGCATCAGTACTAATCCCTCAGAACTTCTGGATTGTGTCCTCATGTTAATTAAAACTGAATTCAAATAGAAATTTGAATCCAGAAGGAATACACAAGAGCAGACTACACCCAAAACACTTACACACATTCTACGCCTCTGCTGATGTTCTGTGTAAAGCATTTAACACACTATAGGGAGAAGATCTGCATCCACATGGGGATTTATTTACATTAATTTCTTTAAACAAACCAACAGCCCTGGTTTGAAGAGGCCTCCATCTGTAGCAGGGTTTGCACAGACAAGACAAGCAGTGGGCTGTGGTTCTGGGAACTGTTCTGAAGAGCCAAATGTGGTTTCATTTGTGCTTCACTGGCAGTGAGCTCAGGCTGACCCAACACAGCCTCATCCTCAGCCCCAGCCATGCATTTCCATGTCCCAGCCTGACACTGGATCTACTGGTCATGGAATCCCTCTGTGAATGGGATCACTTCACCAAATTAAACAAGAGAAAGACAAACATTTCCAGGCTTAGCACCCTGACAGCTCATCCTGCAGCCAAGGAATCCCTGAGTAGCCCCAAGAGAGGAGAGACAGCAGAGTGGGATCTCCCCTGTCAGGGACAGCTCCAATCAGATAAAACAGAGCCTTCAGTGCACCCAGACTGCTGTTCTGGTCTGGGAACACCTCAACCAATACAAGCAAGCACTGGTGCCAGGGCAGGCTTGGCCTGGGTGCCTTCCCTGCAGCACTCAACTGCTGCTCAGACATTCACACTGAGCTGGGCTGACTCAAACCCAGAAGGGTTGGATTAAACGACTTTTTCCTCTACTCAGATCAGTCCCCACACCTGATTCATTAAACAGCCACAGAGATGCTTGTACCGGGAAGTCTGAGGACAGCAAAGCAGGTCAGGGAGGGCAGAGATGCTCTGATTAGTAAAACTGCTGGTTTGAAAGCAGCCTGAAACACTGAGACAGAAACCAAAGTTGCCAACCTGAGGACAAAACTGTGAACATGCTGTTTAACTCACAACTGGCTAGAGATGAATGCAGAACAAAGCAGAACTCTTGCCAGGTGATGTAACTGACTGTGTTTCTTGCATCTCTTCCCATATGCATAGTTTTGGCTTATTGCAGTTGCTACAATGTTTTTAAAGCTAAAAAGCCTGACCAAAAAAACCAAAGAACTTACAAATACTTATTATTATCCAACACTGTAAGCAAATCATGCATTAAATGAGATTTTTGCTTTGGTTTATAAAGGAACATGTGTTATGGAGCACTGTGCTGTGAAGGCTTTTACTTGCTCAGATAAGTGGGGCTGTTTTGAAATGGAGTTTTTTTCTAAGTTCAGCAACTGCACTTGGACACAGAATATTTGTGAGATGCCAGTTCTAAATGCACTGGGCCAAGCGTGTAAAGAAACAGAGAAATTGGATCTCTAACAGTAATACCCAAACCCTTCACTAACATCCAACTTCTTACAGAGTAATTCCCAAGACACAAAAAGATCTGTTTCTGATGTTTTCAAAAGCAGCTGTCAGGGTAGAAGAGTGTGTTCAAATTCCACACAGGCATCCAAAACCACCCAAAACATCCCCAAGAAAGAGGCATTAATGAAAACAGTGCATTGCCAATGTCCTTATTCAGATGCATGGCCTTAGAGTGATCACACAGAGTCCCTTGGAAAGGAACACAAACTCAGGTTTCAGTGACCATCACCACACCCTGCAGAGTGAAACAGCCTCAAAAGAGATGAGCTGAGAGTGTTCAAACCTCTGATCCCCCCTGCACACACAGACAAACAGAGAGACACAGAAAGCAAATTAGCACTTTCTTTCACACCCTGCTGCCCTAAATACAGACACCTCCACATGTACCTGCCACAGCTCAGGGCTCCAGGACACCATCCACGACTGTGAATTCCTAGGAGACAGAAAACCTAAGCTCTCATTCTTTTCCCCCTTCAGGCTTAAATCACAATAATAGGCAGCCTGGGAGGGTCCTCTGCTGATCTCATCGTGCTCCACTCAGATTGGTAGAGTTTAGGCTGCTAAAAATCACAATTCCCCAGTAACATTTCACAGTGCACAACTTGGTGCTGGCATGCTCCCAGCAACCCTGAAGATATAATTAGTGCTGGGTAGCCACTGTGACTGCTTTCCTCTTCTGCAGCCCTTGCAGATGGAACACAAACAAACCCATCTTCCACCTCCTCTTTTATTTCTCATCTCCACCAAATGCTTTTTGGCCTCTGTTTTATGGGAAATGGACAGGCCAACTCTAAATTAACTTCTCCAGATCACTTGAGTAATTCCACCCATTTTAATACACAAAGCTCCCTTGGAGAGATCATACAATAATATAGACACAACAGAAGGAGAAAGAGGGAGAGCATCAAAAGTTTGAGCAATTCTTGCATTTGGCCACATTAAGTGCAAAGCAGAGCTATTTTTTAACTATTTTGTGTTTCTCTACATCAAAAACAGTGACTAAAACAATATAAATGTGCTATTTTTCCCTGCTTCATATCATACAGAAAAGTAAGAAAAGCTAAGACAGAGTCAGGCTGCAGAGCGCAGAAAATCATCTGGTACTTTAAAATAGGAAGGATGCATTGGAAAGGAGGTAAGATCATATCATGAATAAAAGAACCAGATATCAATCACACAGGCCCTTCAGCTTCAACCCTGCTTTCTAAAAGACTTTCAACATGGCAAATTTCAGGTCATTTTATTTTTCACACTTCTCCAATTTGAAACAAAACAAAAACCAAGTATAAAAATACTTCCCAGTTGCCTGCCTAAAAGGTGGCACTCATACAAATTCAGGTCTTCCCAGTGCTTCAAACATAACTTTCTTTAATGGTCTTAAAAAACCAATGCAAGCAATGTAAAAAGCAAACCACACCTCATCACTTCTACAAACACATTTCAGTTAAACAAAGGAATATAAAAGCTTTCATCAAATGTCCTTCCAACCCAGGGGAAAATGTTAAACTGCCCAGGGTACCTTAAAACATTATATTTACCAGCCTCTGAAGTTAGGCTCAGTCTAAACAATTCCTCTAATTTAGAATTTTGTTTGCTTCTACGTAGGAAAGTAGTTGCTAAGTATCTTTAGTCTACAATTTATGCTTCAAATTGGAACATAAAACATGTAAATGCCATATATATGTTTGCCAGTTTTATTAGTGTCTCATCTTGAGAGCTTCATTCTAGTAAGTAGCTATTCTGAAGCCACCAGAGACACATACTAAGGACTACTCACATGAGTGAAAATCTGCATAAGAAAGCCCTTAGTTCATAGTCCAAGAATTTAAACTGTAGTTAAAGGTGTCATGGGAATTACACCACCATTTTAATTAAATGCTGTAAGATCTTGCAGACAGACTCAAGATTAGCACCATCTGTTTTGGTTACAGTGTCTCATTTCACTGCATCATCCTCTCACAGCAACGAAATATCATTGCACACTCCACTCCAGCCATTTAAATACCAGATAAAAGTTATGTCATGTTGATACACTTCACTAGGAAGGAAGGACAAAAGGACGAGGACAGGAGGACTGAAAACTACTCTGTAACAACACCTTGCTTGTGGAGGAGGCAAACACCATCCTCCCTCACAGTGAAATAAAGTATTTAGTAACATCTGCCTAAATCCCTGTCAAGCCAATTGAAGGAATAGAGGAGATTGCTTAACTAAAAAATTCGTTTTCTTCACAGCTTTACAGACTGTTTGTACACCCTGAGAGAGGCTCCTATTCCCACAGCACAACTAAGCCGTGCCAGCACCTGTCCACAGACATTCCCCATCTTGTCTGCTGGGTCTGAAGATCTCTGGGGGTTGAAAACCCACAGCAGACTGACCGGCTCAGCCCTGCAGAGTCTCCTGAAATCAGATCGTTCCCTGAACTACATATTAACATTCTCCTCTTCATGCTTTCCATTTTAAAAAAGCAAGGAATGGTTTGTGTTCCTTTCCCTCAGGGCTTATCCCTTCTGTCCCTGTAAGAGGGAGGGATCACATGGCAGTGCAGAGGCCTGGCATGCACCGAATGAGCTTCAGAAGGACATTTCTGTGAGGCCAAGTATTGCCATAACTGCACAAAGTCCTCCAAACTTGCTCTGAAATCAAGAGTAGACAAAAAATAGCACAACAAAAAATAGCTAATTCTGAAATGGGTGTCCCACGGCAGAAAAAACACCCTGCCATGGTTTGTGCTTTGGAGCCCAGTGCTCAGCCTCAGCCCTCTTAGTATGCAACTGAGCAGCAGCAGAATGACATGTTTGACTTTAATCCTCTCCCTGCATAAGCACACAGTCAAGTGGCTGGAAAAAAAGGGATAAAGGGCAGCCACTAACAAGCTTTTAAAAATGAAGGATGAAAAAATTACCTTTTTTTTGTTGTTATTCCTTGGCTCTTAAAACCAACATGAAAGCGAGCATGGCAGCGCATGCAGCACATGTGCCCAGAACAGCTTTCTGCTGGATAAATCCCTGCAATCCATGATGCCTCCTTCCCTCATGCCCCCTGGAACAGATTATCTAAATGCTCCTACTCCAGAGCTGTTTGTGACAAGCAACAGTGTATCAGGGCATTTGTGTGTCATCTTTTACCTTTGCAAGTCTCAGAGAAGGATTTAGCTGTAACCGAAATCCTATTATCAGATATCTCCCTGATGGACTTCTGTACCTGGGGACATCTGAGATCCCGTATCACAGTATCCAAAACCAGCAAACCAAGGCATTTCTAAAATAATAGGTTTCACATTATTAAAGGCCACAAACTAACACACGAGCTCTTATGCCTAAAAAGTAAACAGGACTGACAGAAATGAGGTATTTTTTCCTCTTTCTCCCCAGCGTGAGGGTGACTTTGCCCATGTAGGAGAGGAGGCAGCCAGAAAGATTAATTGCTTCTTTCAAAGAAACAAAAATCAGACTCATCTCAAAAAGAATTTGAGGTGGCAACCAAGTACCATCTTTCCCAGTGGAAAATATAAAAGGACTCCAATACTAATGCTCAAATTTCAGCAGCTCTGGCAGATGCGGGAGTTACCAACAAAGGCTTTTTGAGTGGCAAGCATAAAAGAAAGAGCAATCTGGTAAAAGCACCCAAATTACTGATATGGATCCAAACCCTCACAGAAATTCAAGGTTAAATACTAAAGTAGATGACTACAATCAAGCACAGCAGAAGGAAAATGAGCACACACTGACACACTGAAAGAGAAAGTATCTTCTTCCAGTCCACTGCAAAAACAGGTTGGCAAAACAAAACCAAATGTGAGCAATTCTTATAAAAGAAACAGAAGGTGACACAAAAATTGAGGCCATTACAATTCATCTGCAACTCTGCACATTCATCACAAACTGCAGCTCTTGTTTCACAACACCAAAACCAGAAGAATTACAAGAATGGTCAAAAAATATATATTCCATACAGTTAAAAAATCATCCATGGATTAAGTCTGGTTGGTTTACAAGAGGCAAACTGAGGTTCTCTAGAGAAGAGCTGCTGGTTTTCTTCCAGATATCAAATTAAATTAGCAGAACACAGACTCAAACCAAAATGAGGTGGCTGAAATTTTTGTATCAGGATAAAAACTTATGTACTAGTTTAGAGTTTTTCTATAAAATATCTACCTGGTTCAAGAAACCTCTCAACCAAATACACAGAGAGCCTGGGAGATAATTCAAGGGAAGTGCAACTACATCCACTTCAGCAAATGCAGCAGGCCAAACAAACACTGGCCACCACTGAGACAGGACACTTTGGTGGAATTGTGATTCTACAACACTGTTCCATGCCCCTTCATTTAACCAGGTACCAAGAGGTACCTAGGAAATCTCATCAGCACACAGAACACTCAATGGTCACTCTCAGATCTGCCACCCTCAGCCAGAACCCACTGTCCACCTAAAAAGCACCTATAGTCATTCAGGACTAACTGAAAAAACTCTTAAAGAATCATTTAAAAACAATAAAGAATTAAAGAAGAAATTTTTGATGAAAGACCTTTGAGTTACATCAACATATTTCACCTTCAGTGAAGGCTTTGGTTAGCAAATCTGCAGCCTTTAACCAATCCAGCAAATTCAGAACATGGTCCCACGCTGGTGCCTGGCTTGGCAGCTTCCCTCCACTGTAACCCAGTCCAGCAGAGATGGGAAAGGATAATGTGATAAGCATGGCTGGAAGCCAAAGGGCTGAGACTCAGCCATCACTTGAAAAGATACTTTGAAGCCTAAAATATTCAAGACATGAACATAAGGAAACAGAAAGATGGCAGCAGCACTGTCCCAGGTCAGCATGGCACTGAGACTCACACAGGCACTTCCACACACGTGTCCTGCTGGCTCTTGCACCAACACAGCCACACAACATGGGAAGGTGCTGTGCCAGAATCCCATCACCAGAAGTGAAAAAGGGAAACAGGAAAGCCAACCTGCACAACAAAACTGAATAGGCAGAAATTTGGGGTTCAGAGGATGCACAAACCTCACCCATGTCCAAACATCTACCCGTGGCAGCCAAAAGTAACAAGGCATGACTGGGCTTGCTTTGGTTTAGGTGTTATTACTGGGAAAAGGGGAAGAAGAGGACTTGATCTTGGAGCTCTTTTCCAACCTTAATAATTCTACATGGAATGAAGTTTACCCATGGCAGAGCTGAACATTTACCCCTGCATGCTGTATGGAAGCACACAATGCCTGGAAGCAAAATGCCATCTCCAAGACAAAAGACAGAAGCAATTGAAGAAATTCTTTTCATATTACCAAACCCTGGGCTAAGGTAGTGACCCACCCCACAGCTCAAGTCACAGACACTATTTTACAGAAAGGCATCTCTGAGTTCTCCATCACTTCAGACAGTTTCTTCACAAAAGGGAATCAATTATATTTTAACTTCTGAGTAGATGGTTGAAAACAGATAATAAAATGGAAACTACCACTGCAAACTTCAATAGCACACAAAAAAAAGCAAATAAAGATGCAACTTGCCAGCAGCCAGAGTATCCCTCCCTTGTTTTCAGACAGGTGAATGATGAGGTTTGACTTCTTTCTTCAGAAAGAATCAGAACTGACTGCCTATTTTCCAAATTTAAAAAAGTCCCCCCTTGGAGAAAGGTGGACTACAGAAAAGCAGTCCAACACATGAAAAAAATTACAAAATCAAATCTGCAAGAAAACAAAAGAATCCTCTATATTCTTCCCAAATTTAACTTTCTTTTCTAGATTTTTTTAACTGAAAGAGGAAGGAAATGTCAAACATCAGTCATACAATGGACTATCAGCTGTTTCCCAAACCAAGTAATCTGACATATGGGCAGAAAAAAGCAGGGGGGAGGGTAGGCTGGAGGAAGTAACAACCCGAGCAGAGTAAACTTGGCACAGTGAGTTAAAGACTGTGGTTCCCTTTCTTCCATTACACAAAAAGCTGCACCAAGGACACAGAACATTCCTGTGCCCCACATCTGAGCAGCACAGCAGCTCCCACGGGTTTACAGCTGTGTCCATCCCTGCCTGCCCAGCAAAGCTCAGTTTTAACCCACGTCCATCCCTGCCTGCCCAGCAAAGCTCGGTTTTAACCCACGTCCATCCCTGCCTGCCCAGCAAAGCTCGGTTTTAACCCACGTCCATCCCTGCCCTGCACACCTCTCCCTTCTCAAAGGAGCCCAACCCAGGCTCCTGCTCTGGGACAGAAAAGCAGGAACAGCACAGGAATTCCATTCCCCAGCCCTAGTGCTTCACCCCTGGCCTCATCACTGACACCCAGCAATGCCCAGCTTGTCAGGAGCAGCCAAAATCCCTCAGCCTTTCAAAACCACACCTGGAGAATCCTGGTGTATGAATCTCCTGTAATATGGAAAGTAGTAAATAAAGCCACTGCATGACTGGTCATGTAGATTCACTTTGCCAGCTCTCTCACTGTCATTCCTGCAAAGACAAGAATCCAACACCTCTTGCCAGAAGGGAATTATGGAAATTCACAGAGAGGTCCAGTCAAAATTTTATTAAAATACACATGGAAAATTAAATAACTAGAAACACTGGGCTAAAACTGAAAGCAGCTTTTTCAGAATAAAGTAATTTAACCAATTCACATTTTCTCTCAGCAAAGAAATTACTTTTTTTATAAAAATACTTGACATGGCCAGTACAAAATATTCCTGGAATTAATTTTGTGTCTCACCAGAGCTGCCGACAAATCCAGTAACATTGTAGACATACATGAAGTGAGACTCATAAAAGTCCAACACTAAGAGACTGCAGATATATTAAACTAGGTTTGAAAACTTCTTAGTAAATCAGAGACTCCTATAAGTAAAAAGTCAGGAGTCTATAATGTAAAAAACCAACACATTTTGACACTTCCACCTCATAGCTGTCAGCTATGAATGCACTGTTATCAAAAACTGGAAGTCTGCCAATGCCTGATCAATAGGTAAAGAAGAGTTTTCATTTAAATTTTGCTTTCAATCCTCTGTTCTCACAAAATATTGTATTTTATGGGCAAATATGGAGTCATAAGAACAGGCAACCACAAGGCCCTGACCACAGCATAGCTCTTTTAAAGCTAAAAGATGAATGAAATAAAGTTTTACTGAACAAGCTTTAAATTTCCTTCTCTAAGACACGGATTGTGGTTACAAAGCCACTTTGATCTCCGTTCAATCCACACCACTGCCAAAACATGGTGGGGAGAGAGGAATGAGGGGAACAGAGCTGCCCTGGGAGAGAGAAGGGGGAAAAGATTTTCACTAGGTCAGCTCCACACTCCAGGCTTAAATATGAATTTAGGGACCTATCTGGAGCCACCAAGGCATGGAAGAAAAGTGAAGGGGAAGGAACAAAAATGTAAGGGGGGAGGGGATTTTTTCCTCTGTAATTATAATTTTCATAAACAAGAATAGACTAAGCTGCAACACTGTCTGATTAAAGAAAGCTGAGGTAACTGACTCACAAGAAGTGATACAGAAAAACATGTGTCATATCTAATTACTTTTGTAATAGAAGCCTGGCCATTTTTCTCTATTTTCATAAGCTGATTAAATACATTCCTTAATATAGGGACAAGGTCATTGTGTATGTTTGAGCTCATCTGTGTTAGTCACATAAATGTAAATATTGCCTCAGGGCACCTTATACAACAGCACCACACAATAAAATTCCCCATCTCAAAGAAACAAAAGCAAGGATGCCACTAAAAGCTCCAGCCACATGTCCACATGCACTACTGCAATTCTGCTCATGGATTAAGCCACACATGACTCAATGAGAAATAACATATTTTTACAGATTAAGGTAGAAAGTGAGAGTCAGAATTCATCAAAATTAATGAATATTCACAGCCCAAGCCAAAGGAAGGATTGCTTAAATGTTTTACACTTGTGAGTAAGGCAGCTCCTTACTACAGGAGGAAATGCTGAGAACCCTCCCAATGTGAAAAGCTAAACTTCTTCCCTGGTATCAGAGCAGGTTCTACTCAGCCCTAATTACCATTTTGCAGTGCTGGGATCACACTATTGCACAGCTCTGTAACGAGCTGGGCCACAGCAGGAAACAACAAAAGCTGTCATTGCCAGTATCCCTTATCCTGCCCTGTGTGCTCACTCCACTACTGTGTGCACAGGGAGCCCAACACCAGCTTTTAGCCAGATTTTGAGGTCCGCAGAGCAGAATATTTTTATTAGCTGGTTTCTCTTTAAAACTATCAGTTGATGTCAGGGAACTCAAGGAAAGAGGATCTATTTTTAAAGGAATACTTTGAGCTCAAAATGAAAGCAGTGGAACAGCCTGGTCTGAGGAACAAAGATGCCCCCATGTAAACACACACTCCTTATAAGCAAATCTTCTGGATTTGGGTTGGGATCTTCTGTTGGAAACACTTGTGCACTTTTAAAACTGGCAAGTTAATACTAAAACAAGCATGTTTTCAGTCAGAGCAGTATTTTTGCTTATTATTTGTGTTACTATGGCACCAACAAGATGCAAATGCCACCGTGACAGACTCTACACAACGAAGTACACGACTCACCCACAGAACAGTAAATGAACACACACAGACTCCAAAGTTTTGTATAAACTACACTTGTCAGCCTTAACAACAGTGGGAACAGCCCAACCACTACCCAGTGTTACTGGGTTGCCCAGAGGATCCCATACAAGCTCAGGAAAAGGGGTTTTGTTGGTCTGTGGACATCAACTGCCACCTTCCACAGCTACCACAGAACAACTTGAAAAAACCAAAGGACATAAATCTATAATGAGGTGATCCTGGCATACACTGGAGCCAGCACTCAAGGAAAAATACAGGCAGAGGGAGCAGGTGTAACATCAGGGAGACAATGAAGGAATGCAGCAAGGTGCCAACCATTGCAGCCACAGGATGTGAGAAAAAATTTGTAGGTGCACCTCTGCTCCGATCAGAGCAAAACCCAAACCCTGATAAAAGTGTGCTGCCACAACTACGATGCAAAAGTGGACTGGGGCAGGTGGGGAGGTGGGAGTAATTCCATCGAGAGATCAAGGAAAGGAGAGACAACAGGTGCATTCTCATTCAGGGAAAGGGAAGCTTCAAACCAGCCCAGGTGTTCACCTCACCACAAAGTGCAACAGCCCCCTAACACTGATGGGCTTTGGTATTTAAAAGCAGTGCATCTGAAAACACACATATCCTTTCATGTAATGCTTCTGAGAATTAGAGAGATTAAAAAATTAAAACAAAATCCATAAAGATTCCTTCTTCATCTAATGACCAAAGTTACTCAAGTTAACATGCTCAGCAAATATATCTCATATGCACCACACTTATTTTTTCCACCGAAGATCAAAACCTTCAGTTTCTTTAGATTTTCTTCAAAAGAACTGCATTGTCCAGAAGGAAAATAATAGAAGAAAGGATTTAAAAGTTCTATCTGTAGATCTTTCTTTATTCTTTCATATGAGGAAGCGCTCTCAGAAGAAGGCAAAAAAATCCAAGATCAAATGAGTCAGGGTGGGGAGGGTGTTTGAGAACTGGGGTTATGATGTCAATTCTGTATTAAAAATGTAGAAAAATAGAAAAATCTATTTCCAGATAGTGTTACAGTAAATTAAAATTCCTGTTCCTAAGGTGTAGTTACCTAGGATATTTTTTAATACTTCACCTTGATATTTGGGTATTAATATTTTTGTGCTGATGTTCCCAACAGCAGTCACACAACCGGACTGACAGTGCCACCAGAATCAGGACAGAATCTCTGGGGAAGGATTTCCAGCCCCAGGACATGTGCACATTCACAAGATACTCAGGATTTCAAGGAAACCTCACTGAAATATTTCTTAGTGATTAGCTTGGGCACACTTATTCTGAGCTGCAAATGTCACTCCTGCACCCTCCCATTTTTTGGGGAATATTCCCAAAAGGTTGGTTATCCAACAGATCCCTCAATTTCCCTCCTGGAGCAGGGCACGCATGCTGAATGTCACTGTCCCAATCTCTTTGCAAATCTGGGTCTGTTCACTTCAAACCCTCTCCCTGGTATGTCCCATTAAACTGTCAAATACTCTGACAGGACATAATAAAAACCTACCACTGAAGTGATTTAAAACCTGAAATAATCTTTTATTAGCAAGAAGTGAACAAGCTTTCTAATGTCATCTCTCTACTTCTGTCTTGTTACCTAATAAAACTCAGGACAAAGATAACTATAGAATCAAATACTTTTGCACAACTTGAGAGGTTAATTCCATTTCTTAATTATTTATGCATGTAAATTCACACCTACATAAAATTCCAAACAAGCAAGATAGACACTGTGCAGTGCTGAACATTCAGCATGCCAAAATCCCAGCCCACTGCTCCGAGCACTGCATTTATGAAAACACAACAAGCAAGGACTACTGGTTAATTCACTACTACTGAAGGCATTGAGCAATCAACATTTACTATGAAGTCCTTTACTGACAATTATGCAACACCAAGGAATAGCTCACAGCAGCCTCTGCAACCTTCACTTTCTGATGCCATGGAGAACCTTTAGGAGAATAAGCCAAATGCCACCTCAGGTTGCTTTAATTCCTTTTATTTTATTCTGGAAACATCAACAAAGCTCACTGGTCAAAGGGGACAACTTCTGTTCCTGGATGTGAACTGCAAACTTTGCCTTTGAAACAAGAACGAACACAATTCCCACTGCCTGGACTCTTCTGGCAGTGAGTTTCTGTAGGAATGCACTTCTACAAGAATATGGGACATCTTCCATAGCAGCTTCTATAACCTGGTCTCACTTCCCCAGAACACAATTGTATCTTTTCCAGCATGAAGATTCCTACAGTGCCAAATCTTTCTACCCCATGTAAGCTCCTCCAAATTTCAGGTCATTCCTGACACCCTTGGATGTATTCTTTCCAGCTCCAGTATATCCAATGTTATGCAACTTCGCCCCAGTTTCCCAAGACTGAGTTGTGCCTTTGGATCCACCACGGCACCAAAGCCTAGATAGTTGAGGAAACAGCTTCATGAAAGCCCTCACTGTCATATGAGTAACCCTTACTCATAGGAAAAGTCAAATTAATTTCAGTAAGACTACTTCTATGATTAAGGATTATTCACAGGAAGACTGCTGCCAGCTGAGGCTGAAGTTTTAATACAAAGCATATTACCTCAGAACATTTTGTCTCTAAATAGTTATTAGACAGCTCTTAATTAGTATTTAAATAAACTGCCCCATACAATGGCTTATTAAATACTGTTTATCAAAACAGACATTCTTTTCAGAAGCAGCAGCAGACATTTTGACTACAGCAAAAACAGAGTGAGGATAAATATCATTTTTCCTACTGCTGAGCTAGGAACAGCAATTTCAGACAGAAAGTGTATTTTTAATGAGCAAGGCTATTATACTGAGCAGATTAAACAAGTTATTATTTGAGGAGTACTCTGATAACAAAGATGCAAACCAGCCCTTCCACCACCTTACTGGGAAAGGCTCCACACTCAGAGCAGGACTGGGGATGTGTGTGCAGGCTGGCTGGGGGCTCTGCCTGCCACAGCACACCAGCATGAATCCATTTCCCAGGGTGGCACTGGATCCCCACGCTGTTGGAGAACAACACACACACTCAGTGCCACCAAGCGCTGCAATCCAGAGGGACATTCCATGGAACCCAGCTGGGCCAGCCCAGCACCACCCCCAGCACCTGCACAGCCAAAGGTAACTTTAAAACCTTCACTTCAGACCCTCAGGTGACACATTCTGAGCCCACGCCACTGAGAGCCTGCACAGTGTCTGGACATCACTGATAAAAGAGAATCAGTTACTAAAAGCTTTAAGAAAATACTGCCCATTAAAAGATTCAGAAGTAGCAACTCCTAACCTCTCTAGCATGTCTACAGCTGACAGAAAAATAGAAATCATGAATTGTTAAACCAACCCAAATCCACCACAGCAACCAGACAGAGCAGACACAGAGCTCTGGCTTCTCCAGGGCAGGGAGACAGCGTTCCTGCTTCCACAAAACAAATGTCTGTGGCAAGGAATATTATTTAACCATGAACAAACAGTATCATGATAGACTATAATTATTTCAGAACTGTAATTCTCCAGTCACAAACATTTATTTGTGATTCACACACAAAACAAAGCCTGCAGTTGAAAAAACTCCAACTTCTAATAGCAGAATCAATTTTCAAAATATTTGTAATCTACCGCGCTGTTAAAGAATGAATGGATTCCCACGAGCTAGTGGTTTAGATTTTGTTCTGTTACACTGAAAAAGTAAATGATTAACAAAAGTTTCTCTAACTACTAATCCAGACTACTGTAGCTTAAACACTTCATAAATTTTGAAATGAATATGACAATCTGAGGTTAAAGGGTCAGTGGTGCTGGCCACATATTTTCAGTCAGTGTTTCCATTTTCAATATCTTTCTCTGCTACATAAATCCCAAAAAAACCTAACACAATATAAAATAAATCTTCTGAATAGTTTTCACATAGGCTGTATTTTAAAAATACTACTACTTGATCCCCTTTTTTATTTTTGTAGAGCCAGAATACAATAAAAACAGAGTTTCATACACAGCACCACATTAAGGCACAGATACCTCCCACAAAATTACACAGGAGATTAAAGGGTTGCACATTAAACTCATTATTATTAAAGCCACTTGCAAAAGAATTTCGTTTAACTTATTTCAGTGATATTACACACCCATTTAAAATTGAACATTTCCCTAGCCTAGTCAGGTGGGAGAAAAAAGGCCCACAATAACTATGAAATAGCTTCACTTTATAATTTATGCTAATTGCATGCCAACAATTATTTTTACCAGTGACAGATTTGCAGATTGCAACTGCAGGAGAAGTTCCGCCTCTCCAAACACACACTCCAGTCTGCATTAATGAACGGGGACTTCACAACTCTGCGAGGAGCAAACCCTCCACTGCCTCCCTTCTACAATCAGATACGATTGTTCCCTTCACGCTTCCCGATTTATTTTCCTCCCCGGCTAAGAGCAGCCGTCGTCAAAATCACCATAACAATCCCCCAAATCACCCTTCCTGCATCTCGATACACAGAGCACTGCTACATATTTATAAATATTACTACATGCCTTCAAACAGAAGCACCGATACAAGCTTACATAACGTAACAATTCGATAAAAAGCCAAAGTTAGAAATGTATCATTCTCACAGAACAAGCTCTTGGGGCAGTTTTCTAGCAGCAAAAGACTACAGCTCTTGTTCCAGATTCTTAAAAGGTACGAGCAAAATACACCAAATTAAAAAAAGCAACAAACAAATCCTGAGACAAAATAACAAATACACTACAATACCGTTAAAAAGCATAAAACAAAGAGCTTGATCATTTGCATTTCTAAGTAATTTCCTTTTTTTCCCTCCCTTATTTTCATAAGGGAGCTAAAAACAATCTCTTCCGTTCTATCAGAAGAAGAACATATGCACCCACCTCCAATTCTGGCAGAGCTCTGCTGCGGGGAGGGGGCACCCACCACGATCCTTTCACACATGCTACCCCCAAAGTTGCATCACAAGGTTTTAACTCCACCACACCACGCACTGAACAAGTCCCTCCTCCCCTCCGACATTATCCCTGTAGCACTGGAAGGCTCCCGACGATCCAGCAGCCCTCTCGCTCACTCAGCTGTTGCCCAGCCAGAAGGGATAATGTTCCTGTGCGTGCCAGGTAAAATAAAGCAAAGTATTTCCAAATGACTTTGCCGTTACACACAAATTATTTGTGTATTTTAAATCTAAATTGCCGGTCTATAGCCAGCCAAAACTGATATCATGATTTCTGCAACATTAAACCATGCCATCCACGTCGGAAGTTCCCAGTGAGATGGGCAGACGGCATCTATGCAAACAATCCGGCACACTACTGTCAGACGCTGTTGTTCTTCAGAGAAGAAAAAATTAAAAGGTTTGGGTTTGTTTTTTTTTTTAACCTCTTGCCCCCGAGCACGATGTGTGCAAAGAGGAGAGCAGGCTGTAACAGCAGCTGACACGCCGTCACAGGAGCCCAGAGCTAAGTCCGACAGTCGATCACACTACATGAGCGTTCGTTGCTGCTGAAATGGCGTTTGTCATTGTGAGAGGAGAGAAAACCCCCCGGTTCGGTGGCACAAAGCGCACAGGGCACGGAGTGCCAAGGGAGGCGGGGAGAGGAGCCTGTTTACCCAGGGAAGATGGTCGTGCAGGGGACACAGAGCTGTCCTCTCTCCGCTCTCCAGCTGCAAGCGCGATACACAGACCCGCAGCAAACCACGCTAAGGAGCAAAATAAACACGGGGACCGGGCCGGGGGAGGGGCCAGCGCAGGAGCAGCCCCGGGCCCTGCCTATAAACCCCCGGCAGCTGCTCCCGACCGGCAAACCCGGCGCGGAGCCACCCGCGGGCGCCCACCCGCCCACTCACTCACCAGCGAGAAGAGGTTGGAGTGACAGTCCTCCAGGCTGGCCCCGTTCGCCACCCAGTTCGCTGCCGCAGTCATGATCCTCGGCGAGCCGGGCCGCCACGGCGGGGCATGTCTGGGGGGACGGCCGGGGGGCGAGGGGCAAGGCGGGCGACCCCCGGGGCGACCCCCGTCACTGCCCGGGGCGGCCGCCGCGCTCCGGCCCCTCGGCCCCGCGGGGCCCCGCGGCCGGGAGGGGACGCGCCGAGGCCGGGGCGGGCGCGCTGCTCCTCGCTACCCGCCCCCGCGCCGATAATCCTCGAGCCGGGAGGCCCTTCTCCGGTGCAAGCGGGGGACGCGTCCCCCGCTCCTCCAGGCCGGGAGAAGAAGAGGAGGAAGGGGGGCCCGGGGCCGCCCTTCCGCGTCCAGGTGCGGCCCCCCGGTCGGGGGTCGCGCGGAGGGCGGCGGGTCCGTGCGGGACACGGGGCGGGCGAGGCGAGGGGGGTCCCGGTCCCGGCCCCGTGCGGAGGCGTCGGCGGGCGGGGGGCGCTGTGTCCCCTCCCCCGCCCCGCCCGGCCGCCCTCGCTGCTGCCGCCGCTGGCTGTGCGTGGATGGTGTTTTCCTCCTCCTCCCGCTCTTGCTGCCGGCGCCGCCGCCTCGTCGGCGCTGCCCGCGGGGTGACGGCGGTGCGGGCGCGGCCCGGCCCGGGCAGGGAGCGCTGTCCGCCCGCGCTGTGCCGGCCGTGCCCGCAGCGGCCGCAGCTCCGCGCCCGCTCTGCCTCCTGCGCTCTGACAGCAATGGCGCCCGGGCCCGCACCGCGCCGCGCCATTGGTCCCCGCCGCACCACGTGATGCGAGCCCGGGGGCGGGGCCTCGGCGCCGGGGCACCTCCCGCCGCCGCTGCGCTGCGCCCGCCGCCCGCTGGGGGCGCTCGGGAGCGGCGGGGCCGGGGGGGTCCCGGGTCGGGTCCCGACGCTCGGCACGGGATCGCTGCCAGCGCCCGGAACGGCCCGGCCCGGGCAGGGAGGCGGGACAGCAACGCCAGGTTCTCCCCCAGGAGGGTGCTCGGGCACTGAACGGGCTCCCCGGCGACCACTGGAAAGTCGCAAAGTGCCATAGGACATAAGCAAACCAGGGTCTTCCTGGGAAAGGTGAAACAGTTACACATTGTGATGTTACAAGTTCACCAAAGGAGCTTTTTTTTTTTCTTTTTCCCAAATACATAAAGAACGGGATAAGGAAAGTTACTATTTACTGTCTCTGAACCAGACAGAATTCTCTTATTACCCATCAAGAAAAAGCAAAAAAAACAAACGGGCTACACAGACATTTGGGCAAGGTTTTCTTCGGGCACTGCCCAGGCTCCCGGTGCACTCGGAGAACGCTCAGGAATGCACAGCAGGAGATCATTGGGGCGGCCCTGGCAGGGCCAGGAGCTGGACTGGGTGCTCCCGGTGGGTCCCTTCCACCTCGGGATGTTCTGTGGCACGGGGACCGTGTCCCGTCGCGGGAGGGAAGTCGCTCGGGGTGCCAGTCACGGGGGAATCCTGATTCCGGCCGTTCCGCGGATAACCAGAGGTTTCCCCAGCACCTGAGAGTGCTCAAAGTAATTTTTAAAAGGCCTCAAAACTCGTCCGTGGTCACTGCGGTATCAAGGCACGCCGAGCTCCCCTTCACAGCCGAGTTTAACCCCACATCCTGCACAGCCCTGGAGCCACCCCATGCTCACCTGAAACAGCTTCGAAGAGCTTGGGTGGCATTAGTTTTTTATAAAGGGAGTTCGAAAACACTTGAGTTAGATAAACAAATAAAATTCATTCCCAAAATAATCATGGTCTGGAGAAGAGCCACAGATTATTCTGAGTTGCCAGGGGCCCACAAGGATGGTGGAGTCCAACTCTTAAGTCAGCACCGTGCAAGAAGAAGATACCCGGTTTAAAAGAGATAATTCATCACAAAAATCATTTTTACTGTTTGTAATGACCCGTTTGTTTGAACCAGTGGGAGCAGATTTATGGTCACCTGCTTAAGTTTCTCCTGACTGGAGAGTTCCACTGGTAGTAGAAAGCAAATATTGTGTTTAACAGGTGAAGATACGGAGCATTTCAGCTCAAGCTTTAATATAGAAATGCAGCACATTTTAGATGATGTGACTCAGTGGAAAAAGTTCTCACTCAGTGCTCAATGGCAGCTTTCCTTATCGTGATTTTAATCTCATTTAAGCGTCTTTTTTGCAATTTACTTTTCTTGGCAATAAATTAAGATTAGCATCTCTTGCAATGGCTGACTGAAGTTTGTTTGGATTTACCTCATAGTAACAAATTTCTCCCACAAACAGGCATCACATTTACCTGAATTACGTGCACAGAGTAAGAGACAGAATTTAAGCCAAAAGAAAAGTTCCACCCAGCTCAGAGTTCTTACTGCGTGTGTGTTTCCTCTGACAAATCCATCATCCATCCAATCCCTTCCCTGCCACACCAAGCAGGAATTCTGTCTTGCAAAGACTGGGCCTATACTGTGAGGAAAAATGTTTTCAAATACAAATTATTAATGTTCAGTTACAATTGTAATTTATTCAGCCCAAGTGTCACAGCCTTGAAACTGCTTGTTGCATCCTGGCACCCGCAATCAGGGAAGTACTTTGGCCCATGTTACTCCCCTTCCTTTTGGCACAAGTCTTATAAACAGAGAACACAATCTGACACTTGTAAATATGTCAAGCAATGTGTATTAACCAACCCCAAACCACATCCTTCCGCATTAAAATAGTACAGCTTTTGTAACTCCACTGCAGCACCACGCACCCATCCTATCACTACAGGAGGCCCAGGGACAACAAACCATTTGATGAAGTATCCATCCTATTTCTGGTATAAAAGAACATCCATTACTGTGAAAAAAAATTTTTTCTTATTATAGAAAATATTTTGGAATTGCAAATCGTATTATTACTTATCCAGATAAATACTGTGCAGGATTGGACACTGCAGAATTCCTGTTTTTTCCATATGCTGCTTAGCCTCCAAATGGTGTTTCCAGTCAGCACCATTCCTCTTATCTGCATCTTTCAAGTAGTGGTGACTTATTATGCTTTATTTTGTCAGGAAAATGTGGGGTCTAACAGATGATTCAGGTCCGTTTTCATGAGGAGAAATGTTATCATACTCATACTGTGCTGCTTTGGCCACCTTCCAGTACTCTTATGAATGTTAAATACTTTATACATTAAAAATTGTGAAATCACAGAATGGCCTGGGTTGGGAGGGGCCTTAAAGACCATCCAGTGCCACCCTCTGCCATGGGCAGGGAGACCTTGCACTATCCCAGGCTACTCTCAGCCCCATCCAACCTGGCTTTGGACACTTCCAGGAATGGGACAGACACAGCTTTTCTGGGCACCCTGTGCCAGGGCCTCCCCATCCTCACTATAAGCAATTTCCTCCTACCATCTAATCTAAATCTCCCCTCCTTTAGTTTTACTAAAAATCATGTAATGTAATTCAATTACCTGTTTTGTGGCAATGTTCTGAAGTTGAGTGGCTGGTTCTGGCATTTTGGAATTGGTACTGGTTACACATTTTGATCATGGCCCTGCACTGCCAAATCCATTTTGGCTTTAAACTGAAAGAAAGGTAGAATTTCTTTATAAGTACCCTTTGCCAGGTACTTGACTTTATATTGCATTCAGTTATCACAGAGAAGGGAAATCATTACAGTCTAATCCTTCCCTTCCCAATACCAAACTAGGGAAGTTCCCTTGTTGTCTCTGACAGCAACACTATTTCAAACAGACACTGTTCCACTTACAGATATCACACACGAGTGACACTTCCTCCTGCATAATTACCTGAGATGGTATGTGGTGGAACGTGTTCCTCAACTCAGGGCATTCCAGTTTTATTCCCTGTTTTCTTTTACCTCTTTTCAAAAATCAATTCATATGAACAGTAACACTGGGGTTTCTACTATACAAAATAACCATTTTCTGTAGTGGGAAGATACAGTCTTAACTAATTCTGTCAATGGATTAATTTGCAATTCCAAAGTTTAGCCACTGAAAGTTCCCAAACTGGTGGAGCTCAGTTGGGTCACACTCAGCCTTCAGAGCTGGGAATGAGCCAGCCCTCACCTTGACAAAATTACTCCAAACAGTGATACCCCAGCTTATTCCATTCTAGAACAACTTACCCAGAGCTCAGAGTAATGATGAAACCTGTTCTTCCAGGAGGATGGCTCAGCACTTCCATAGCCTTTGTTTTCACCAGCAGGTGCTGCTTAAACTTCAAACTAGACATGAGAGAAGGCACACAGGTGTCACAGGAGGCTCCAGCAAAGATGGAATAGTGAACAGGGGCTTGGCTTTTTTTGTCCCAGAGTCTGGCCTCTTTGCTCTACATCCAATCCATGGGAAGAGCATTTCCTGGAGGAACACAGCTGGCTGGAGCAGCAGGCTCAGACAGGGCTCTCCTGGCTCTGGGTGTAGAATTCGGCCCTTCTCACACCAGGAGCAGAAGTGGAGTTCAGCCAAGTTTTGTCCATGTCAAATTTCAGCAGCATTGAACATTCCATGACAAAGACAACTCATCTCCAGGTGAAACATATTTTTCTATGTATTTTAGCTGAACATTATGGTTACTCACTAGAACAAGTCCAGCGGCTGCAGTGCCACTAAGGATTGTCTTGTGTCTTATTTAATCAAGTGTTATTTTTACTGTTTTCTGTGTTTTCCTCCCCAGTAATGGAAATAACAGGGAGGGAAGGGTGAGATGATACCCAAATTATGAATACTACACAAGCAAGCGATCTCCAACTGTTCTATATAGCAAAAAGCAAAAAATAAAAAATTCTGTTTGCCCCCGCTCTTGGGCTGCCCTTAAATAAGTTGTATTCAAGTGAGCAAGTTCGGTGGCACAGATTAAAAGTCACAGAATTTTAGAAGATTTTGACCACGATTTATGTAATCTCTTTTTGTATGTTCTTGTGATACAGCACAGCTGAGCAGCGTCACTCCAGGTATGTTCTCAGTGGTCTCGTTGTTCACTTTTTATGAGATTGCATAAATTTCTTAAGTGTTTTTCAATTTATTCAATACTTACAGTGTTTTTCAATTTATTCAATACTTACGTATTTTTTTCAAGTGTTTATAAACAACAACCCAAAATTATTTTGTTCTTAAATCAAAAAAATTTACTCCCACAAATTGGAGACTTAAGAGGGAAAAAATCCAAAACCAAACCAGCCAAACTAATTCACTGGCTTAATTAACAACAACTAATTTTAACATCAAAATAACTTTAAAATTCACAAAACAAACCAATACCCAATAGTTCTTTTTTTAAACACCAATACAGATTGCCTGTGAACTCACATTTTCATTTTACTTTTGTTAAGATACAGGAATAGCTGCATTATCAAGTTTATTTAATCCTGGTAAAAATAAAAAAGTTATCTGAGTTTTAAAACAAGATATTGATTTTCTGAAGGGATGGGTACTTCTAGAAAAAATTAAAAACATCAGTAAAAGGTTTGTTTGTAGAGCAGTTGTTCATAGACCCATAGTTTATGTCCTGCCACTGACCAGACTGCGGCCATTGAATCAGCCAACCTTGTCAAGGGCTCCACATCCCCCTGAGTCCTACACATGAAAATTCCCTGAAAATTATTTTATTTGCTTGTCTTAATCCTATACTAACAGTGCCTATTACAGAGCAGTTTGAGGAAAGATTAATGACCTGGAAAGTCAATTTGGGGAAGTTTTTCCACCTCCAAGATAATGTTGAAAGAAATCTGCAAACAGTTGTAGAGGACTTCCATTAACCGAAGGTCACATCATTAGGAAAGTGAGAAGAGAAAAAGTTCAAATTAATACTTGAGTTCTAATGACAAGAATGAGATGTCTAAGCTGATTCAGGAGCAGATGTGCTCCCATATTTTTATCAAAAAACAGAAAAATTATCTTAGAAGCCGCTTGTTCTCTGGCTTGTAAAAGATAGAAGAGAGGCAGGAAAGGAAGCAGCGGCAGGCAAAGGGAGATAAACAATCTTGTGCTTTCTAGAAAGAGAGAAAAGATAATCTCTGAGTGCTACGGATGGAGGAGCAGCAGGAGCTCAGTGAGAGCAGGGAGGAGTGGGATGGACAGAGAAGGAACAGTGAAAGAAAGGAAGGTACCAAAGGTGCCCAACTCATTCTGAACAGCAATGCTTGTAGCTGGGTGCATTTACTGGTGATGGAAGTGTGAGGCAGCCAGGGAAAAAGGATGGCTAAATTTGTCTGTGTGAAGTTTAAACTGCCAGCAATGAATCCGAGAAAATCTCTAGAAATGTGGCTGTGGATGAAAGGATAAAAACAGTTCAGGAGCAGAGTAGATTGATTCCTTCCCTACATCACAGTGATATTTAGATGACATTTCAGGTATAACTGGTAGGGATGGAGCAAGTAGTAAATGCAAACTGTCACTTTCAAGCAAGTGTAATGCTAAAAAATAGAAGTTGTTGGAAATAGAGATAAGATTTAAAAATCAGGCTTCAGGCAGTCCCATATATGCTGACCCATTTGACAGTCAAAATGTGTCAAAACCTGTGAGCAGGTTTTCACTCAGTTTTTTTTAAAGGAAGAATGAGAATGGTCTGTGTTTCACAAAGGCTTTGGGAGCTTCAGGTGCAAGTGGGACAGAGAACTGGCCAGAAGACCTTGCAAGGAAGGCAGAGGAAGGAATTATCTTCAAGTGGAAGTGAGGAGCACTTTTGTGCTCCAGCTTGTCCTGTTGGTTTCTGTGAGACACCATTACAACTTGACATTTAAATATTCTGTAGAACCAAAGCAAATGAGCTGCTTGGAAAAACAGAGAGAAGCAAATGACGACTGAAACTACTTAGGAGTAAAAGGGAAGTGTGATTTAGGCAGAGCAAAACTGCAAACACTTTTAACTTGTAAATTATTTTTGCACTCAAAAGAGGAAAGAATGGTGATTTGGCAAGGTACCTTGCATTAGGAATAAACATACCTGAGTTTCTGAAGGATTTAATAATCTAACATGAAGCTCCCAGTAGCCCTGCAGGCAGAGGATGGGCCTGTTGGGTCATGGTTTCATACCATCAAAGAGAGAGATTTCATCTTTCAGATGTTGTTGTGCTCGCTTGGTAAGAATTCAGCTTATTAAAAGGTGTTAAATAAGATACAGGATAAAAATACTACAAGAGAAAAAAAATAAAATATTTAAATCTAAAAGGCAAAGTAAACATGGAAATAACATTTGGCAAACACATTCTGAGAACAAAACTCAGAGTTTATATGTTGGAATAGGTTGTGGGGTAACTCTGGATGGGTGATGCAGCTTGGTGTGCCATGACCCTGGAATCAGCCAGGCAGGCAACACCCATGCTGCACATGTGGAATGTGCAGCTTTTGGCATGGGAGCCCAAATATTCAAATTGGCCCATAAATCTGAGTACAGTTTTCAGGGTTTAAGAATTCTTATTTTATCTGGATTAAAGTCCTCTTCCCCTCTGGCATTAGAAGGTGTTTATGACTGTAAAAACAAGAATTGAGAAGTATTGCACTGAAATATCTAAGGGCTTCTCCTGCCAAACTTACAAGGTTTACTTTGCAGTTTAAAATTAAAACAAACAAAAAATTAATCTGCCAGTATGGCCTTTGTGGACAAAGTGCAGGAAAAGAATGGGCAAATGCAATTCATTACTCCAAATATTTTTTGGAATTCTAAAAATAATTTTCCTTTCCTGTGGTGGGAAAAGATAAAGTGAAGTTTTTCTTTTAAGCCCTAAGAAATCTTTGGGGTTTTTGAAAGTCATGCTCAAATAATGTTACAAAAAAGATTAATAAAAATTATGGCTCCTGTCTGTGATCAGTGACCACATCAGAGCCTGGATTAATGCAGCTCTTTGCCTTCTGTTATCTTCCAACAATTCCTCCTTCAAATATCCATAGGCAAAAACAGTTACCACAATCTGGAAAGGTATAAAAAACACTTTCTAGGCAGCAGCTCTGGAACTTCAGGCCATCATCAACCACTGTGCAGATTCTTTTGTTCAAATTCAGATCCTTATAGGCACTATTTAATAGGAGTTGCCAACTTCTCCTCTTCTTTTCCCTCTAGATTTATTTTTCTTGTCATTAAAACATGTTTTATTGTTGTGCTCTCGAATTTTGTACATCTTGATTTCTGAGAGCACAAGGCTAGGTTGTAAACTGAAAAGAGAACAAGCCATTCCACAGGTTTGGGATCTGAAGATGAGAGAGCAGCTGTGCAGTCAGTGAGCATTTATGGGCTGGAGAGCAGAGGGTTTGGAGTAGATGTCCCTGCCATGGACTTCACCATTTAAAGAGAGACTGAGGTTCAGGTCATACCCCTGAAAGGAACTCATCCACAGACTAAATCAGCTGCTCAGTGCCAGGTGTGCTCACCAAAATGCAAAGGTGATATCCCTGTATTTCACTCAAGAGCACACATTCGTAATAATTTCTGTATTATTCACATTTAGGTCTGTTCTTCCTTCTGTCTTTGCTTCCTCTCACCCCATTCTGAACTGGAGCCTGAACAACCCAGTGGAGGCTCATCAGTAATAATGAGATTGAATAAGAAATATTCTGTTTTACATTCTGTTACCACTGTGACCTCATTAAGGCCCTTTTGTTCTGGAACCTCGGTATCAGGACTTCCCTTCGGCCATGGAGCTGTCAAGTTCACTCACAGCTCACTTATAAGAAATGTAAATCAAAGCAAATAGTCAGCTCTGGCTAAATTCTGCCTTCAGAACATATATGAACTGTGTTTTTATGGGAAACAAAACATGCAAAAGGCGAAGCTCACTCTGGTAAAGATCCAACCATTAAAATAATTTACTGGATATCTTTGATGTTCATTTTCTTCAGCTGTAAGCATTCAGTGATCCATCAACTGCAGATAAATGTTGTGCTGAAAACTTTCTCTAAAATTATGAGAAGGAATAAAGGAATTAGAGCCATAAGACTTCCAGAGATGCCCGTGTTGACATCCCTGTTTCCAAGCCCTATTAAATGAAACAATGCATTTTTCTGAGGTTTTAAGGTTGCACATGCCCTAATTTACAATGGAATTACAGAGCAAATCCTATTTTGCTACCACTCCTACTATCAAAAATTTAAAATATTCACCTTACAAGATAATATACTCGTATACAATAAAATATTTCAACTGCTTTTAATTTAATCAACTGCTTTCTTGATTACTCGAGAAACTATCCATGCCTTGAAATGTTTGTGTAAAGGGAACCTATCTTTCAGCTCAGAGATATCTGTTCAGCCTTCTGTTTTCCTGCAGCCCAGTGAATATTGCTTTTTTGGATTTTTCTGACACTTGTTTCAAGAAGAAACTGAAATGTTTGTCTTTCCTTGACATACAATGAAAGGAATTACACAGGGATATTTATTATTTTCCTGCGTGGAGCCTGCAGCCTCTTGGCCTCGTCACACACAGAACTAATACCTGCATTCCCTTTCAGCCAATCATTTTGGCTGACAATCCTTTGACTGAGATTTTATGCAGAAGAAATATTAAAAATTTGAGTGGGTTTGCAAAGAGATAGAAAGGGTAACACTGACCCAGTCCTGGAAAGTGTTTCCTGCTCCAAACCAAGGAGCTGTCCCTGCCTCCCCAAGATTCACCTCTTGATCCAACAGGGAATGGCTCACATGAGCACCTGTATTTTCTGAAATCACAGAGGGTCCTGGTCCAGTCTAATCAGAGGTGACCTTCAGTTTTCTGGCACATGGACCTTAAATAGATAAAGACCAGCTCTGCTGATTTAAACAAACCCTCCTCCTCATATTCAGAAACAAGTGCTGTTTGCACTTGCTGATCTGGGGCTTGATGGATACAAACTTATTCTGAAATGTGCTTGCTTTTTGCTAAAGAGATTTTTTAAATGATTGACAAAGCTACAGATCACAGTGTTCTGCAAAGCCTAAATTCTATTCTACACCTTCAAGCTAATACAGTATTTTGACAAAACACAGTTGGTGTTCCAAATCTGTATTTGGAAGAAATGTGTTTGTGTAAAATCTAAACTCACATTAGAGCTGCAGAGTTTGAGTAAAAGGAGAAACTTAGGAGTAGCAATTCTACTGAATCTCTACGTCTCAATATTAAGCCACTAAGATGGACAGGATGAAGGCACACAAATCATTGCTTTGTTGTTGTTTACATTGTAGATACACAAAATCTTTGCTAAGATTCAGCTGGGTGCAGACCCCTTGGCTGCAGGAGGAGCACATTCCCAGTCTACGTCCAGGCATTGGAATTATTTGCAGCTGAAGGTCAGACTCACCCCTTGTGCTCCTGTGGTACCTGCCAGGGAGGAGCTCCTCATCCTGTCCCTCAGTGTGAACTATTCCAATCACTTATCAGAATACTGAAAACTTGGACCATGTCAAAATGGAAAGAAGGTTTTGGAAGCATGACAGCAGGGTAACAATTCCAGCACAACCCTCAGCTTACTTTGTGGTTTCAGGCAAGACTCCTGGCTGCCTGTCTGTGATACAGGTCAAATATTTTATGTGCTACTCACAGATGTTACCTGAAGGATTACATTATTACTGTAATAAGCTGCTCTAGAATACTATTTTTGAGGTAATTACACCATCTATGAGCCAAAATCCAATTTGTACCCTTAGAGCCAACTTGTCCCTTTGGAGCCAACTATCATAAATTTTCAGCCCCTGTGTCACAGTGTCACACTTCTGTCCCAAGTTGCTTCTTGAGTCAAATTCTCCCATCACCAGGGCTGCCTGCTCACTGTGTGTGCTCTGGCTCCAGCCTGGGATTAACCAGCTATCTTTCTACCCAGGACAGTCTGGGAATCACTGCTCTCAGGCAAGAAGGGTACAATCCATGGGAGTTTCTGGCCTGTGAGCCCTCTGTGTTCCTTCAGGAGGTACCACACTCAATGGTGCCCCTTTAAATCCACTTTTCTTATATAATATGAGCTGTGGAGCTTTGACCTGAATACAAAATTTACTTTGTAGCAGTTGGGAAATCCCTCTGGTCAATGTGCCCCTTATAATGGAATCTCCAGAAAATACAGACATATTCCACATGCTGGAATAAGTGAGGTGATGTTCCACCTCACCTAAAGAGAACCCACTTTTAATGAAGCAACGTTTTCACATTTAATTTAAACAAAGCAGCACAGCCCAGAAGTATGTCTGTGTATCACACCCAGTGCTTGGTGAGCTGCACTCCCTCTCTGGGAGCAGTAGGCAGGGAGCTGGGCAGTGCAGAAATAACTCCCAAACTCTGCTCTCTGGACTGCTCCTGTCTCTTGTAATTACTTCTACTTGGAGATGTCTGCCAAATTCTTCCCAGTGGACATATGGCCTCAGCAGGTAGGAACAGGCCGAAAGTGCTTTTCTTGCACTGACGTCAGTGGGGGAAGCGTGATTGAATGCAGCTCCCATGAAAATTAAATATTACCTGACTCCTGCCCTTTTATCGAGAGAGCAGCATGGCCTAGTTATTCCTACAGCTTCTTGAGAAATCTTCAGGCTTTTGCTTTCATATAGAAAGTGTCTTTACACTTAATTAGATGATAATGCCAGTCAGCTTCTGCTAATTATTTGTATTTTTGCTTAACGCTTATAAATCTACTTGTTCAGGTATTATTACAAGCTAATATTTGTCTTGTAACACACATTAGTCATTACAATTAGCAAGTAGAAATAGATTAGTCATGCGTAAACAATCTCATAAATGAAGTATTTATGCCCCCTTTGGGGATGGAAAGGAAGGTAATTTGAGCCTTTTATGATTATCAAGGGAAACCTGACTGCTATCTTCTATTCATACTGTTGTTTCAAGATTTCTTTTGGGGCAAACTCGCTGGCTGGGGGCTTCCTTTAAAGTCCAGTAGCACCACAAGAAGTGTTATGGATTTAATGAAAACCATCAAGTGTTACCATATCCTAAACTGCTGGTCTGCATTGTTCCAAACTCATCGCTTTTTTCTTTCAAAAATCTGTTCATTTAAGATTTCAGCTTTTCCTGTGGCTGCAGGAAAGCTTCCTTTCCCATCTCTGAATTTAGATGTTTTGTGCAGCAAACAAGAACATTTATCCTCAGATTTAGGCTTCTGTCACCTCTCTCTGAGAAAGACAGACTGGAGATTACAAAACTGTCACCCTAATCTGTGTGAGTGTTACCTGTGGCATGGAGAGGTCCCTGCTCAAAGCCAATCCAAGCCATTATCATGAACTTCAAGAGGTACCTTCCAAGATAAAGGTTATGTAATGAGTTGATCAAAAATATGAGTTACCAAGTTTGCTTTGAGCAATTGTAAAAGGAAAAAGCCTGCAGAATTCCATACTTTTTATTCCATTTCCCAGTGGCTTTTCTGTGTCTCCTTTACAAAAAATTTCATCCCATTTCTTTCCAGTTTGGTGAGCCACTTATAGTCACTCTTTGTGTGTATATATAAAATATCCTAAAATGTCACTTTTAAAATAATTGGCCTAATCCAATCCATAATGCCATTTTAAAATTAAAATTCCAAGTCATTTCATCTAAGTTAGTTTAACAGCTGTGGATTTTTCCCACTGGTTCCCTGCACTGTCCACAGGTGAGGGCACTGTCCCTGCTTGTAACAAACCATCCTATTCCCATTCAGACCTTCCTTTTTCCCTTTGCTCTCTTTAATTTCATCTAATATTTCAATGTAAAATCAAGCAGCTCACAGCTCTTCCTCAAGGAAACATTTTTCTCTAACTAAAGTTGTCAAGCTTCCCGAAGGAAGGTGGGAAGAAGGGAATATTTGTTGCTATGTTTAGCACAATTACAGAAATAGGTCACATACTGTTTCTGAAAGAAATGGATCACCAGCATAGAGGCCCCCACAACTCATCCTGGTCTGCCTCCCTCCACCCCCGTACACAGTGCTTGAAACATTCCAACCTCCTTGCCAAATTCCCTCACAAATACTTTAATTCTTTACGTGCATGTCTCATTCCATCTGTTCCACATGCTCTTTATGCCATTTACATTCACTGGCAGGGGCTGTGAGATGACACCACACAGTGTAAATTTGCCGGGGTTTGAAGCAGTTTTGGGATCGCACAAGGGAAAAGAGGAGCAGCTCCAGGTCTGGGGTTTGCCCCCTGAGCCCAGGGCTCATCCAGCTCAGGGCAGAGTTGTGGGAGTGTCACCAGCAGGTTCTCACAGCAGTGCCTCCAGGATCAAGAGGAAAAAACCACTCTCCTGCAGAGGATTTGTGATGGGACTGCAGGTGCAGGAGATTTTGTGCCCAAATAAACAACAACAACAAGGCAAATGTGATGTAAAGGAGGAATAAAGGAATGCAGCACTCAGTGGGGAAGGTGCAATCACAAATGCTCTCCATGTGCTTCTCCACCACAGGAGCAAACCACAGCCTGGGAGCCTTCAGGCTCTGCCTTTGGGAAGTATCCACTGGCTTTGGGGTTTGGCAGCATGGTCACCCCAGCTCAGAATCAGCTGTAAAGTCTGGAATGCACAGAGAGGCCATTGTAAATATCTGTGGGACACAGATTTAAGGGTATTTTCCAGGATAAGAATAGGGAAAACTCCCCAGCTCTTCAGGTTTCACTACAGGGACATCCACACCACAGACCCACAGATCAGCTGTGCACGCTTGGCGACAGGCCTTCCAACTCCTTGAACCAATTATACGACAGCATCAAGCCCCGAAATTTCAGTTATGCCATGACTGCTAAACACCAAACTCAGTCACCAACCCTTTTCTTTCACCTTCATAAGAGAACCTCAGATGAAAGAAACATGCACTTAAGTGACACGTAGGAGTCCAACAGAGATTCCAGGAAAAAACACCAAAACTGTGAGGTGTGGGCACAGCCTGCCTTGTGGAAGGCACCTGCAGCAGCCCCCCAGGACCCCCAGTGTACCCAGTACAAGTTTGGTGTCCTGGCAGTGACAGCACAGCTGGAGTGCTGGAATGTGTTACAAGTATCCATTTCTCAGATCATTATGCAATACAACTACTTTACTGCTCTTATTAAGAGGTTGTGAAAGTACATGCTAGATTTCATCAGAGGTCAGTCAACAGTTCCAACCTTCCCTTTTCCCAAAGTGAGACAGCTCAGCTTGCTTACCTGGCCAAACAGATTTCTCAATCTTTACCTCTCCATTTTTCCACATTCCTTTCCTCATCTTAATTTTCCTGCTTAGCTTGTGTGCTCTACCCCATACCCTGTTATCTTCTACCCCATCTCTCTCTTTGCTCCCTGCTTTTTATTGCTACACTGTCTTTAATGTTTGCCTGCTCCTTTTTTCTGCCAAGCTCCAGTTTTCAACCGCTGTGAAAACGTTTGATTCACACATTTCATTGTTTCTTCTTCAAAGGAATCGTCCTCCAAAACAACCTGCATGTGCTGGAGTAAAGGCGGGGAAGGAAAGCCTGGCATTCCCTGCTGACTCTCAGTTTGAAGCCTTGTAGGCAACTGCCCAGCAAATGAGGAAAATAAGGAAAATACCAGCCACTGTCCTGGAGGGGAAGGGAATTGAGTCTTTGCAGCACAGCATCGGATTTTTGATCCAGAATTTTCTCAGGCAAAGGGAAAAAAAACAACTAGATTCTCCATTGTCCAAACTCCCTGTCCTTTACACATGTCCCAAATTAACCTGGGATAATACATCTTGGATTCTTGATCAGTTCATACCTGCCTGATAAATTGTAGCAAAGGGTCAAGAGTTTGAGGTGATGGCATGAACCTGATGGTTGGTTAGGTCTGAGGCTGAGAGCTCCCAGAGATGTTAATCTGTCTGGGAAAGAGCTGAGGGAGAGCTTGCAGAGCTTGCAGGGCTGAGGGGTCAGGCTTGTGCATCACTCTGCCCAAGGGAAGGCACGACTCTCTCAGGATTTCCTTGGCACACATGTTCATGGGGAAAGTTTGGTTCCTCAGCAGATGGACACAGAGACAAAATGTCAGTGGAAACCCTGAAGCAAGGGGGGGTGTTTGGAATGTCTTCCTCCAGCAAGGCTTAAACCTTGTGGTCTTCAGGTACAAAGTGCTGACCTCTGTGGGCTCCTCTGCTCACCTCCCACAGAACTGGAGCTCCATCCAAGATCATTCCCCTCGAGTTTAGGTACCTGAGTTGATCCTTTTGGAAAACATGCTCTGCAGACACTGGGGCAATGTCCCCTGTCCCTGCAGTAGCAGGGAAATGGGAGACATCTCCCTAAGGAGGGTCAAGCCCACATCTCCCATGGAAATGACCTCAATACTAAATTATAGGGTGTTTGTTCCAGGTGGAGCATTCCCCACCCTTGCTTTGATGATAGCCCAGTGTGCAGCGCTGTGAGAGATACATTGGGCAAAAGAGAAGAATTATTAAAGCCTAATGAGTAAAGCACAGGCTTCTTTTGCCTTCTTTTGCCACTGACTCTTTTACCTAATGACAGGTAAGGCCTTGTGCAAACACATCTCTTCGACCACAGAACCACTGAAACCATGGGGAATAGGCTCATCCCATGAATTCCACTCACCTGCAAGGATATTTTCCTTCTAAGGTTGTTAATGTACCTTTTAGATTTTTCTTCTATTTTTAGGTGTCTATTGTCTTTGCTAATTACTGCATTATCTTTACCTTTGGACATTTCATCCTTAGCATGTGCTGCTTGCAGAATTGTCAGCTCATTTAGTGTCCTGTTGGGGGGAAGAAAACCAGGAGAGTGGGATTCAATAAATGTTCAGTAGAACCATCCAGGTAAAGTGTGTCCCACTGGCTCCATTTCACCAAATTTAAGTGATTCTACAAGTGATTTCCTTATTTTACCTTTTGTCTTCTTTGCAGACAGATTTGAAATTTTCACTTCTTCTCATTATAAAGTATCACAGAACCATGTGTTATACGCAGTATATATAATTTATGGTTTCTTATACTATTTTTGTGGCCTTACAGTTGGAAGTCAGCACCACTTGAGAATGACAACTATGAGAAATATTTCCTATTCTCCACCTGGGTTGCCAAGTACAAAACCAGAAAGATAGGTGAAAAAAGTTCCTAATACAAATATGTCCATAAAATCATCCGTGTCCTTAGCAAAATAATTCTCATTAAGAAATAATTATGGAATAAAATCACCACCCAAATAATTTACAAGCGAAATATCAGGAACAGGGACACTGGGAACAGCAAGGCCACTTATTGTTTAGGGTAGAATTATGTGTCTCCTGTGGTTTAGGTACAGAAAAGGCTTCTGAGTGGAGGGGGGAAACTGTTCAAATGCAGAATAAGTAGAGGAGAAACAAGAGTAGCCAGTTAAGGCATGAAGAGAAGCTCCAGCCTTTGGAAAACACAGTGTGTATTCACACCAAGCACCAGGCACAGAGTGAATTGAATAAAATAGTTCTGAGTAGTAATCCCAGTGGGACTTGGGCCAAAGGGTGAAAGGAAGAGAACACATTGGAGCTGTGATTCAAGATGTCCTGGAATCCTTCCTGACCCGCTGGGTCGGAATTTCTGACTCGACACCCTGTCTTTACTCAGAATAGGAAACTGGATCCTAACTGCAGGTTTCTTTTTATAGAGCAAACTTTATTGCCAACTTCCTTTGGAGCACAAGTTTATCCCTCTTGGTCTTTAGGCACTACACCACTCACAAGGCACAAGTGCAAGAGAACGTGAGCTCTGTTCCCCAACATGACCCAGCCATTCTCCAGAAGGCAAACAAGAGGCCCAGAGCTTGTCTTTATTCCCCGTGTAGGGAACACAGAATGCACTGAAGGGTTTAAAACCAGCTGGCTCATCTTCAGCCTCCTCCTTCTCCCCTCTAAACTTGGCCAACATGAAAGGACAGCGATGTGGGCCAAGAAATGCTTGCCAGGATTAGAGGCTAAATTGGAGATTTCTTGTGTAATGCAGTAACAGGCAGGGGATGGGCAATCATTCTCTGGGAGACACCTTGATCACCAGGATTTTCACTGAATTTCTCCCACAGGCCAGAGTCTGTCCTGGAGGATCAGACAAGACCTCTCTGAGTTGGTTTGGGACACTGCAGCTGATAAGTTTGCATACCACAGTCTGGGATGTGTTCTAGTTCTGGCATTGATTACAACTTAGAAAAGGAAAGCTTTGAAATAATTGTGGTCTCTTTTGTATTATTTTACAATTGAAAAGGAGAATTTTATCCCTTCATTTTCACTGAATGACAAAGATCAATACTGCATTTAAAATATATGAATCATGTAAGCAAGGCAAAACCTCTCAGAACCTTTTTTGATGTTGAGACAGCACCTCCTCTTCTAAAATCATCCACATACTTAAATCAATATTGATCATTTATTCCTATTGTATCTCACTTGAAATTTTTGGAGTTAATTAATCCCAGAACACATGATATTAATTAATCTTGCAATTTCCTTCTTATTGAGGCAACTCCTCAAGTCTGTGATGAAGGCAGACTTAGCAGGCAGGTTCTAGCTCTTGGCACCCAATTTGGGTTTGAATGAAATGCAGGTATTAAGTGACTTGCCCAAGGTTATGAAAAAAATTATAGAGGAGCAACCTAACACAGAAACCACAGAATCAAGTGAGGCACTTAAACAGAAAGGCCTCTTGTCTCATCCAAGGAATTTAAAAATAACATCTCTATAAAGAACAAAATTCCAGACAAAGGTGTATGTGATACCACATTTAACATTTGCTGTCCTATAAAGGAAATTCATTTTAAGAAGTCAGACATTTTAAGTAGTAAGCCAGTAATAAGATGCAAAGAAAATAACATAACCCACATAACCCAAACTCTCTGGATTTATGTTATAATATGTTTTCCAGAGGTAAGATCTTGTTTTTGGAAAACTAGAAGGAACAGCACCAGAACCATTTTCAGCACCAGTTCCCTTCATGGCTTTAGCCCCTTCTGTTCACAGCACAGGAAGAGTTTGAATGTCAGGGGTCTGTTTCATGAGCTCCCCTGGACTGACTTCAGTCCTTGCACCAGGAGGAATAACATTTCAAAACTACCAAAATAACAGCTTCTAAAACAACTAATGTGTCCAGGCCCTACTCATTTTTAGTAGGATGGCTCTGATCTCATTTTAACAAAAACTATTTTCCAAAAGTTCCCCCTTCAATTATTTGCCAAATCTGGCACAGAAACCTGAACTAGGTGACTTTCTTTTCCCTCTTTTCCACAAATACAATGATTTAGAGAGAAGAAGGAAATTGATTTCAACATGGCTAAATAAATATATCTGCTGGAAATTTTTAACAAAATAAATGTTCAGTAGTGTCTCTGATTTTTTGGTTTTTCACACTTTCCCAGACATAGATGTTCATATACAAATTTATTTGTATGACTTTATAGCCAAAAAAACAACGGAAAAATTCAAACTGCATCTAGGTGAGATTTGGGGGGTTATTTCAATTAATATTCACTGTTGCTATTTCATTAGATTTATTCATTCTAATTAGCAGTGTTTTAAAGAGAAAATCCTGCTTTCATTGCCTCAAGGCACACAGAGCCAGCAAGTGGGGCTGGCTTTAACACATTCTCCCTCCACAGGGGAAGGGACCTTCCCCAGTACAAATACCAGAAGGATTCAGATCCACTTCATCCCGAGGGGTGCTCCCTGTAGGACTTTTCCATGTTATCTGAGGCATGTGACAGATGGGATGTGTTGGGGGGACAGTGGTAGGATGGAAGAAATGGAAGGACACAAGGAATTTAAGGGCAACACTGTGGGGAAATTAATTCTTCCTGCACACAACACAGACTGCCAGGATTTTGGTTTGATGGCAAATTTTCACTCGTAGGTTTGCAGAGCTGTCACCTCGATTCGGGAGGGGAAACCACTCACAGACTTGTGCAAAGGCTTGCCAAAATCTGAGCTTTTGCACCAGATTCTGCTCAGTTATTCCAAGGAAATCTGATCACAGAAGAACCAGCTTAAAATGGCTCCTCCCAGCATGAATTCAGTGCTTGTCCTGATTTGGTTCTGGACATGGGAGGTACATCAGGGGAATATGCTCCCCTGTGGCCCATTCCATGGAGCTCCCATGGAGGTCAGGAAAGTTTTCTGCATGAGTTGAATGCAGGAAGGCGCTGGGAATCTGCTCTGCGGTGACAGCATCTGCATTGCAGATTGGAGAGGGGAATTTTGCCCTAAGTGCCAAATCTCATCTTTTAGAGCAAAACTATTTTTGTTTTATACAAGTGCAGGAAATTATCATCTGGGTAGTACAGAACTGAGGAGTTTAGAAGTGAAAAAACCAAATAACTGCCCTGCCATTTTGCTAAGTAATTAAAAAATACTTTTTTCTAAGTCATTTTTAAAAAATATTTTTGTTCCCATGCATTTCTAAGACTAGCAGTGGTGACACAGGTCATATATATTTATTTTGTTGCTAATTTTCAAAACTACTTGGGAAGCTTGACCTAATGTGTAGAGATACCTCTTCACTACTGATATGGTTAAAAGCCAGCACCATTCAGGAGCAAACTATAATCAACAAAGTTAGAAGAGATTTTAATCTGATAGGAACAGTGTGCAGTCATATCAGTACAACATTTCCTGGCAGTTTAGAACAAGAAGAGAATGCAGCATAAAATTTAAATGCTGAAATTACAGCAAGAATTAAGTTTGGGTACACACATTCTCCCTCACTCAAATTTTGGGATAAATTTCAGAATTAACACATTTGGTCGAGACTAGCATAGACCATGGAACATTCCATTTCACCTTTACAGCAACAGCCAGTGTTTGAGAAATAAAACCCTTCTTTTTTCTTTTTTCCTATTCCAGACAGTTCTTTGTCCTCCTCTCCCCCAGCACCCCCTTAATGATAAACCCAACATGTAATTTTCTGCCATTTCAAAGCCCAGTTTAAGTATAGGTTTAACAAACACTGACAAGGAGTAGGTACATTTACTGATACACCTGATGATCTGAAAAATAGCTACTTCTGCTTCCCCAGTAAGTGTGGTGAAAGCTTTGTGTTGTGTTTCAGCTGGAAATTCATTTCTTCAGTACAAATGTGTTTTGTAGCAATGGCTTGGAGTGAGGAGTGTGCTGGTGGAGTAGTAAGAGGGGCAGCTTTGGTGGTGTCAATGACCAAAAATACAAAAATAATTTGCTTTGGCATACAAACTGCCTTTGAAAATTGAGTACAGTGAGTCCATGCAAGAGGCTTCAGCTTCAAGTGTACTATCAAACAATCTGTGGGGAGAGTGGCAAAGGACAGCCTGGACAACACATGTAACAATCCTGCTCCTCCTTTTCCATTGGTTTAAAGATGGTGATTCCTTTAACCTGCACCAGTGATAAATTATATTGTTCATATATTTGTAAAATCCTGTGTGTGAGCAGCCAGCTCTGACCTGCTCCCCCTGCCTGACCTCAAGAAATCTCAACAGATTTTTATGTGGGCACTTGAATCTGTGAATTGCAACCTATCCTGGCATCCACTGAGCAAACCAGTGTACCCAGCAAAGAGGTGAACAAGGCCACAGACCCAGATAATTCTGCTCCATATCAGTGCTCAAAGATGCTGGGTTTCACCATTGGGTTTTTCTTTCTCTGTTGGTATATACGCCCTTTAGGCTGACACTCCTTCCACAAACCCTGTATTAATCCAGACTTTCTGTGGCTTAGATGAAGTAGATAATTACTTAATCTGAGATTTGATGTAACAGCAAATAAAATTTAGTCCTGACACCAAAAGCATTTGAGGGAAGGGACATTCTTAATAATTGCCTGTAGACAATACATCAGTCCTCCTGAAAAAAAGGCTTTTACACTGTTTTCAGTGTCCAATTTCCCAAGATGGCATTCTGTGATGTGTTCTGTATGAGGTGGCTCTTCCTCATCCCTGTTATACAGACCCTGAACTGTCAATTAATGAGCAAAGAAGTAAAATCCACCTATCCACTAGGCACTGCCTGCACTTTCCTATCAGAGAAACAATTACCTCACTCTGCCTCAGAAAATGAAAACAGGGGAAGAAGGAACTCTTCCTGACATACTTGTTTTGAACACGGTGTGTATTTCTCCCGTCCTGTATCAATACAGTTAGATCATGTTCTGTTTTCATCAGGTTACAGAACATTTCACTCTGTCAGCATGAGATAATTTGTGAGCGAGGTGATAGATCTCCCTTGCTGAAATAAAGGATCTTGTCATGCTACTTAACAAAGCTCTGATTCTAATCACGTCTATCACTATTTGGTTCTGAAATTTGCTGGAGTATTTACATTAAGTAAAACAAAGTGATCTGCACAGACAATCTGAAAGGGAAAAAGAGGCTTTCAAGATTAAAAAAATGAGCTACAGACAAACCCTTCAGAAGAGAACCCGGTAGGACTTTGAAAGTTGCCATTTAAACTCTTGTAGTAATCTCTCTTTCTAAGATTTAGCAAGGAAAAAAGGGTTTTGAAAGAGACAAATCAAAATTTAATTATGCTAAAATGACTTAAGAAATACTACACACTTCTCCTTTCATTTGGTCCAGGAATGATGGATGCCTTGCAAGAGCAGTGAGTCATGAGGCGGGCGATGAATAAAATGTGGGAAACTCTTCTTTCAGTTAATACTGATTAGCTCTGAATGGGCTCACTCTATGCCTTTCTTACATGCAAATATTCATATTTCAGAGACAAGAGAATTTTGGGTGTGCATGCTGGGAATTATGTACATGACCAAATTTGCAGTTGATGTCTCTAATTGATACCTGTATTTTGTAAGAAAATCCATTTGTGGATGAGAATGACCAAACTATTCTCAAGTCACCTGTATTCATCCCTGTGAATTAATTTATAAGCAGCTTTTGGAATGTTACAATAACAGCTTTTCTGTGTAATAGTCCTTAAATTCTTTACAAGCACCAATTATGGTGTGGAGAATGTTGCCCTTGTTTCACATGCACACAAATGGAAGAGCAAAGCCAGGCTAGGACTCTGCATCAGTGACAAAACCTGGACTAACTCATTATCTTCAGCTCAGAGAAGAGAAAATGAAGACAGAGATGTAAATCCCAAGTGCCATGGATAAAATGGATGAAATATTATTATTTGCTGTTTCTCACATTACAATGATTAAGGAGCCATGGTGAAGAAATCTGCTAAATCCATTTTAAAACAGACAAAAAGATGGGCTTTTCTTCATAATTGAAACTGTGGGATTCACTGATGCAGGATGTTGTGGAGGCACTAGGATCTGAAAGGACTTAAGCTATTTCATGGAGGAGTGATCCACTGACAGTTATTAAACATGATGGTTTATGTGCATCCCTCCTGTGGGGACACACATAAACCACCACCTGTCAGGAGCCAGGAGGATTCAGCAGTAGGATCTTATGCTATGCAGAGCCCTCCCACAGCTTGAGCTTTCCCAGTTACTGGGTTTATGTCATTTGTGTGCCATAGACACCGGAGTCAGAGGGGAGTCCTGGCGTTCTCAGGGAGTTTTTCCAAATAGTTTCTGCTTTGAAAGGAGTAGAGAAGACATGGAGCTGTTGGAGTGATTCTGGCTGGAGCATCTCTCCTACAAGGAAAGGCTGAAATAATTGGAATTCTTAAGCCTGGGAAAGAGAAGCTTTGGGGTGACCTGATTGTGGCCTTTTAGCACCTGAAGCGATCAAGAAGAAACATGGAGACCATTTACAAGGGCTTGGAAAGGCACGATACAGGGAATGGCTTCCCACTGCCAGTGGGCAGGGAAGAAACCCTTCTCTGTCAGGGTGTTGAGGCCCTGGCACAGGGTGCCCAGGGAATCTGTGGCTGCCCCTTTCCTGTAAGTGTCCAAGGTCAGATTGGACAGGGCTTGGAGCAACCTGGGATAGTGGAAGGTGTCCCTGCCCATGGCAGGGGGTTTGGAAATAGATGATCTTTAAAGGTCCTTCCAATCCAATCATTCCGTTATTCTGATTATATTACCAAGGATACAAATGCCTGTTTCAAAGCATCAGAAAAATATCTGGATTTGAATCAAGTCCACAGGATGGATTTGGATTCTATGTCCTTGTCCTGGGGACAAGGGCAGCCAAAATATCACAGGAATATTCCACTTGAAATTCGAAGACAATTTAACCTGTAAGTAAAAAAAAGGAGTTAAAAACATTGACACCCACAGCTTCTAACCCCAAGTTCATCTTAAATTTGACCTTCATCCAATTTTCTCCTTTTCTCCCTCATCCTGTGTACAAATTTGTTAACTGGGAATGAGCAAACCATCACAGAGCTGCCCAGAAACCTGGATATATTTCCAGTATGTAGGACTTGCACATCTGAATATAGAGACCTTACAAGTCTTTTCTGCCCACTCTGCTCCAGAGAACTTCAGAGAGGAAGGAAGACACCAAGTTCCTGGGAAGAAATGGTTCTGTAAATTTTGCATTTTTTATCTAGCCCAGCTGATGGCTACATCCCACTTAGGAGAAATCATCCTCCCACAGCCCCTCAGAGTGAGTACCTCATGTCCAGCACCCAGGCAGAAGAAACTCTCTGCATTCCCCAGCTCACTCTGAACTTTCGACCTCATTGTATACTGGAACCAGCAGGATTATTTCCACGACCTACTTTCCAATGTTTTCCTGCTGCAGAGTGACATGGCCCAAGCGCTACTCGATGCTGGGGTTTTAATATGGCAGGAGCTGCTCAAGCACCACTGGACAGGCTCTCCAGGGAATGGGCACGGCCCCAAGGCTGCCAGAGCTCTGGGAGCATTTGGACAATGCTCTCAGGCACAGGATGGGATTGTTGGGGTGTCTGTGCAGGGCTGGGGGTTGAACTCAATGATCCTTTGGATCCCTTCAAGCTCAGCATATTATGTGATTCTATTAAACCTGTATAGAATGGCACAGTGTTCGTCAACTCTGTACAGATGCACAACTATTATTTCCTACAAAAGAGCCATTAAAAAGCATGTTCTCTGCTGCTGGAAGGTCCCAAGACATTGCAGCAAACAGATTCTGTGTAGTCCTCTGTTCCTCGGTCTCATCAACTGTGAAGTCAGAAAAACAAGAAAAAAGCCAGACAGAATTTTCCTCATGGCTTTATTAATTAAGCAGCTGCTCCTGTGGGATTAGCATGTGCACGTCCTCCTCCAGAGGCAAATGTGTGCTCTGCCCTTGAAGCACAGCAAGGTATTGGCTGTATCACATGCAGCTGCCACAAGAATGACTCTGGTAAAGTGTCTTCTGTCCTACCTCTGGTTCAGGGATGAACTCTGATCCTTCCCATCGTCTATGGATAGACTTTTGCAAGGTAGGTTATCTTCAAATCACGGTGGGCTCTGATGTTCATTGTTCCAGACACTCAAAACCCTCTAGGGAGTGGTGCCATTTCCTGTGGCCCTGCCTTTGGCCATGCAGAGCAATGGATCAGGTGTGTTGGCCCCTTGGAAGGCTGAACTTTCCCAGGAAGATACACTATAGGAAAGCTGGGAGTTTCACCCTTCTGCAGTGCTTTAATTCTGCCAGCCTCACTCTTGAATCCATTTCACAGACCAAGCTGTAGGTAATAGATTGTATCAAAATTCCCAGAGAGAGATTAGAGAAGCCTCTTGTGATTCAGACAAGGACTAGAGACACCTCACAGCAGATCTCTTTGCCACACACGATGCAGAGAACAGAGAACGTGTGCTCCTGTACAAGTTTGTGCTCGAGCCAAGAGCATTCCTGCTGAAATGGGGAATTAACAGTGGTGGGATGGAAAGATCAGCCACACACTACTTTATCTGAGGGCTGGCTTTGGTTACCTTATGCAGTGAGTGGATTCTCCTGGTCCCAGCCATGTCTTTATTGGACTTTTTAATAGGTCTGTAAGTCAGGCAGGAGCTGGCCCAGCATTGCTGTTTGACTGACACATTTGAACTGACTTTTCTTCTATTTTAAGTTCCTTTTTGAGATCAAAATAGCTGAGTTTTTCCTTGTAATTGTCAGTACAGCTTTAATTATTGTCTGAACAGCTCCCAGCAGCTTCTCTACACTACTGCTGCTTGACAGGACTGTAAAAGCAGAGATATACCCAAGAGCAGGAGGTCCCTGCCTTTGTGCCCATTGGCCTCAACATTTAACAAGAGGGAAAAGAGGAACAAATCCCAAACACCTGGCCAGGCTGGAGCCTTCCCTGGGCTTCAGTCACACAGTTTTCTTCTTGTTTCACGTGATGCCTCTTTGTTCCCCAGACATTGCTCCAGTCTCTAATATTACACAGTCCCTGTATTTCCTGATGGAGTCCTGAGTCCTTCTGCAGTCCCCTGATCCCAGCCTGAGTGCAGCCACTGTCTTTTAGCCCAGGCTCTTCCCCTGTGCTTTCTTTTGCCACAGTTCAAACAGAAAACACCACTGACATTCAGTCCCCACAATTCCCATCCCTCCACTGTCACCACTGCTCTCTCCATCTCTCTGTCCTCTCAGCACCAAAAAGTCTACACTGCTTTTCATGTGAGAAAGAAGTCATCCTAGCATCTGTAAAAATGGCAAATGTCATGTAGGGATGCACCCAAAAATAATCAGATGTACATTTTTAAAAAGATTATAAATTATTGAAATACTTGATTTGTCCACAGGCAGTAACTTTTCTTGGTCCTTTGTGGTTTATGTTGAATAAATACTCAAGGAACTCAGAGTTATGTAAACCTAAAGGAGTAATCTACACAACTTTTTTCAAGAGAAGCCAAAAAGCAAGGACAAGCCATATGAGAAATTCCTGCATAAGGCAAACATCTTGAGGTTATAATAAAACCAAGAATTGCTACCAAGCGAAATTCATCTCCAAGTTTACACTGAGTTTTTTGCATCATTTAAGCACAAGTACAGGAGATTCATTCCACCCCCAGAAGGTACAACACAACCCAAACACTCCTACTCCAAAGAACAGGTAGGGAAGTTGTCAGGATGAGAATTGATAAGCTTGGAAAACACCTCCAACGTCATCACATCCAACCTTTGACCCCCTGCTCACTAAAACACATCATTAAGAGCCCACAAGTCTCCACTTACTTTTTGAAAACTTCCAGGGATGCTGACTCCACCCCTGCCCTCTAGAGTCTGTTCCAATGTTTAACCACTCTTCCAGTGAAGAAAGTTTTCCTGATACCCAGCCTGAACACCCCTGGTGCAACCTGACACCATTTCCCAACGATGGGGATTTGAGGGTGGCTGTGTCCTGAAGAAACATTTCCCAGGCTTTGTCTGAATCAGAGAATGAAATTGTTGGAATAACTCTGAAGCTTAATACTGGTTTACATTTGAAGACTTGTGTGCTTGCAGAGGCTAAAGCACTTCCAAGCCTGGCTCATCTCCACAGTCAGGCCTTTTTGGAGTGAGTTTGGAGTCTTCTGTGCACCCCTGGCCAAAACTGAGGAAGAGCCCCCTTGGAAAACATGGAAATCCAGGGGGGAACAGGTGTGCTGTTTCAGCTACTTCACATCCCCACAAATAGAGAAGGATAAAACAACAGCCAGACAATGAAACTATTCTGAAAAATCTGAGGCAATATTGTAAACAGTTCAGAGCACTTCTCCAGAGCACAAGGAAACCCGGTAGCAGGGTCTGTTTGTTCTTCCCTGGTAAATTTCTCTCCTGTGGAAATCCATAACAAACACTGTTTAAAGAGTTATAGCCCTGAGTAATCTCGATGGCACCCAGCCAGTATCACTGATTCTGTAGGAGGCCTCGTTGGAGACATATTTGGAGCTAGTCTTGACTGACACTTATCCTTCTCTCTTCTGCTATAAAAAGAGTGCATTTGCTGTGTTGTTTTTAAATGAATTATTCTTGTTCATGTTATGGAGGAAAACCCAATGTACACACCATTAACGAGCCACTGAAAATAAGACAGTGGGACTGGAGTATCTACATTTCAAGTTTTTCATAGCCCAAAGGGAAACACTAAAGTGGTTGGTTTATTGATATGTAGAAAACACCAGAATTCATCACCAACTTTTGATTTGAGCTGTCCTTTACAAAATAGATGAGAAAAAAGAATTCTCACAGATGCTTTCTAGAGGCAGAGCACAGACTGAGCACAGACCCCAAACTACAGGAAAAGCTGCCTTGGCAGTGTGAAATGTCTGGGGGAGATCTGTGCCTCAAGATTAGGCAGTGAATTGCCCTTCTTCAAATTTTTACCTCTCTAATCCTGCTTTTCCAAACCTTCCATCACCAAATATCCACACAAAGTGTCTCCCTTGTTTGTGAAGCAGAAAAATCAAAACTTTCTTGTAGTATCAGCTTTGTAATTCTTTTTGTACTCCGTAACAGGAGCATTTTCAGCACCTAGAAACCAGAAAATCTGTCATGAATTAAATGTGTTTGGAAGACTTAAGTGATTTTAAAACACTCACTCCCTATAAAACTATTGTAGTAGTACAATTTTATGGTGTATACAATTAAGTCACATTGTAAGTTCCTTGGATGTTTTAATAAATGTGGCATTTTGCTGGGCTTTCTTCTTCTGCTCCAGCTCCAGCCCAGCTCCAAAGTAGACATTCCTGCACAAAGGCATATGGAATATTCAGAGTCTGGGGTTGCAGGTACATCAGAGAACACTATGGGAATCACAGTGCAGAGAAATTGCTGTTTTGTTCAGAGATCTGTCATGGCTCCAAACCCAATGCTCAGAGGAAGAACTGCCAAGCAGAAGTTGGTAGAGGAGAAGGGTGAGTAGGGGCTCTGAGCTGGAGTAGAAATCCCAGAGTGACATAACCAGGGATGTCAGTCCTTACAGTTTCAGTAAAACAGGCACAAAATTTGTCTTCTTGAAACTCAGTTTGTATTGCTGGGCTGTAAATAAATTATTTTTCCCACAACATGATTTTGCTTACTGAATGTGAAGGGGCAGGGGATTCCCTCTGCTCCCCACTACACTGGGGCTTTCTCAGCATTACCTCTACTGGTGCTGGAGAACTCAAGAGCAGGAGATCCAAAAGAAGGATGTCAGGGGATAGAGAGCCACATGCATCTCTCTTGGAGGAGAAATCACTGATAAACCAACAGTCTCAAGGGAATTTGCTTTTTCTTCTATGTAGCTACTTTTAGGCCTGAAAATCATAGCTTTATAAGACTGGCCTGCAAAGACAGAGAGATTTAGGAACACCTGCATCAAATTCTTACTCAGAATTCAAACAACAGAAGAAAAGTAATAAAACCCCTAAGCAAACATGGTTTTAGTCCACCTTCTTCCATTCCCCTGGGATTAGGAAATCCATCCCTAAGTTTCCCTCTCTAAGCTGCTGATGCCAGGTTTTTCTCCCCTTACTTGATTCTACTGGCATTTCCATCATTCAAGAGCAGTTAATTTATGGCCCTTGAGTTTCCTTTCTTTCAGAGCCAATAATTTCAGCCGGGAAGGTTCAGCACCAGGTACTGCTGCCATCACTGCCATTGGTCTGTGCTGACCTTTGGCAAGTTATTTAACCTCCTGATGTCTCCATTTGCCAGCCTGATGAATGGTGATGAAAACCACCTCACAATAATGTACCTTTTAAAAAAAGTTATTAAATGCTTGGCAATTACTGGATAAAGATGATTCTTAGCCCTTCAACACAGCTCCATCTCTTAGTAGATATTCAAAGTAGCTTTTGTCCATGCTTGGTGCCCGGCCACTTTTGAAGTGACAAGTTAATTTTCACAGGAGAACAACACCTTGTGCACATCTCAGTTGCCTGTCCTCCTTTCCCAGACACACAGCCTCTGCTGCATTTATTTCTCAAGCACAGTGAAATACACACAGTCCTTGTTTCTAGGTCAGCTAACCATGACAGCTTATTTGAAATGGGAATAAAACAAAAGACGGTGGATTTAATTTTTTAATGTATCGGAGTTCCATTCATTCCTCTTTTTACTTATCATTACCTCCAAGAATCATCTTTGACTTCACTTGCTCTTGTGTAATGCTCAAATTACCAACAGCTGGTCAAATAGCAGTTTCCAAGCAGTGACCCCAAATTCCTGGAGAACCACAGAAGACACAGAAATGTGACCTGACCTGCTTAACCCTGTCTGACCTCCCTGGCCATGCAGTCTGACCTGACCTCGCTCCTTTTATTCCTCACAACATGCTGTAATAGATTCCACCAGAGGAAAGCAATGGGGGGAGAAGGAGTCAGTCTGCCTTAATGTCTTATTTCAGAGAAGTGTTTCCTTAGCTAAACATCATAACTCTCAACAGTGATTTCCAAATTGCTGGAACATTACCTCCCACCTTGCCACTGCAATCACTGCTTTGCCTGGGATATTCAGGAGTATTCCAGAGCCACTGTGCCTTCGCCAGCAGCAGCTCGGAGAAAACACAACACATTCGTCAGCAAGGATTTCTTGCTATCACAGAAAACTTCTTGTTCTGCAGAAGAGTGTTTGGGAATTGTATTCATCAGTCTGATAGACACTGCCACTTCTGCTTGGATTTGTTGGGAGAGGACAGGGAGGTGTCAGTCTGCTGCCATATAATCCCCATCATAACATAATAATAAATAGTCCCAGAGAGTTGTAAGAGCAAACCGTCCCTCACAAGACAGAGCCAGGATTAGCACTGACCACACCTCTGGATTTCAGCCAGTGGCTCCTCATCACTTACTGCCTGTTTCAAGAGCATGGAGATCCTCCTGTCTTTCCAGGAGACCTGTATTTGCAGGCAGACTTGGAAACTCAAAGACATAACAGATGTCTCCCTCCCCTTTAAATTTCTGCTTTTTCTCCACTTACATAATGCTAATTAATTTGGGCTGAAATCTCTCTGATTCCTTGCTTGCACAGCACACATTCCAGACTTGCTGCTCTCATAGGCAGTCTGAGCAGCATTACACTGAATGTCCCTGCCAAATTCACTGTGCTCTTGTAACTAAACCCCTGGTCTCCTCTTGTCTCCAGAATATTAAATATCCCTGGTTTCCAGTAAGGAAGTAGTGTAGCATAGTCACTTCCACTGAGAGGTAAATGCTGTTTTCCAGAATAATCATTCAAAAGCATTTCTTAATTACTATTAAAAAAATATTCTATCATCCCAAGGAGAAAGATCTTTAAAATTAGGTGCACACACAAGGGAAATAAAACCACTGAAATGGAAGGAATCCATGCCAAGGAGATCCTATGTATGGAAATTCCATCACCCAATGAAGTTCTACTCAAGGGTAGAGAGAAATTCATGGGAATGTCAAACATGTAATCTGAAAAAATGGGTTATCCCATGTCACTCTGCTGATCAGGATGATTCTATAGTTTTGGCACCATAAGATGTGTGGGAAGAGCTGGCAACATGAAGCTCTACTGCTCTTCAGGCTCAGCTGGCAGCAGCCAGGCCATGTCTTATGGGCAAAATGAATGCTGAAAAATCCCAGCACAAGATGACCAGAGACTTCAGCACATCCAGAGAGACAGAGTTGGGCTGAGGGAATCCAGCACCCAACACTACCATCAGCACTGTGGAAACTCATGTTAATTTTTAAGTGGGCCTCCAGGGGAGGTTTAGAAAACAATGCAGCCCTTCCAGCAATTAGAAGCAGACTTCTTTAAAAGAATACGAGAAAACAGACCAGCTAGCCAAAAGATGACTTCCAGTGCCCAAGACTTTTACAAAATTTGTCCCAGTAGTCCAGTAATAGAAGGGAAAAAGTTATGGCATTGGGCTGGATATCTGATTTTGAAATTCCCAATGCCCACAGCATCATGTTTGCCTTGCAACAGTTCTAAGCCCAAGGTAATGAACAAATACCTATGATCAGCAAGAGCCTGAATATCTGTTTGACTGCTGAACTTGTGCACTAGGCTTCCCTTTATTTTGTACACCCATTTGTTTCACACTGGAAGTCTTCCAAGACAGCTTGGTTTCTTGTTTGGAAAGCACAGGGCACAGGAATAGTGTCTTAGTCCCATCAAGCCTTTTTTTTCTGTGAAGAAAATCAATTTTAGCCCAGTCAAAACAAATATCCAGCCCTAAAGAACAAATTTCCACAGCCTCTCTTTTCGTGAAGTGCCTTTTCTTAGTGATCCTTGGGCTGTTGTTCACTCAGAGCCTCTAGACCTTTAGAATCTCCTCACAAGTGCCTGGTTCTTCACATTAAATAGACATAGGCTGAAATTAAAATTGTACTTCCTGAATCATTTAATAATTTGACGTCAAAACTGTGGAGACAACCTCCCTCCTTAAGACTCCATCCAAAGCTGGCAGCAGCAGGGCAAAAATGCACCTTCCTAATCACTCAATCAGCTGGGAGAAAATAATTTCTTGTTTGGAACTGATACGATCCTTGCTTCAAAAAAGGAAGGCTTGCCCTCACATTCCAGGCAAAGCTAGTGTGGGAGGAGAGAAGGATATGTTTTCCTTCTGAACCACCCATTGTTTACCCATGTGTACACTCAGGGAGGGCTTTACTGCTGCAGTGCATCCCTTTTTGAACAGGTTAAACGGTTGCTGTATCTCTGTTAACAATTGGATTGGGATATCCCAAGAGATCATCAGTCCAGCTCCTGGCCCTGCACAGACACCCCCAAATTCCACCCTGTCTCTGAGAGCCTTATCCAAACACTCCTGGAGCTTTGGCACCCTCAGGACTGTGCCCATTCCCTGGGGGGCCTGGGCAGTGCCCAGCACCCTCTGAGGGAAGAACCTTTTGTTGATATCCAACCTAAATTTCCCTGACACAGCTCCACCTTTCCCTGTGTCCTGTTCCTGAGCAGAGATTGGAGCGGCCCTTGGGAAGAAGGTACAGACTGATTTGAGGTCTGCTCTTCCCCAGGATAATGAGTTGGGAACTCTGTGTCCCTGAAACTGCAGAGGGAATCTCAGCAGGCAAAATGTAAGAACTTACTGCAGGCTGGAATCTGGCCAGCTACCAAATTTCTCATCCCTTGCAGAAAGTGCTAACACACAATGGGAGGTCAGAGCTCCAGTCTTAAGTCTCATTAGAAAAAAATGGCCCTGTCAGCAGCACGGGACCCTGTCACTCAGCAGTGACCTGTCTGGTTCCATCAGATGTTTCCCTTTGCCACCATAACTCCCACACTGAACAGCACAGGCTGCTGGCACCAGCTGAGTTCAGATCTCCCTTTCCTGGGCTCCTGTGGTTTTTCCAGCACAGAGGCAAAGGCTTAAAGAGCACTGCTGGAGCAGTCAGGCTCCGTTTGTCGGCAGGAATAGGCTGTGCCCAATCCACCCTGCGCAAATCAGATGAATAATTACAGCAAAGGGCTTCAGGCAGTTCACAAAGAACCTGGTGCGTAAGGCTTTGTTCAGAGATGGAATTTCCTCCTTACCAAAGCTCATAAATATCTTTCAAACCTTAAGCAAATAAATTTGCCATTTTTCTCATCATACAGAACCAGTTTTTCTCAGGGCAAAGCAACGGTGGTTCAGTTCATACAGAAATGTGAGGTTTGTACTGTTCCAACTCAGGGCTTATCAATGGGTAGAGAGGAGGAGAACACACAGCATTCCATGTTGGCATATCTGGTTCACTTGCTCTGTGCCTGTGATTATTCTAGCACTGCAGAACAGTTTAGATCTCTGGGACTGCTCCCTGAACACACTGAAGGGCAATGTCCTTGTCAGGCCTGTAAGAGGATCATGGAATGGTTTGGGTGGGAGTAGTCCCTCAAGTCCATCTTGTTCCCTACCCTGCCATGGGTGGGGACATTTCTCACTAGCCCAGATTGCTCCAAACTGGACTCAGGCACACTTCTAGGGATGGGTGCCACAGCTTCTCTGGGCAACCTGTGCCAGGGCTTCTCTACCTTCACAGGGAAGAATTTTTTCCTAATAGCCAACTTCTCTGCCTTCTGTCAGGAGAAAGCCATTCCCCTTTGCCCTGGCACTTCAGGCCCTTGTCCCAAGCTTCTCTTCTCTAGCTGAACAATCTCAACTGTCCCAGCCTTTCCTCCCAGCAGAGCTGCTCCATCACTCTGACCATGCTGGTGCCTCCTCTAGATTTGCTCCAGCAGCTCCAGGTCCTTCCTGTGCTGAGCCCCAGGGCTGGGGCAGCTCTGCAGGTGGGGTCTCACCTGAGGGGGCTGAGGGGCAGAAAGGGAGGTACCAAAGATGCTCATCAATAACACCACACATGCTTTCATACAGGCATTGAGCAGAAACTTGGGATATTTCTAGGCACTGCCAGCCATCCAGGAAGGTTGTATTGGGGCTGGAGCTGTTCCTGGCTCACACTGCAGTCTCCAGCAAAAGCCAGACCATCCTTCTCCCAGTTTCCCACAAAACACTTACTGTATACTCACAAAATAAATTTTAAAATATGAATAATTAAAAAGCAAAATATGTCTTGGAGTTTAACAGCTATGAGGGAGAACGTTCAGCCACAAAAGGTATGGTTTTAATAATTAATTGCTGCTTTATTTAGCACAGAAGCAAATGTCTTAGATCAGAATTAAAGCCTTGTAAGTGAGTTCCTTGAAAATGGCCAAGCAAAAAAGTGGGATAAAAACTTAGTCACAAAAAGCAAAAGAAGAAGGAGAAAAGAGTTCTATAAAAGCCTAAACTGAACAAAATTTAAAAAGGCTTATTAAAAAAAAAACCCACATAAATATTTTCTTCTCAGTTCCAAGGAATGGATGCAACCCTCATGGATTGATCCCATGTGTCATGCTCCTGTTTCCATCTCCCTGCTGGAATGCCATTTGCTGTGCAGGCAGCACCTCAGGAACACAAAGCTTTGCCTGCCAGGAACCCCTGAGGTGAGCACAGAGCCCAGGCTGTGCCCACCCTGCTCCTCCCCAGCCCTTCCTCTCCCTCCTCCAGCCATGTTTTGCTGGAAAAAAGCAACTTTTGGGGCTGGAAGGAGACAAGGCAGCAGAACATCTCTCACAGCAGGAAGCTGCAGGGAGGAGAATGGGGCAGAGCACACAATAAATAGCATAGAAAGAGGATGAAAATTTATTTTTCTTGATTACTTTCCAGTACATTAATAAAACCTGCTTACTTCATATACCCCTGAGAACAGTAACATCTCAGATGTGTTTGCAACCCAGTTACCACAACACTGAATTAGTGCATGGGACTGAGAAAGAGGAAACGTGTTAAAAAAACCCTAATCCTGCTTTCTAGCTCCCTTAACCACTTCACAGGCTAAACACGAGTGTAGAGAAGAGAAACATCAGTAGCTACCAGTTTGTAGCAATAATTTATTTTGTATAACAATTTGCAGCATGGCTACAAATTTTCACTGTATATTTCTGTGTTTTTAGTTTCCAAGACTGAGCATGGAAGCACAATAACCTTTTTGTTTTGAGGATTCCTGCAAACTAATGGAGGAGATGCCTTTTCCACTGCAGTCTATTCACAGCTAAAATGCAAAATATATTCTGCAAGCCCTTCAAAATTAAAAGGGAAGATAAAAAATATGAATGTACTTTCAGGACTGGATTCTCCCACTCCTGAGCTTCATGTGAAAGGATGTTCAAGCAAGAGTGGAGTCACAAAGTGGAATCACAGTCCAGCCTAGGAACATCCTTTTCAAACTGTAGGTTCACCTAAGCATTCATGGAAATAGTTTTATGGTAATTTTGAGTAATTTTATTTGCTTAACCAATCTTCAGAATTTTATTTTGAGTTGTCTTTTCTCCTACATTTTCAATTATCATTTAGTCACCACTGCACATCATTTGCTGCACTCTCAAAACCAATTCATGAGTCAATATAGACGGTAATCAAGTGGAAAAAAGTATTGGAAAAACAAAAATATCCCTTAACAGAGGAGAACTGAAGGCCTATAACAATGCTTCTGCCTTAATGTTAAGAAAACATAGAACTGGCTGCTTCCTCCCTGTTTTGCTCTTTCACAGGAGAAGCTTTGTGGCTGATGCAAAAGGCAAGTTGCAAATCCAGCTCCAGGTGTGCATGACAGAGGTGGGACTGGAATAACAGGGATATCCCAGTCAGGCTCAGAGAGAAAAGCAGGAGCTGTATGAGAGCCACAAGATGGGATTATAAGGGATGAAATCTCTCTGCAGAGTTCCAGGCAGCATTGCATGCAGGATTAGGGCTTGGGAAGAGAGAATTCCAGAGCTCCAGACCAGCAAGGAGAATGAGTTGAGGAGTTGGAATATGCTCTCTTCCAGGAGTCCACAGTGAGCAGGAGATCCCTAAGCTTTTTCCTTGACTGGTACCTTGTCTGTGGTAGCTGGAAAAGAAGAGACAGGGACTGGTTGCAAAGGGGAGGAGTTTTCCTTATGAGATAATTCTGCTCATGAGAAATAAATTAGAAACATTTGGAAAATAGGGTGTGTAAGTTATTACTGCCTAAGGGCAGCAGGAAATTACGAGAATAATAGTGTATGCATGTCTTTGGCTATTATTTACCTTGGCATTCAATAAGCCATGGGGAGTTGCCAGAGCAGCTTCTACACCAATGGTACAAAAGCTCCATGAATGTTATTTCTCCATCACAGAGACACCAACACCCACACACCCCAAAAAATGAAATGACGGGGTGATTTTGAGAAGGAATCCTGGAAGTAGCAGCCTCAGGAGGATCTCCTTCTTTTGCTGGAGTAAATAAATGACTTCAAGGGATTCCTTTGGCTGAAAAAATGTTCACTTCTAACCCCATTGTGAATGCTGTAAGTGCCTTTAGCTGGAACCTGAGAATGGCCGTGGTGCCACAGAATATCTGCGTTACACACACTGTTAACGAACCTTTCCTAGCAGTAACTTATTACAAGTGAATCCTGTACTGGATACTGAATCCTCAGTAAATCCTATTTCAATCAGACATCTCCTCTATCCTCTGCTTTCAGCCAATGACGACCCAAATTTTTCAAAGTCCAAACCAGAAAATATATTGAAAATCATGAAAAAGGGGAAAGCACAGCAGCCAAGGACAGGGGCAGAACTGAACTGAGCAGCCCCTGATTTACACTCCACTGCAGGCACCAAAGGGCCTGGCACCTCCACCTTAAAGGTCACACGTGGTTATTAACTTGATTTAGGAACCAAAGGGCTGAAGGGAGACTTGGAACTTGATTCACTTTTCATTAATTTATTTTGAAGATTTATGGACAAGTAAAACATAATGATTTAGACAGGACACCCTTCCCAAACGTAGATCCTTGTACACACTTTACGTAGTTGGAGGTTTTGAGGGTGCTCTTGCAAACTGCTTTTGCAGGACAAAGCCACTCTCCAGAGGAACTTTGAATAGAAAGAAAAAAGCAGGAAAATACATTAAAAGTGAAGCCGGATGCAGAAGAAGGCCAAAAGGAAAAAGAGACAACAAAAGTAGTTGCTGGAGATGGAACAGTTTTACATCTAACAATTCAGTGAGGGTTGAGGTGGTGTTAGGAAAAGCAAATGCCTTAAGCTGTGGATGGGTTTGTGATTGTGGATTGAATATCCAGCAATCCCCAGCGAGTGTTTCCTGCAGTGCCAAAGGATGCTCACAACTGCAGTGCTGCAGCCACTCCAGCATTCCCTGAGCTGTGAGTGAGCACAAAGGACAAACACACAGACAGAGACTTGGGACAAAGAGCCCAGGCTCGGACTCCAAACCTGGAATGCCAGGGAGATGAATTTTATTTCCAAGCCTCACTGCACTGGGCTGTGTAAGAAGTGCGTGGTGGGGAGGGACAGCAGGGCAGTCCAGCAAAGAGGAAGAGAAGAACAAATCCCAGGTCTGCAGTGGCTGTGTGGTGCCAGCACCTCCCAGGAAACCTGCACCAGATGGGTAAAGCCGGGATGGAACTGAAACACTGCAAATTTACAACCAATGGACAAAATCATCTTCCTTTTCATTTGTAAATTATGATCCCATGGTGGGTTTGTAAATGTTACCACACAGAAAAGTTCAAATTACATTATTGAATCTAAGTAAAACACTTAGATTCTGGACAGAAAAAGGGACACAATGTAAAGATGAGCTAGAGTCCAGTGAAAGAGATAAAGCAGTTATTACCAAATTTTTCATTAATTTTTCTCATATACAGTGAAGTTCACTTTCCCCAAACTCTCTGAACTTTATTTCTCATTTTGTGTTTGACCTTAGGATCTCAATTCAGTTTAGAAAAAAGACAAGTCAGAAAGCAGATGGAGGACATTAATACAAATAAATAACTTGGGTTTTTTTCATTTGGGGGTGGGTTTTTTTTTGTTTGTTTGTTTGTTTTTTTGGTGCACTGTGGGTTTTTTGTGAATTTTCTCCCGAGCACTCACCATGTGTGGTATTTGGGTTTTTTGTTTTTCTTGTTGCCCACCACAAGAGCTGTTCCATGAGGATGAGTTCTTTGTCCACTCTCAAGGTCTTGTAATGAATCTTTGTTTTATAATGTTTTCTTTAGGCTCTAGTTTCTGTGGCCACACAACTGGAACTTTCCTTTTAGAAAAATCAAAAGCAAATTTATTAGACCTTTTTCCTTCTGTTCTGGATAGTGGATAGAAAAGGGGGAAAAAACCACCAAAGAATCATAGTTTCAATAATCTTGTGGTGGGTTTGAATTCATTTTTTGAACATCCTTGCCATAATCCAGTTTAAAAAGTAGCATTCAGTGGGCAGATGTTTATGAAAGACCAGCACAAGATCAGTGCTCCAAACCTGAACTGATGGTGAGGTCAATGAAGTGGCCAAATGAAGTGCAATATGAAAACAAATGAATATTTCACAAAATATGCCAATGCATGGATAGAGCATGGAGAATTAATTTTCTAGGGAGAGACAAAGCTTCAGGAAACAAGCCCATGAGCTGAGGAGGTTTCTGGAGTGACTCTGCAGCAGCTCCAGTTCATCTAACAAATACTGAGCACAAAGGACTGTCACTCACTGCAGCTCAGTGTAACCAAGCACCCAAAAAGGGCTCAAAATCCTTCCCTTGGTTTGTGAGCTGGGAAATTCAGCACCACAAAGGTGACCTCAAACATCCTTGAAGCCTTACCTTCCCTGCAAAAGAAGTAGGATGTCTTTCCTGGTGGACTGGGCTCTTCAGATATGTAACAATTGTCAGATGGAAGAACAGAAACGAGATAGCACAGGCACCTTTGTCCCTCACCTGCACACAGGTAAGCAGTCCCCAGGCTGTACCAGAGTCTGTTTGCTACAGATAAACCAGTCTGTGACTTTGTTTCTTCCCTTGTGAAGATGGTAAATATTGATTTCACTGGATTCCTAGCATATTCCTACATCAGTCCTGAGATCTTCTCTCTCCCAGGATTTCAACCCCACTCTCTTACTTTCCCAAATGGACATTTTATCCCAGAGTGGGGCACATTGAGCCTTGTTCCGAGCCCCTCATGACAAGGAGGACCTTGAGGGGTGGGAGCATGTCCAGGGAAGGGAATGGAGCTGGGGGAAGGGCTGGAACCCCAGGAGGAGCTGAGGGAGCTGGGAAAGGGGCTCAGTCTGGAGAAAAGGAGGCTCAGAAGGGACCTTCTGGCTCTGCACAACTCCCTGACAGGAGGGAACAGCCTGGGGGGTAAGGCTCTGCTCCCAGGGAACAGGGACAGGAGGAGAGGAAACGGCTTCAGTTGTGCTGGGGGGGGGGGGGATGGGGGAATGGGGAGTGGGTTAGGTCGGATATTCTAAAAATTTCTTCATGGAAGGGTTGGTCAGGGTGGCACAGCTGCCCAGGGCAGTGCTGCAGTTCCCATCTCTGAGGGATTTACAAGCCCTGTGGATGTAGCACTTGGGCACATGGGTCAGTGGTGCCCTTGGCAGTGTTGGGGAATGGTTGGAGTCCATGATCTCAGAGGGTTTTTCCAACGTTAATGATTCCATGACTCTGACATGCTGCTGGCTCTTCCCAGTCTGGAGGAACACAGTGTGACTCCTGTGCTCTCTGAGATAGAAATTACCCTCTTTGCACTGTGCAAAATCTATGAAAATGCTGCAGGGGACTATGGCCACCAGCTGGGAAGCACTCAGGAGTGCTATTTACTGACAGAAAAGGGACATTTTCCTGCCTCTACCATGCAGCTAAGGAGACCTGCAGGGCTGCTGGCTCAGCCATGCCTGGAGGAGCAGCAGCACAAGGGGAGGGAGCCTAAAATCAACTGCTGAGGCCTTGGAACCTCCTGGAACACAAGAGGTATGAGTTCACCTGTACAACTCCCACTAAAAGCAAGGGAGGAAGGAATAGGTCGCATTAAAAAATGGACTTGATGCTCATCTCAAATGGCAATTGCACCTTTAAAGGCAATTGCCAAATTATTCCTGTTCAAATCAAGAGAGATCAAGACTAGGAGCTAAATGGGGGCAGCAGCTGGAGAGCTCCGGCTGGCTGAGGGTGGAATTCAGCATCAGCCTGGCAATTATTTTTTCTCTTGCACATATTGCAAAGCTTCTGAGAAGATTTCTGGAAAACACCCACAAAGGGAAGGATTCATTATTTGATGGAGACAATTTTTAGGCTGAGGCAAAAATCCAGTGTTGCCCAGTGGGTTGAACTGAATGTGATGCACATGGTTGCAGTCAAATCCAAATTTCTAAAGCACCATGTCTGGGAAGGCTTTTTCTCACTGGCTTTCCTGTTTTACCCATGTAGACATTGAGAAAGACATGGGTTTTATCTTTCAGAGCAGGATTTAGGGATCACAGGCATTACAGAACTGTGAGGGGTACATGCTGGCAAGCTGCCCACAGACTCCTGCTTTGATCCACAATCCTGTACTCTATCCTGAAAATCCTGGCATTCACAGGATTCGCTCCTCCCCTTTCACAGGAGAAGAGAAGTATAAGATAGGGGAGAAAACGCCAAAACTAATTTTATCCAAATTAATTCTAAGGGAAGTCTTGCATAGCACTGTCCTTGTGTTTTCCTCCCTAGCCCTATGTCATCCCTTACTCTTAGGGGGATAAAAAGATTATTTTGAATATGTAAAAGCCAGACAGTGGTGAAGAATTTAATCAAGATTTACAGCAACCATGGTGGTCATAACGCAAACATCACGTTTTCGGGCTTTTTGGGGGGAGCTGGTCTTGCAGTATTATATACATTTTGTATTTCTCACATAGACACACCTCCTGGAATTAAGAAATTACTTACCAGTATCCTCTGTCAACTACAAGATTGTACAAAAGTCTAGAAAATTGAATCCTAAAGGCCATCCAGAAAGCAAAATCCTGAACTCTGTTTCTGGGATCTGATTTATGACTTTGGTACACTTTGAATGGTCTATAGTCATATAAAAAAAATTAAGTTGGAGTTTTTCCTCTCCTTTAAAAATCCAGTTTATAAATCAGTCTGAAGGAATGAAACTGTAATGTTCTAGGTTTTTCCTGTAGAAGTGTTAAGCTAAAAGACTCAGCACATTCCAGAAATGATTCCTGCATGCAGACAGGGTCTCTAAAACTCCTTTCTATTTCTACACAGTCTTCTGAGTTCAGATTCTCAGCTGAGAATCTAAAACCACCAAAGCTTAGTCAATAAAAATGTATTTTTATTACATCAGAGATCGAAGACACAGATAACCCAACTCTGAAAATCCATCAAGTCCACCACTGGGAATGGTGTGGCCAAACATCCCTGCACAAGTGTGGAAAGGACCATAGAAATTAAGAATCATAATATTCCCACAAAAACACAGCAAGAAGCAATAGCATTAGGAGGTAATAATTTAGACTGCTTCACCATGAAATTTCCTAGGACTAAGGAGAACAAAAACTGGAATTGAAAACAATGCCAGCACTGCTTTCCTTTGTTCTTCAGCCCGTCTGAAGTGCTCAATATGGCAGAGCCCCCTGTCCTCTGACAGGATTCCTCCAGTATTGCGTCAGCCCATAAATCCATTGTGTCCCATCTCTCCCTGTGTGTCTGGCTGTAATCTCTTATCCTTGCACCCACACTCAGAGTGGTTCTCTTCTCTGTAACCAGCAAACCAATACAGGATCCAAGGGATGCACATTAATGGTTAAAAAAAACCAAACACAACCTTCTCAAAAATACAAACACAACCCTTCTCAAGAGAACCAAACAATTATGTTCATGCTGGTCATGAAGCATTAGGAAATCAGGGCCAGCCAGAGGGCCCAGAGTGCCTGAATCACCCCAGCTGTTCCCTGACTCCAAGATGAAAGTTTTAAAATCTTTCCCTTTTTAGAACAGTGGCAAACACTGGCAAAATTGATGGCTCACAGTCAGAGCAGAGAACAGCTGCCCCACCCCAGAGATGAAAAACAGGAACATTTACCTCCAGCTTCCTTCTTCATAAGGTCTTTGTGGGGAATGGAGGGAATTGAAAATTCAAGTTCCCTCCGGTATCCCTGTCCTTTGAACTGCAGGGAGCCCAATCTGCAGGGAATGCATAGGCACGTGGGACATACTAGTGACTCCCACACCACACCATTTACCCTTCCCATTTCTTGATATTAAGTTTTTAGCTTTAATTCTTTTTTGATAAGTGAATTTTCACAAATTTTCAGCTGACAGTTGTACTCCCATGTGGAGAAAAGAGGGGCTGACTTCAGTGCAGGGATGTGGTATGGAAAGGTGACCAGAAGCTGTTGTATCTGACACTGATACAAAGCCGAGGGACAGACACATGGTTGCTCACAATGCGAAATGCTGGGATGAACTGATGCATTCTGTGGGAGTCATTCTTGTTTATCCTGTTCCTCATCTTTACATTTAATTCTGACATTTAAACTGCAGCCAGTTCTGGCTACATCCTGCCAGTAATTTTGTACAATATCAGCACCTCAGTGGATCAAAGCAAGCACTGAATTCAGCTCTGGAATTCTGCTTTGGACTATGTTTAGACTGGTTCCATGCACAGAGCAGCCCAGCTGTGTGTTTGGTTTAGGAGGATCTGCAAAACCAATCCTTGGTTTGGGTCTTTACATCCCGGCTGGAGGTTGTGCTACTCCTAAAGCATGTTTTGTGTTTAAGTGCCTCCAGAATAAATTGATTCAATGCATTCTAAATCCACTCCCATGCAGAGAAAGCAGAACTGATGAGGGGACTCCCTTCAAAAGTGCACTCTTGCTCAAATCAAAACACTAATTCAGGTAAAGCTCCTTTCAGCTGAAAAGTAATCACAGAGGCAGGGGCTTAGCAAGTGGTGTTTGATAAGGGTTCATTATCATAGCTGCAGCCATTCCAGCGAATCCCAGCAGCTCTGTACCTTCGCACATGTTACCATCCTTCATTTCCTTGAGTCCCCTGCAAATCTTTCCCCAAACACAGGAAAGCCTCAGATTACACACAATGGAAAGAGTGATGGTTTGTGGTAAGCCGATGTCTGAACACCCCATATCCCTCCCCTGAACAGAAAGAGGAGGGACTATTTAAGGAAGTACTTGGATATGTTCCCCTTGCTATGCATAGGACATGAGGACTCCAAAACATTACAGTCTAGGCTGTGGATGAGAACCATCAGATTTAGGAATCTCCATCACATCAAGGATAAATGCAATACCCTAAGCTGGCACAAAAACAGGGATTGCCCGCTGAAAAGATGGTAAGATATGGAGACAGAGCAGGTCTGTAGTTCTTCCTCCATTAATTCTGGTGGATCAAGGAGTTTTCTCTGCTTCTACAACATAAAGGAACAGAATTTTCCATGGGCTTCCAATGCAGCAGTGCACAGGAATCCTCCACAATCAATACCTTTAGTCCCAAATCTGATATGTAACTGCCCCAAGGCAATGTAAGGAGCTGAACTCCCCAACAGAGGCCCCAAAACCCAAACCCCAGCACTGAACCCGCTCAACAAAGGCGCCAGGTGCATGGCAAGGCTGGTACAACTGAGTCTTCACTGGCTTTGCTTCTTCAGCAATTCATCTGCTGTTTTTTGGACAAATGTGCATATTTGTATTGTACAAGACCCTACTGGGGGAACCCAAGATGAAACCTTTCCTTGGCAAAACCTTTTGAGCTTCTAAAAAACTGTCTATGTGAAGAGTAGATTTAGCATTAGCACTTTGCACCATAAGAAGACAAAGGCTTATGTATTAAAATTAAAAAATATTTATTTACAATATGATCCCTGCCCCTAAAAGCACCCACTGCCAGCTAGACAGCAAACCCTATGCAGTTGAGGCTGTCTCAGTGATCCTCGAGGATTCTGTTCTGCTGAACATTCTCCCTCCAGCAGCAGCTCTCAAACCACTGAAGGGCAATGCTCTGCTTTAGCACTGGCCTTGTTTAAGTGTCTGCACTTGTCAGCCATCCCCCACTTGGATGAAACAGATAAGACCCCAGATAAGAGCCTTTCAGGACGACTCCCTTCCCCTCACCCTCCTTCCCTGCCTACAGACCTGCCCTCAGCAAAGGACTTCTCAGTATTTCTCCTGTCCAACCCAATCAGACACTCCGAGTTCAATGCTCTCTTTTTATCCTTCCACATGACATGTGGAAATGGGGAAAAGAGCTAAGGGGGCAAAGGAATGACAATCCTGATGCTTTTGTGTGCAGTTAAAATGAAAGGGAAGAGGGGATGTTCTGCTACTCTATGTTATTTTTATTAAATCCCTTCATAAACCTTAGCTTGTTTACGCAACTAATTTAAGACCCTCTTTTTCACCTATCAGAAACTCCCAGATACTGTAACCTGTTATTTCTGGTGCATCCTAGTATTCCACACAAAATGATCCTCAGGTCTGAACTCAATTTCTTCACTGACACTACCCACTGGTGCACCAAAAAAAGATCCCTTTCCTTCAGGGCAGACATTCACTGTTTTACCATTTTTTTCCCCTAAGAAGATCCCAAATGTGCTTCTTTCATGCATCCTTCAATTGCTGATTAACAGCTAACTACTTCCACTCTGGAATATCAGCCTATGTATTCCTTGCATGTTGTACATCAGGCTGAGACTGTAAATTCCTCCAGGCAGGCATCTGCTTAACCTACGTGTTTGAAAAAAAGGGGGATTGGGTCAGACTGATTTTTCTCAGCTGACAAGGGGAGCCAGGCAGAAATAAAGAAAGAAAATAACCATGAGGGCAAAAAGGGAAAACAAAGAATGTGGAATGAAGGTAAGGAAGGAAAAATGAAAATAAAAGGATTGCTGGAGAGTGGGAATAGAGAGCGAGCTAATATATTTGATGAAAATGCAACATTAGCAAGCACAGTGTGATTTGACAAGTGTGAACAAGCCTCCACCAATGTTAAAAAGCACTACATCTGGCAATGTGTCAATGTTTAAGCAGCACTTTCCTTCTCCTTCCCATGCTGGGATTCTGCATCCTTGATATTCCCTCAGATCCACTTCTAAGCTGTTTAGGTCTACAGGAATACGTTTGTAGAGGTGGATTGGACAGAGAGCGGATATAAATTTGAAGTAATTACAGTCACTATCATTCTCTCTCTCTCCCCAGGTTACCTCGTTACAAAGGAAAAGATCAGCAAAATATTGTGAAATACTGATATCCATCCAAAGATGGGGAATCATTTAAAACAGGAATGTTGGGGTTAACCATATGGCATTTAACCTACCTATCCCCTTGTGCATATTCCTTTTACTCCAGCAAATATATGGCAATGAGATCACTTGTCTTTCAAAATACAGCAACAGTGCTGGGGCACTGAATTCAGCAGCTGCAGAATCTTAACCAGGGCAGGATACATATGTGAAAGGAATTTTAAAATTTCCTCAAACAACTTTTTCTCAGAACCCATGTTGATATTTTCCTTAAGGAAAACTGGGCTGTGTGTAGATACACATTCAGATTGGATTGTAGGACTTGGCAGTGTGTGTTACCAGTGAGCTCATACACCACACACTTGCTATTTTTATTAATCTAAAACTACCAGATTTGCTCCATGTTAACTGTTAGTTTTTAGCTGGTTGATCCCATGTCATTGTTAGCAGGGTTTGAACATTATTCTACATTTAAACCATGCTTAATCACAGCATTTTAGTCTTTTTTACCTATGGGTTCATTGGATCCATCATTCCTGCAGGTCTCAGTACAAAATATAGAGCTCTACATTTAATAATGTGAACTATGAAATCTGTCATGAAATTCCATTTTGGAGGTATTATGGAAGCAAAATATGAATTGTCAATATTTTATTTTGCTCATTATACTTCATCAATTTAAAGCAACCAAACCCACAGCAACACAAACTTCCTGTTACTTGCTCCTGCAAAGCTTATATGAGCAGATTGTTGTTTCTCCTCATATGCTAAAGCATTTGGAAGCTATCAGTCTTTTGGAGGGGGAGACAAGAAAGGAAATTCCCAAGATTTTACATGTAGGGAAAAATTCAGTCCCTGATTAACAGGTGCAAGAGTTGTTGTTTTTGCCAGATTTATTTTTGCTTCTAGCAGGACAGAGCTGAAAAATCATGGGTCTAATAAAACAGATTTATCATCTAGATAAAAAGTAGTTTCTTTATCCTCTGCACTCTGTGTCCCGTGCTGCTAAGGAACTCTTCAAAATTCTTTTGTTTTTGACAATAAAATGGTTCCCATGGCAACACCATCTGATGTCACAGGAACAACACACGTGAAGTCATAAATCCTTCAGAAGAATAAATAAAATCACAAAGGAGGGTCAAAATTTTACATATCTGTGATTTGAGTTTGATATTGCCTTCTTTGTTCTGTACAGCTTGGTTTCACTCTCCTGCCCTTCTTTTTTTTTTCCCCTAAATATTTTATTAAAAAAAAAAAGTGGAAAGATTTGTCCCAGGAATTTCCTGTTGGCTGTTGTTCAGAAAGCAGAGAATACCAGCAATAATGTGAACAATGCAAATTTCTCCTAGGCCTGCCTGGAGCACAATTCCAAACCCCTCTCAAAGTTGGCTGAGATTTGACAGTGCTTTGGAGAGGTTACTGGGCTCTGTAGCCAGAGGTCTGTACAGAAACATTTCTCTCTCTCCTGCTCCTTCCCCCTTCTCTGGGCTCCAAGTTACAGGAATCCAACAGTTCATGTTATGGAAATAAACATCCTACTACTGCATGGTGAGGAATCCTGTAAGCAAATGGATTCACAAGGGAAAAACACAAGCTTGGATGGGGGATATGATGAAACTCAGGCCATGGCCAGTGTAGGGGAGAGGAGTGGATGAGGTGAGACCATCAGCCAAGTGTTGTGTCAGCGGTCAGTTCCAGGAGTTTAAATCCAAGACAACCTGCAGAAAGTCAGTAGTTGGGAAACAATTTACTCACCATTTTTTCCCTGCTCAGTGCTTTCCATACTTCCTGAAAGCTCTGTGCTGGAACCACAGGCACACACAGACTTTTCCTCCCTTTCCCTGCCATTTTTCTCTCTCAACTATTCCCTGTTCTTCTCTGCTCCTAAGAACCAGGCAGCTCTGAAGGGGTTTGTGGAATTAAAGTAAGAAATTAGGCAGCTCCTCGAGAATCTGCCTTCAAGAGTCAAAAGAAACATCAGCAGATTTTCAGGTCACGTGATGAAGATTTTAAGGGCTGAATTTTTAATGTGCTTTAGACATTAATGCATATTTAAGAGGACAGATGTGTTTTTCACAGCTTCCATCCAAAGATCTCAAAACATTTTTAAATAGGTTTCTAGTTTAATCTTCACTCTTTTATGAGGTAATGGAAAGGATGTTCTACCAGTGAGAGAGGGATATCCAAGCTCCCAAGTAGATCATGGCAGCAAAAATAAACAAACAATACCTTGTTATCAAGTGCAAACATACAAAACTTATCAGTCATGCTTAAGTAAGAGACTTTGTTAAAAAGAATATATTTTTAAATTACATTTTCCCCCTCAGTCTCTTACAGTGCACTGAGTTGCTAGTTCAGACATTTCCCCAGCTGAGAAAACCAGAAGTGTGCCCTTTATGTAATGAAATAGAGTTCACATATTTGCATTGCTTCAGGAGCTGGGACTTTTTGAAAATACAGCTATCCTGAGACTCCATAAAATCACAAGAGCTGGCAGCCCTGAGATTCGGACAGGAAGTAATGAATGGTAATGCTTTCCCTCAGAACTCTAGGGATAGGTAGAGCACAATTACTAAAGTATGAATTTACACCAGGCTGTGCTTAAATATGCTCCCTGAAAAAGAAAAAAGTCTCTTATTACCAGAAGAGGCCAAAGTTACCAGGTGTGTAATACATCATTATCAACAAATAGCTCATACTTCAGTGTCTCCTGGAGCTATGTAGGAGCAACAGGTCAGAACTGGCTTCAGGAATACTTTCTACTCTGCCTTTGCTTCCTGCAATGTTTGGCATTCCCCTGTGAAAACACTGACTCAGAGCAGGGCAGCTAAAGAGATAACAGGATCACAGCCCAACCTCTGTGGCTGTTGTACTAGAGGGATGGGAGCACAGTCATGGAATATAGACATGGAATATAGGCATGGAATGTGTCCCTGCTGGACTGACCAGTGCAGACACAACCCTGTGGCAGCCCCTGTTGAATGTTAGAAGTTCAATCCAGTGTAACAGAGAGTTGTGCCTACAAGTGCAATTTTCCATAACAACCAAAGTTCCTCAGGAGGTGACAGTGGATGGTGTTGAAGTGCTTGGCTGTGGATGTCAGAGAGCTTTGTCTGAGGTGAAAAATTCCAGTTGCCATCCTTTGGATGTCAGCAGCAGAGGGTTATTACCAGTGATGACCTAAGAGTGCTATATATACTTGTATCACATATGTGGTTATGGGAACCACCACAAAACTGCTGTATTTTCAAACCCATGATATAAATTTCCAGCTATTATATAAAGTGGCTTTCTATTTCACTGCTAGGGTGCACTAGTCTCTTTCTATATCATTCCCAGCATAGTTACTATAGTAACTAATGCATTGCAAAAGAGAAGAAGAAGATTAAAAAAAAAAAAAAAAAGAGAAACTTTACAAATTATGAAAACCAAATATGGGGATTGTCTTTACAAAACCTAAAAACACACTGTGAAGATTGCAGGCACAGTTGTGTGGCCATTTGTTTGGAACTGCCAGCTCCATTTCACTCAGGACCTTGTCACTTGTTTCACATAAAATGTTCAGCCCAACAGTTCTGTGGCCCTGAGCACTGCAGTACCAGACAGTCCTGGACTGCATGAAAAAAAGATTTTATTCCCTTCATCAACATGCAGAACTGCAAAAATAATTTCCTCCATGTTCCAGTTAATACTGCAAAGCTTTCAGATCCAGGAACATTTTTATAGTTTGCATCAAACGATCATCTTTAGGAGAGATAAGTGTCTGAAATCCATGAAGAGTTTAAAATTTCACATTTTCAAGTTTCATGTGCGAAGCAACTGTCTTTGGCTTTAGCAGAGCAGTGTGGGAGTGACAGATCGACACACAAAGTAACAGAAACTGTTACATAATAGTACATACTACTGAGGAGAAACCTCAACGAAACAGAGCTGTCTAAAGTCAGGCATTAAAGAACTTCTAAGCATCACTTTACCTGCGTGCATGTGTATGTTCATACAGTGCAGTCTGGTTTTCACTACCACATGCAAATCTTCATGTAAAATATCATTATCTCAGCCCCAGATTCACCCTGTTGACATTCCACAGCTACAAAAAGCAAACCAGTCAGGGGACAGTAAAATGAAACATGAGAATAGAAATTCAAGAGCTTCAACCTCATCAACATTCCCTTGTCTAAGGATATTCCTGATAAAACCTATAGCTCACTCTCTCTGTCGGCAGTTCTCTTTCCTCAGCCTTCTCTGATATTGTCTTCCAGATGAACAGCAAAGCCATCATCTGGTTGTTTTGTTTTGTTTTTGTTTGGATTTTTATTTGTTTGTTTTTCTTTTGGTTTGGTTTGGTTTTGTGGGTTTTTTTGGTCTAAATATTATCCTGTTCTCTGGAGTCTCCATGACGCTGTCAGGAAAAGCCACTCTCTCCATCATGTCCTGGAGAGTCATTTCAGGGATGCTTTCTGCATCTGACATTTCCCAAACACTTTTGAGAGAATGTGAAAAGCAGTAAAAACGGTTTCCACTAAATCTCTTGGGACTGGATAGGTTGAGCCATCAGCTATTCAAAGGCTCTGGCAGCTGCTCCAAAGTTGCATGTCAGCCACACAAGTGAACCCTTTGGCTCCAAAGCAGACAAAGAACACATGGAAAAGTGCCAGCACAATCAATTCAAGAATAAAAACATAGCAGACCAGTTGGAAATTTTTTTAAGACCTTCTTTCATTTTGCAAATATTTTGCAAACCTCAAAAAAACAAGGGAAGCTCAAAAATAAAGGGTTTGCCACTGGTTGTTTGGGTTGGCTGCAGGAAATGTGGCAATAAAGCTCAGCTTCAGCCTGCTCTAGGTATCAAACCTCACAGAGAAGAGGAGAGAATAGAATCTCACTGAACTAATGGCTATACAAATAAACCTGGAACAACTGGGGAGGGAAGAACTACACAGAAACTTGACTCTTATCCCCTTGTCTAGAAACTCACAGGAAGATCTCAGAATTTTAGAATGCAAAAAAAAAAAATTGCATTTTCTAATCAGCCAAATTACAGCACATAAAGAGCATCTAACAAAGAGTTCTAAGCTTTTCCCAGTGAACCTGAATTGACAAGTTCACCTGTATTTCTCATTCCTTTTGATTTTCCTCTTTCCCTCAACACACAGAAAAGATAGCACATACTCTTCAGACAGTCTAATATTTTTTTAATCAAAAGGAAATTAAAGAAGAGGCAATGATGTACATTCCTTCTGGGGAAAGTAGAAGCCTCATTCCTATCCTGTCTTAAAATAGCCTGATTGAACTACAATATTTGCATTACAATTCTGGGTCAGCTGCACCATGGGATTAGGCTGCAGATCAGAGGGTTGTTAAGTTTTTATTTTCAGCCTTGTAGATTTTTCACATTATACCCATTCTCCTGCACATTCCTCCTGATATTGTATATTGATGCAGTTTGGAACAATTGGAGAGATTTACTCCCTTGATATTTGGAGGAAGAAACAAGCCTAGGGCAGTTTTATTCATTGGAAGTGGAAATCTTTGCTGCAGAGTATCAGGTGTCAAAGTAGACAAAAGAGCCTTTGATTCTTTTCAAACATTGATTCAGATTCTGATATTCTCTACTTCTGGGTCAAAATCCAGCATTCTTCACTCCAGTACTCTGGATTTCATCTGGACTATATAAAATGGGGACTAAATAATGCTTATGAGGTGTCATCTGGGATAAAACCCTTTCTGTCAAGAACAATTGAACAAAAGTCTACCACAGCTCAGCACAAGTTGCCAAATAATTTCACTTTCTTCACATATTGTATGTCAAATTTTTGAACATATTTTTATCAGAACAATGTGAAAACTTATTCACTGGCAGGTTTTGGTGGCCAGTTCACATGCACAGTTGAGGCTGAGGTGTTTGGTTACCCAGCCCAGGTGCTTCTCTTTGGGCAGCACTGACTCAGCAGTGCCCAGAGCTTGGAAAGGCCCATCCCTCCAGAGCTGCACTTCACACTCCTCTCCCATCCCCTGCGTGAGCAAGGAGCCCAGCATTTGTTGATCACAAAGGGAATTTGAAGCATTAATTAAAGCTCTTTAAAATCAGTTGCTGAGAGGAGCTGCAAGAATATGAAATATTACCTGCTATGTAGTGAAGTAGTGAACAAATCTTTGAGATTGAAGAGTGTCTCTAGTCCCTAATCCTGAGTAGTGCAGCAATTAAATAATTCTAGGAATGATACTCAGTCCTAGTCAGTGGCTGTACTTCTATCATATTTCCTAGAAATGTGCTCCTCTGTGCTCTGACTCAGTCAAGAAGAAATTTCATCATCTCTTTTTACCTCCTTTGTATCATCTTTAATGGATTTTCCCCAGAGTTTTTTCCTTTGGGTTTTATGTTGCATGTTCTGGGTTTTCGTTTGCAACCTCACAGCATTTGTGACTTTATGAAACATTTTACATTATGAGACCATTTCTCTCTTACATTTCTCTACCAAGTTGTACATAAAAAAACTCTTTTGATTTGCCTTATGAGTCAAACCTCCAGATATTTCGTGCTTCGAGTTGATGCTGATTTTTCCCTGCTTTGCAAAAATATTTTCTTAGACTAGAACTTACACACAGATTATAATGCATACATTTTTAGGGAGAAAATCACTGGACAGGATCTGACTGGAGCAAGGAACAATCTTTCCAAGGAAAAGTTAATGTTCCTGACTGTGCCACAGAAAAAGATGTTTTATTTTCATCAGATAATTTATCCTTATCATACCACTGTAATTTCAAAGTGACCCAATGGTAAATCTTCCTGTTCTGAGCAGTGAAAACACTAGTATTTATTTTGATAGCAAAAATATTTCCCTTTATTAGCAGAAGAAGTGGCCTAGACAAGGCCAAGTGGTTGATGAGCTGTAATTACTTTCACGATTGATTAGTAATCCAAGTGTATGTCCTGTTATTTTTGTTATTCCTTTGCTATCATTTCTGATACACTGATACACAGGAATCTCAGTCTGATTTCTGTACCAGCGTGATCTGTCATGCAAACAGAGGAGTGAAAAAGGGCCATCCACTTTCAATTCTGTAGAAGATGTTTGATTTTCTGTGATAGGAAATTCTGATGAAGAAGCCAGAACATGACACACATTCCAACATGACACACACCAATTTGATTAAGAGCTGGCTGACAAGCCTGAAAATTTAACAGTTTGGAAAAAAGCTCCCCTTCTCCCCTTCTCACCCTGCTTGACACAAATCTCTGCTTTGAGTGTCTCCTGGATATGTAACATATATTCTACAAGAACAGAAAAGATTGGGTTTTTTAAACTACCTACACATGGACACAAACCAACTCTCTCTCCCACTTCCCCTTCCCTTTCTCTTTGTCTCTCCCACTTTCACCACACAGCCCAGACCTGAGATGGAAAAGCCCCAGTTACCTCCTCAACAGAAAACAGGAACAGCATTTCATGTATATTAATGAAGATGCATTAAACATCTTTTGCTGTGACTGAGCAAAACAGTGATTGAAACCCAGAAGTTATTGAGAGGGGGAGAGAAAGAGAGCAATATAGAAACAAACACAACAGTCTGAACATGCCGAGGGCAAAGCACAGACTTTCACCTCCTTCCTGGGAGCATTTGTAATGGAGAGAGCACATCCCAAGTCTCATCAGGTTCTAGTGCTCGCTTGGAATACGACACTCCTGAGTACTTTTTTATGGCTTAATTTTGTTTAATGTTATTGTTGCTAATATCCACTTAGAAGCACGGAATTAAAATGGGTTTTGTTACTACTACCACCATATTTTTATGTTTGGTGAGCTGATTATTTAGCCTTCCTTCCTAATGGGATCTGAAAGGAATATGATGCTTAGTACTTTTGTGCCCCAGTTTTTTCTGGGTGTCTCCATCCTGCATTGCCTGGGGATGTTCAGTGTTACCTCACACTCCCTCTGCTGGCTCTCAGGCACTGGAGCAAAGAGACTGTTTTGGTTAGGTCCTACAAGCCCCAGATATGTTTATGATTAGTTTTATATAAAAACAAGAGTAGAATTTAAAGGAAATTCCTGCTAGGACCATTCAGTCTTCCTTCCAAGAGACCCTTCAGGGGATCTCACCAGCCATGGAGACAACCCAAGTCCAGCAGCCGAGCAGGCAACACTTCAACTGCCCGTCTCAAATTAGGTGTCTCAGAATCCTATACGACCAGATTTTCCCAAAGAAGTATATTAGACTCAGGTAACAGTCACAACTATGAAAAACTTTAGGAGAAAATCAGCAAGCCATCATTTTAAAGCGACAAATATGAAAGATGGATGAGAAGCAAACTGATAGCGTGCAGAAGGAGGAGCCTAATTAATCACCAGGATAGCAAGGGGAGCTCAAATTAGAAGATTCAGCCCTGCATGCCTACAAAAATATGTTGCCAACACCAAACATGATTCCTGGTGATAATATGACCCTCTTAACCCATCACTCATGGCTCATTTCTGTAATAATTGTGGAATTAGCACACAAGAACCAAGAATACTCTCAACAATTTTGCAGCATTGTGCAAGAACCACCTCACTATCTGCATCTCAGGTCTTTTTCAACCTTCCAGCTGGCCCTTCTGCTCTTCCATCAACACAGTTGACACAGCTGACAAGTTTATCTATCTTAACTGTGCCCTCCCTAGCTCAGCAATAATTGCTGACAAGTATCTCTGCTTTCAAAACAAGCTGAACTCTGGGTTTGCTGCAAAATCATGTCTGGAGCAATGAAAGGATCCTGTACTCACCTGGAATCTCTTTTCCAAGAGTCTAGGTTGACTTCTATTCTTCATGATTCTCCTCAGAACTGCTGTCTCCAACAGTGAGACCAATTCCTCCCAGGCTGAGGAGGATTCCCCCCAGTTCCTCCTCCCTGCACAGGAGCCTGGGAATCTGCTGACAGGACTATGCAAGAAGCACCAGCCTTCCATCTCACCTTCTATTGGGACCCTCTTAATATTCTGAAGAGACCAACAACTCACTTCTGAGTTTGTCAGACCAGTATTTCAACAGTGAAACAGAGGACTCTGGACCAAGGTATCTGAGTAGAGACTTGCTACAATATTCTCTCAGTATCTACAGCAAAATGTACAGACGACCTAGTGGATATGAGAGGGAAGAGAAAGTTCAAACAGAAATACAATCAATTAACACCTTTTCATCACTTAGAACTCACACCTGTTCCTTCTAGGTGGTCTGTTTCCCAATGGCAGGGTGCAGAGATGGGAAGGGTAGAAATGGTTCAGTCCCACTGGAAGAGCGGCTGCCAGCGGCTCAACGATTGGTGAGAAGGGAAAAGCTCCCAGGAGCTGCAGCACATGAGTGCCACAAAGACAAGTCCAGAGACAAAGGTTATGGCAATGACAAACAGACCTAATGCATCCTGCTCAGGCACAGCAAAATCCAGGCCTGGCACAGACCTGTTTCGAAGGATACAAAGGCATTGCGGAAAAACTGCAGAGATATCCAATGAAAAGAAAGTATTTTAGACTCTGTTTTTTAAAATGGATTTTTTTTCTAGCTCCTTTTAACAGATCCCTTATAACAGATCAGAAAATTTCCTCAGGATTTCTGATGCTTTGCTGGGAAAATCCTGCAATATTTTGGACTTAAAGGAAACAAACATAACTAGAGTACCAGTCCCTCCATGTCAATCTGAAACATCCATGTTCAGGAGCTTCTCCATACACCTGGTAACTTTCTGAACATGGTCCCTATTGCTGATCCCTGGTGGAATTGTCTTTATGAGAGAGTTCTATATGCAGTGAGAGTGTGGTTCATGATAACTGAATGTTAATATTAACATCACTAGGCAGGTTATTGCCCACTGCCTGCAGTTGCTGCTCCTACAAGGTGACTTTCAGCTCTCATTAAGTGGAAGTAACACAATCCCTGGCAAATGCACAGAATGGCTGGGAAAAATATTACAGACACAGAACTACAACTCCCAAAACTGAGAGCCTTTTCCTTTAATGCAATAAATGAAGCTGTCTTGAGGTAAAAAAGTATTAAATCACACCCAGATTAACCTAATGTCACATGGGGTCTTACAGGTCTGTAAATAGGTAGAAGGAGTAAAATTTTTATGGGCCAAACACAAACCCATAGGTCATATATTCTTCAAAACCTACCTAAGGTCAGTGACAATGACAACCATGCTTTAATAAATCAGTTTGTCCTAAAAGGAAGCATAATTATGTCTTGACTTCCCTCAACAAGTGGTGTGGGGTGTGCAGCTGGAGCCACCTGGCACATGCTGGCCCTGAAACATCTGGATGGACAGTGCCTCACTGGAGACTGCTGCCAGTGCTGCCAGACTCCCAAGTGCTGGCACAAAGGCTGAGAAAGACTTGCTCAGCATTTACCTTGGCCTCACAGGATCCAGGTGGATCATGTGCCAATGTGGGAACAGGCCAAGTGTGTAACTACAGAGTTTAGAAACAGTTCTCTCTAAATTTCTCGGTCATTTTAAACTCATTGAGCTAGATTTTGGATTCCAGGCTGGGGCAAGAACACTCTGTGTCTAAATGGAGAGATGTACAAGAATAAGAAAGATGCACAAGAAAAAACTTTCCTGGCTTTGTCCCATTCTGTCTATGACAGATGAATAGAACAGGAGCAAAACAAATTCTGCAGCACAAGCCCAGGATTTTGCCCAAATTATAACCAAACTATAAAATTGTGGGATCATACCCTGGAAGAGCCTTGCAATCTAGTCCTTCTCCCTGCTCTGCAGTGAGATTCGTTTGTCCTTATGTAAATTCTTCTAAAAAGTCTTTCAACTTCCCTAAGAAATCAATTTCAGTACTTTATTGCCATTATCATTTGAAAAGGTTTCCTAAACTATTTTCTGAGATTCCTTGCTTAAGTGTAGACTGTTTTCTCGTAGTTTATCCACCATAAAGAAAAATGGATCCCTTCTCTCTTTACATCAGCCTTTTATATACTCTAAAACTAATATTAGGTCCTTTTATAGTTGGGTAAAGAATTATATTTCTGCTTTTGCTTCAGACAAAGGATCAACGGTATTTGCAGTCTCTCCCAAGCTATTGAGCTATAAATCTGAATAATCAGGTATATTCTCTTTGTTGCACTCCAGACACACTCCACCAGTTCAAGATCATGAAGATCTCTCAACAAGATCTCTCTTACTTGTCAAACTGAACCCCAGGCAGCAGGCCTTACTGGGTAAGAAGAAGGAATTGTCATCTTTCAGGCCTGAGAAGCAAATTTACCATTATACTTTGCCAAGTTTGATTTCAGTGGAGCCAAAGATGTTTCTGGTACTGTGACTTCCATCCCTGCTGTTCCAGCTGTTCCCTCAGCTGATGCCAAAGAATAAGGTAGCTAAAGACTTTGTGGTGTCTGGGATGGAGGCTTTATATTCTCCAAAATTCTGTAGTTTGCTGCAAATAAATTGGACATGTGTGAACTGACAGATCCTCTGTCTTCTTTGAGGTGGAAAAGATCAGACACCACAGTTGTGAAGATCCCAAAGGTCAGCTCAGGTCTGTGTTACTGTACAATGCAAAGCCCACAGGGAAATAAAACATGGACAGCTGGGAAATATCTCCTCAGTTCCAAGCTCCATTTTATTCAGTCATTCCAATCAGTGCATGTTGCATCTTTGTTCCAGCAGAAATAACTATAATGAAGAAACTATTTCAGTTAATGATTCTGTTTTTTCAATACTGTATTTATGCTGAAGACTCAAAAATACCACACGAATGAGAAATGAGAAACAGGACTGCAGTGAATGATAGCAGGTCTGGCACACAACTTCAGCAGAAAAGACAGGAAAACATGTGAGGACCAAATCAGTCAGTGTCTCAAGAAAAGTCCAAATGAACATTTTCAGGCTGGCCACTCTGTTCTAGTACTTCAGTCATGTGAACCAACATTCTTCATGTAAATTCTTCTAAACTCCAGAACTGGTGAACTAGACACCTAATCTTTTTAGAACCACACCAGAGAAATAAAGGGTTAACATTTAAATGTTTAAGGTTTAACTAAGTTAAAGGGAGAGCAATGGTGTTCCCAGTCTGACAAAAAATTGAAGGCAGGAATTATGTCCCACAATCTGCCCAAAATAAAACAAAATTCAGACTAATGCTGATGAACTAAGCCCAGCGCTGTTTGCCCGCGGTGATCCTTGAACACAGAGCACGCGAGTGCGGGGAGGGCGGGCACTCTCCATGCAGTGCATTAGTGCTCCATCACCTCCGCCAAAGTGAGCCATTACTTACTCAAAGTGCCCTCCTGACAGGCCCCTTCTGGGACAGACAACCTAGCGCTTTTGCTTTCGGAAGGGGAGTTTGGAAGATTCTTCCATTTTTGTTGGGCAGTCCCCTGGGTTTCCAAACCTCATGCATTATGGATAGGATCTTAATGGAGCCTGGCTGCCTAAGCTCTGCTTGCTGAGCCTTTCAGATCAAGACAGTCACTGCTGCTCTACGCTTTCTGCTTTTCCTTCCATCATATGCAAACACAGATTTTATTTCCTGTTCTATGTCTGTGAACCCCATTAAAAGCCAATTCTGCTTATTACCAACAGCTTTCTTTAAGCTCCTTTCCCTCCAAGGATTTTCCCAGGTTCAGGACAAATCAATCTGCCATGACCTGGCCTGTTGCCATCTCTGGCTGATTGGACTGGTCCCCCAGTTTGCAGTGGGAGAGCACCTCCAGCTCACTGTCACCTCCGTGGTACGGTGCAGCTGGCCACTGTGTTGTCCTTCTGTGCCCAGCCTCATCAAAAACAACAGTTCTTGGACATAAATGCCCTCAAATTACATCTCTCTCCTGTAACACAGCACCACAATATTCTCTGTAGCACTTGCCCACAGGCTGTAGCTCTATTAGTGGTCTCTCATTGGCAAATGCACCAATGATCTGACTTCAGGCAGAAAAGAACTCACTTATGAAATATTCGTCAGTTTCAATAGACAATTAATATCCAATAACCTCTTAATGAAGAGTCTCTGATTTTAATGCAGCTTTGTAGCTATGTCCCAATCTTCTTTAGCTAAAAAACTTGTCATGTTTTATGAAGACTATGAAACCTCACCATTGTTAGATATAGGGGAATGTGAATGGATTCATGTCTTCTCTTACATAAAAGAAAGGGGTAAAAGAGAAATATTTTTCTTCCACACTAAAAATCTCAGTTTTCTATGGAAAGAAAATGTTTCAAGAGGGTGCAGTGAGGCTCCTCTTCTCATCTTTTCCTAGTGACAATTACATCTGTTAAAAGCAGAAAGCTATTGTTTTGAAAACTATGTCAGAGTAGCTCGATAATAGACAATAAAATTGTCCCCCCTCCACCAAAGCAGATCATCCGCTGCCTTATCCTTGCTGGTTACTTGTGCCTGGGCTTTCCCACAAATGCATATGAACACTCTTACTGCAGGCAGCACAGTTTTACAAACAATTGGAGACAAGAGGCACTCCAGATCTGGAGGAGCCTCTACAATGAAAATTTTGCAAATCTGGCAGTTTGAGTAGTCCTTGAACTCCTGTCCATCGATGTTGAGGCTGTTTCCAGAGACAATGAGGACCAATGCAAACATGAGCACTCCTCCACCCAAAGAGCTCTGTTGGGAAAAGGCTGATTCCCTGTTGGAGCTGGAGGAACCAGGGGCTTTGTGCGATGATCCCAGCTGGAAGTGGGTTTGCTGACATAATATCTGCTGAGCGGCAGAGTTTATTTGTAATATTCTTTGTCTTCCTTCTTCTAACGTGTTTTCCCCCAAAGGTTTCTACATGGAGGGAATTTCCTTTTAATCATCCCCACGTAACATCAGTAGAAATGTTTCAGGCTGTTAAACAGAAACAACATCCAGCCTTCCCTGAGCTCTTCTGCCTTTACTGTCTGGAATCTATCCATTAAGAAAGAACAGAATCAGACTAAAGTGATCAAAAAGCCATAATAGAGATATAGGAAGTAATTAAAACTTATTTTGTAGTTAGAAATGGTGAACTCATTGGAACAAAAATATGTCTAGCTATTTTAAGAACTGTAGGGTGTCCTTGTCAAGCTTTATAACTGACTAGCACATACAAACAAGAGCTGGCACTAAATATAATGGTATTTTATAAAGTGTGTATACAAGATGGTAGCAAGATAAACTGTAAAAACAGACAATAAATCATATTTTTCACTTAACCCTGACTACATCACTTGTCTTCTGTACATAACCCTTCTCTCCAAGGAACCATTCTAAACTGGCCACATCACTTGTGTTCTGTATGTAACCCTTCTCTCCAGGGATTTATTTTATTCCAGACTCCAGGAACAGTTAGAAAGACAATTGTTATTTAAAATATAGAATGGGGGAAACAGCCATGGCCTGGTTTCCATTGATTTGTCTTCCTCTAGTTACACAGGCCCAAAGTGCAAGATGGGTAATAGTCCTTCTTGCATTAATGTTAAGCTAAAAGGTCTATAGCTTTAATCCTCAAGGACTGGATCTGGACGCCGTAACCCACCTGTCCCACTGCTGACAAGTCCAGGCAAAGGCATAATTCCTGAGAAAGGAGATACACAGCAATCCCAAGGCCTTTCCTTTCAGCCACAGGTTCCAGCTAACCCAAACTTCCTGCTCACATAATGATGAAGACACGTGGGGCCTTTGCTTTTCCCACAGGTGAACAATAAAACTTGGGTTTAACTGTGGCTGCAGCCTCTGGGCATCAGAAGAGTTCATGTGAGTTCAAAAGAAGGTAGGAAGCTGTATTTACTTTGGGGAAATCCTGAGTAAAAATAACATGGTTTTGTGCTTCTGACACATGCACAGTGAGCTTAACAGATATGAGTGGTGCAAGATCCTCCTTTGTATCTTACTTGCAGCAGTACCCCCTGTTTTGACCTTGCTGCTGAGCTGCTCAAACTGCAGATGAATGGAAAAAAATCCTCAAATACCACCCAAAAAATATAATTTTGGAGGGGGGAAAAAAGAAAACCTAGTCAAGATGACACACATATATGGCTTGTCTTAAGATGAGGGGATAATATACCATTTACTCCTTAGCTTAGGCAAGGCCAAATACAAGATTCCTTGGAGTAACAGAATTTTTCTTTCTTATTTCCCTTCACTGGCTACCAGTGTTCCTTCCTTAAAGCTTTCAGCACTTAAAGAGCTCATATCCTCAAGGATAAGCATGACACAGATTTACTGCTGTAATAATATTACTCCCTGGGTGAATGTTTTTACACAGGAATAAGCATATCCATATGGTGAGATATGCTGGAATGGATGGAGCACTGGAATTGCATCTCTGGTCAGTCGGTGGAAGTTTCTCTGTGGACAAGGCCAGGAAGATCGGATCCATTATCCAGTCCCACAAAACCAGGCAACTCACTCTTCTCTGAAGATCCAGGAGCAAAGGCATCCTTCCAGCGTTGCCTGCTTTTAAAATCATGAAGGAGTATAATTGTGTAATCTTTTGTCCAGAGAAGCTGTGGCTGCCCCTGGATCTCTGGAAGTGTCCAAGGCCAGGTTGGACGGGGCTTGGGGCAATCTGGGATAGTGGAAGGTGTCCCTGCCCATGGGAACATGATTACCTTTAAGGTTCTTTCCAACCCAAACCATCCCATGATTCTGTTATGTCTTCCTGTTCTACACCCACTATGATCCCCAACAACACAGAGTCAACCAATTTCTGATGAATTCCGAAACACTGGTTTCCAGGTCTGACATAATTTTAAATGGCCTCCTGATGATAAGACACAAAGGCATTTTGGAAAGCATGTAAATGAAGATGCTTTCAAACAGTTCTGTGTATTATTATTCCCTGGCAATGTAGGTGGGTGATACTGGAATGAAGAGACTGACAGAAGAGCTGGACAGTACAGTTTTCCCTGCCTTGGGAAGTTCTGTCAGTTCAAAAGGCAATCAGTAAAGCCAAGCAGATGGTAAAAAATAGGAACCGAGGCAGAAAGAGAGAAAAATGCAGTTCCTTGAGCAACACTCACACATTTCCAAGGTCTCATTGCAAACCAGGACAGTGAGTTTCTTGCAGAGGGAGATGAATTATACAACACTGAGCCATATCACTGCACACACAAAGCTGCAGTAAATGAATTGACTGATAAGTAAATCAGACATCAAGAGCTACTGAGCACTGCCCAGGAACTCCTGCTGCTCTATCCTTCCTATGGACACAGATGACATAACATTGGAGTGGTCAGAACCAAACCTTATCACATGTGAACACCACAGTCCCTTTAGAGCAAAATGCCAATGCAGATTCCTTTTGTAGCCCAACAATGAAGAAGAGCCTCTGCTTTTGGATCAGGACAGTTCAAATTCTATCTCTGGTTGACCACAAAGCCCCAAGTGACTCTAAGATGCAGTAGTGACATCTCTACACAGCTTCAGAGGCCACAGATTGTTTCCATATTCTAATTACCACAACTCATTACAATGAAAGAAAATAACTTCTATTCTTGAGTCACAGATGCAAAAGGAAGATCTTGTGGTTAAAGTAAAAGGGTTCACAGAATCCAGAGGCCTTAATTTTTTTCTCCTTCCAACTCTGTTGCAGACTTCTAGTGCAATAACTTTCACTTTCTTCCACTGAGTGTTGGAAAACTTAACAAATCTGTGCTCATGAGCTTTTTGAGGTGCTAATTTAAATGCCTTGCACTGTCACAAAATACATAAAATAGCTTACAAGAAGAATGTTTATTATCACAGATTAGAAAGTTTGGAAAGAAGAGACACTAAATTGATTCTGTAGGGCTGATTCTTGTGTTAACTTTATTTTTAGAACATTGAGCAATTGGCAGGATAATATACAGTGTTTAAATTTCCAAAAATGCAATCCTTGATTAAATCATGGTTATTTGAAAGAAGTCTGTAGAAGGTAATGTTCAATTCATGCAGTTCTGGTGACCTTCCAGCCTCTCTAAGGCATCAAAGCAGCCTGTAAATCAGAAACTTTGGTTCAGCCAGAAAAGAAATGTGACTGTTTTGATCAACCACACCATCACGGGTTTTCAACCCAGTGCCACATCTTTCTAATGTGTTGATATTTAAATTTAACCCAGAAATAAACTGGACATTTTTACTGACAGGAAACTGTGATTCTTCAATAACACTTTCAATCTGCAGCATCTCCCATGGAAACCTGGGTTTCATGTGAATACTTGACCACAGCTGGCATGATAAGGCATGTATGCCTGCGTCCAAAACTATGCACTGTGGGTGTGGTATCAGGAATAAGGTCAAGGGACGTGTCCCTTCCAGCCTGGGTACCAGCTAAGAAGTGGTCCCAGGTGCAGGAGAGCTTACCTGGAGAGACACAGCAGAGCTCTTTGGAAAGGCTTTTCCATACCACGTTACCCGGGAAGTCACTGATAGACAGTCAAGAAGGTAATGAGATTTACTCAGAGTTTTTAAAGGCACAAAAAATCACAGAATGTGACTCTCCCACTGAACCCCTAGAGGCAGAATCCAAATTACTGTGAGAAAATCCCCAGGTGATGCTTTGTGGAACATGAGCAAATTAATTCAGAGGACGCTTCATGCCCACTCCTATCAAACGTTCGCCATGTAATAAAGGAGTTCTGCAGAACTGTGACCCATCAGCTGCAAACAGAGGTGTTTCCCTGTTCTGAAAATTCAGCCTCTTTCTGCTGTGATGGGGGATCTCCAAAGGGTGAGTCACCCTCAATGAGCCACCACTTCTGGCCTAAGGAACTTAAGAACTGGCCTAACTTGTTCTCAGCAACAGATGCATCACCAGCACTCTGGGGGTTCATCCCTCTTCCATCCACAGTTATCCCTCCTCAAACGGAACTCACACTGATGTTCTGCAAAGCACAGTTAACTGCCAAGAGAGGGGCAGTGACACCAGAGCTCTGCAACATGAACCCTCCAGCAGAAACAAAAAGCAGAAATGACGCCCCTGCCTCCTGAGCTTCAGCAGTGCCTGAAAAGAGCAAAGGCAGAATTGCTTTGCTTATGGCCAAAAATGAATTCTGTGAGGAAGGGGCTGGAGGGCATTTTAGATTTCACGTTAAAGAAACAAAGCACAAATTGACTTTTTATAAAGGTCAAATGAAAAATTGGGTATCTTAAGGCTGAAGAGAGTTTCTGCTCTCTGCTTAGTTCTGTTTACATTTATTAAAAGAAGGAGAAAAATATTGTCATGTCCAACTTAACTGATGATCTGGCTGGGACAAAGAAAAGAAAAATAAAAAGAAGAACTGCATTTGCAACAAAGTCTGGATTTTAAATAATACTGTTTCTAGTAATGTTCCGTGATGGAAACTATTATGTTGCCTTTTCACAAACCATTAAGACAGGAATAAAATCAGTTCAGTTTGTACATAACCTGAAGGTTCCAGCATTTGCCATATGCTTCAGAATTAGTGGGTTATGTGTTGAAACAGGTATTTAGGATATATAATTCATCCTCTAGGCTAAAAATACATAATATAACAAATAATACTCATACTGAAAATTATATTTTACATTCCTTTCACATGGACTAAACTGTGTCCCATATGAACTGACTACACGACTTTGTAGCAATTAAGTTTTTTTTTAAATCCTGATTCTGATGTTTTCACCTGAACTAGTTTTAATCATTATGCACCAGGTGACTTTGATCCTATAGTGTGCTTTGTTCATGCCATTGCCAGATTCCTTGCTGGTTCAGTGCTCTGTGGTTCACCTCCTGCATGGGAGATGAACATTAAGCCAAAGGATGTCGGGAAGGGAAGGGAAGGGAAGGGAAGGGAAGGGAAGGGAAGGGAAGGGAAGGGAAGGGAAGGGAAGGGAAGGGAAGGGAAGGGAAGGGAAGGGAAGGGAAGGGAAGGGAAGGGAAGGGAAGGGAAGGGAAGGGAAGGGAAGGGAAGGGAAGGGAAGGGAAGGGAAGGGAAGGGAAGGGAAGGGGGCAGCCCTGGGGAGTGGAGCAGCACTAATGGAAACAGCAAAAATTGGGATGATTGAAACACACAAACACAAAAAGCCTGGGCTGCCTCCTTCCTTGCAGCCCCTCAGTCCTTCCTGGTCCCTGCCACAGATACTGGGAATTTGTTGTGTTTGCTGGGAAGGAGGTTATTCCCCACCCAGGGATCACAACCAGATTTCACACAGGGCTGAACAAGCTCTTCAGAATAGGAGTTCATTCCCCTCCATCTGCACAAGCCCTTCCTTCCAGTCCCCTTTAAATTCCCTACTCAGGGAGCCCAGCGTTGTTGGGTCTTTAATCTCCTTCTCACAGTTTCACATACAAACCTTGGCTTCAATATTTGGATATATTTCCTGTCTCTTATTTTTTTTTTTAATACTCTTTTGAAGCCAATTTGCTGAGTGAATCGTAAAGGGGAGAATTCCAAGAGCCTTAGTTTCTCTGCTGTTCCCAGGGCCAGTCTGGGCCAAAATAAACCCCCACTGTGCCAGCAGCAGTTACTTACAGTCAAAGCCAGGCAGCATAGCCCTGCAGCTTCCCAGTCTGAGCCATCTCCCATTTCCCTTCAGAGATAAAGCCTCCACTGAGGTTTTCCACTTCTCCAACTGCATCCCTTCCCATATTTTCCTTGAGTCACAGAATAACCATCAGAAAAGAAAATTATGAGAGGGTAAATATTGCGCCTTGGATTCAGGGAGTCTCTGTCCAGAACATATCCTGCTTTGCTACAAGGCTTTTCCATTCTCACCCTCATTTCTCCTTCTTGGGAAAAAGTTTGTTTCCAGTTTCAGAAACCAGTGGTTTGCACTGTGCCTTCCCCTCCACCACTTCTGTTCTCATAGAAAACTTGGATGCCTCAATCAAATTCCTGTGAAAGATTTCAAGGAACAAATGGCCACTGCTTCACTGATGGCAGAATTTCAGTGGAACAGGACTGATTTTTGACATCTGGGCAGAGCAGTCTCAGTAGAAGATATGTCCACAGTCAGTTGTTACACAAAAAGAATGGAATTATTTTTACCCCCTGAAACAAAGCTTAATCTTGATGTCTCAGGCACATCACATAATCTATTTCAACCACTATTTGATCAAATAAAAGTTATTACATCTTTAAAGATTTTTATAATAATTTTAAGAATTTTCACCATGTTTACTTCATTCTTCTACCCCATTTAGGTGAATTTGTACCAGTTGTGTTCGCATCCATTTTACACAATCACTTACATCACAAATTCTGGTGACTATCATGCTTGCAGAGAATGAATTTCGAATGTTTATGGGCAAAGGTCTATAGAGAAACTGTCTGAGCAATTTGATAAAGCAGCAAATATAAACAATACTGGGGCAATTAAAGTATGGGTGATTGTCTTAACGCCATAAAACTGTCCATAAGCAAATCTGAGAGACATTAAGTTTCCCAAACTTTTTTGGGGAAAAAATGTGATCATTCATACTGCAAAGACAAGTTACACAAAAAAAACCAGGTGTATTAAATGGCAAATTATTCCCACAGTTGCTTAGTCAGCTTGAGTACAGAGGGTGGAAATAAGACCATGGGGCTTCCCAAGAGGTATGCCTGCAAATATTCCTGTAAATACTTTTGTCCTTCTAATCAGAAACACCTTTTTCATCATTTTTTCCTAGCATGTCTTTTTTTCAACACTCTGTCCAAGAGCAACCATTTTTTCCCTGGAAAGGCTGGTCTGAGAAACAAAAGAGCTGAGCTGCTCTGGGCTGCTGTCCCCCTTAGGAGAGAACCATCATTCCCATCACTTGGATTCTCAAGCAGCACCACTGCACATCGCAGGCCTTCACATCCCTCAGGACTCAGGGCATTCTGCACTTTCTCCCGGTTGCGGTCCCCTCTCACTTCGACTGTGGCCCTTTTTTCTATTCTATTCTATTCTATTCTATTCTATTCTATTCTATTCTATTCTATTCTATTCTATTCTATTCTATTCTATTCTATTCTATTCTATTCCTTCTGTATTTCTGTGTGAACCCGACTTCCCATTTCCCTTGCTCATGTTCCAGATCTTTCCCTTTCTCCCTGTGTCTCACTGTGGTGCTGGAACATGCAGCAGGAATATGATGGATGATCACCTGTCACAGATTGTTTATTATAATTCAGACAATCAATTACACATCTCTAATGCCGCTTGTCCTGCTGGAAATTTACATGCTCAGCACAGACCAATGTGAAAATGGAATCTCATTTGCCAAATGTCTTTCCGTGGGTACAGCACGATGATTACAGCCTGGTTGTTTCAACAGTTGTGTGTGTCTGACAATGTCATCACTTACTGCTTGCCACGGGTCACATTGCTCCAAGGCATTATTTATTGTGCTGTGCAGGCTCAGGCTTTCAGAGGACAAAGATGCTGTTAAAGCCATAGGCTCAAGGCAAGGTGGATCACACAGCAGGGGCAGCCCCAGCACCCGGCACCTGCCTTTGTTCCTGCTGGTGGGAATCCTTGTACCCTCTCCACCTTTTTTCTTTCAAGGGTGACTTGTACTAAAGGGCTGGGGAACTCCTGCACAGGCAGACAGGGGTGTTAAGGGGAAGTGCTGCTCCTGCCGTTAAATAATCACAGGATAGCCAGTGATTTAATGAGAAGGAAAGAATTGTGGAAAAATGAGACAAGGGAGAAAGCAAAAATGGCTCCTGAATGCTTGGCCAAAATGCTGTGCAGCAGTAGGTGCTGAACACAGTGAACCCACAGAAGAGTTAAGTGCAATTTACTGATACAGTAGTTCTTCCATCTAGGTAGATTGGATGTGAAAGATAAGGTCCTACAGCAAAGACATTGTAGAGGATGGACTGGGTGGCCCATCCTGGGCTTCACTTTGAAAACTGGATTTAATCTGAAGTAGCCAGAACTTCAGGAAGAGGAGGGAGGATACATAAGATGTGAAGGGAGTTTCTTTTCCCTCAAGAGGGGAGAAAGGCAGGGAAAGGAAGATATCTTTCCTGACTAGGAGCCAAATTTCTAACACCTTCCTGTTAACTGGAAAGAAGGAACAGGAATAGCCCCATCAAACCATGCTGCTGACTTAGGCTTGCTGTTTTCTCACACACCAGTCAGGTGCTTCCCTCCACCTCTTTCTGTACAACCCAGCCAGACTGGTTTGGGATTAGTACCTACCCTGCCTGTACTCTCAAGCACCCACCAAACAAGTCATTCCTGGAAGTCTCAGGTGGAGGATGGTGAGTAAACTTAACCAGACTGATTTTCTCATTGCCAGTTTCAGTTGTGGAGCTGGTTGAACAATATAACCAGACTAACCACTGCACTTAGTTAAAATTATTTTAAAGTGTTCACCATCTAAATGGTTAATCTAAAGGTCTGTGAGAACAAAAACATTAGCATAACCTGCAGAAAAGCCATGATATTTATTACACATAAGAAAAAACCTAGATTAAATGACAGGCTTCCACTCCTTCAATAAACAGGACTGACCTTGAAGAGGGATGGCTGTTTATCACAGTAGTTATCAAGGTTGAGGGCAGGCAGTGAAATGGTGTAGTGCTGATAACACTTTTTAGGATCTTTTGAGCCACCTACAAGTGTTTTGTCAGTCCTGTGTGCACAAGAGGGCAGAGAAGAGGCCCTTTATTCACCCTCACAAAACAGGGGCAAAGTACAGGATTTGGCTTTCAGACGAGGGCTGTGCTCCCTGTGTGAACAGAGGCACGAGATGGAGCCGCCTGTGATGGCAAAGGACTGGACAGATGAAGTGGGAAGACTCTCTGAAGCCTTCCTTCATAATGACACTATTCATATGTCCATGGGACAGGGTTCAACAAGTCTGTGTGGCATAGATTATGTTGGTTATTTATTCATACATTAAAATCTCTGTCTCAACAGCCCTGTGACAACTAATATTGGTTGCAAATCCCGCTGAGTCAACCCAAATCATGACAAAGTTCTCTCACTCTCTCTGCATACACATATATGTATTACTCACACATAAGCTCACTCACATGTATGGATGGACTAGGGTAGTTTTGCTTTTAAAGAACCTGTTTTTCACAGAGGATCAGCACAGGTAGTACTGAGGCTACATGTGCATCTAATTTCAAAAATGACACAAGAGCATGTGAAAGGGCTCAAGTCCCTCTTACATAGCAAAAGGCTTCCTGTGCTGCTGTGAGTTCTGTATGAGTTGGCATTAAAAAGTCTGCTGAGGGGGAAGGGAGGAAATGGAGCAATCAAGTGTGTAAGGAGTCATTGCTGTCCACGGAGGCAAATTCTGAAGCTGGCTGAAGTGAGTAATATTGAAGCCTCAAACTTGATTGGGCTTTTTCCTTTTTTTTTTTTTCCTAGTACTGTCTTCAGAAAGATGCCTTAGTTACAATTTTGAAAATAAGTAAACAAGGATTAGCTCTTGTTGCTATGAAATCCTAATTGTACCATGCAGACAGTCTGAAAGAAGGAAGGCCTCCTCTAATGCCTTCTACGGGGGGTGTGCAGCTGAAGCTTTCTGAAGGAGGGCTGTGTCGTCATCACTGCCTGACCAGGTGTAAGGCTGTGAGGAGTAAAGCAGTGTGGCCTGTGTGCAAGGGTTGGTGGAGCAAGATCTCCAGATGGGCTCTGTACAACAAGGTGGATCCTCTAATGAGGATACAGCACTTCCCAGACCTGGTGAAAAGTGCAGCTTGGCCTTGGACAGCTGTGACTCCTGTGCCTGGCTCTGAGGCAGGACAAGGAAAGATCCTCACCAGAGTCAGTGCTTACATTAGGACACACAACAGTCCTTCTGTGCCAGACCCATAACTCAGTCTGTTCTGTTTGGAATGGGAAGTACACCCTGCCTCTACCACAGGCACAATACCCAAAGACAAACACAGGGAAGGTGTATATGCTCCCAGGGGAGAAAAAGAGTTTTCTTGCTCTTCTCCATCAATCTACAAACTTGAGAGCTTCCACAAGACTCAATTCCAATCAGATATGCTGCCAGAAAATCATATTAGTTAAAGAACCTTTCTTCCTATACAGGCAAATGATAAAACTGTCACCCTGTGAAGCAGAATAATTCCCATGCTAACAGGCAAAGTTCCTTTCCTGCTGCCCCCAACAAACAACCCCACAGCAACTGGAATTTTACGTGGGTTTTTTTTGTTGTTGTTGTTTTGGGTTTTTTGTTTGTTTTTTTACAATGGACTCAAATTATATCACACATTTAATTCCTCCTCATTCTCGCTAGCATTTTGCTGTTCATGCAAGTTGCTGTGCATTTTACTGAACAGATTGATTTTTACATTATTTTTGTTACAAACCTGTAGCATAATAGTCCCAAAAAGTTCTCCTCAAGCTGTTTTAAGCTGTAAGACACTATACAGTCATATGTAGAGGGACCACATTTATATCAAAAATTATAGTCAAAAGATACAATGGAATCAAAGGGCAGAACACAGAGGCAGAGACAGTTCACTTCTTCATATTCTTACTCTGTTACTCAAATCACCAGGCAAAGGTATCTTCCCAGCCTCCTCCCTCACCAGTCCTTATCTGCCCTCTCAAAACCCCACAAAATCCTGCAACATGCAAACCTCCTACAAATTCAGTAACACATGTGGAGTGGTCAAATTCTGCCCCACTCCAAGGATGTGATGAACCTTTCCGGAAAATGTGACTCAAGATGCTTGTGAGACACTGCATGTTGTCATAGGACTGAAGCATGGTAATAGCTTGGTGTGTTCTGTAGGGCTGATCTGGCAAGGACCAAGTTCTGGAAGAGGCTCTTATTCCTTACAGAACACCATCTCTGTGTCAGGTTCTTTGTACATCATTTTGTACTTTTACAGACAGTAACTTCCATATGTTTATAGTTTTGAAATAAAGATCAAATAAAGACCACATATTTGTCCTATCTGTGGGCACAGTCTTCAGAGCAAGTGATTCCTGTCACTCCAAACACCTCTATCCATGTGACTGAGCATCTCTCTCCACTGGCTGTGAGGCAGAGGAGGGGACCCCCTGCTTTGCCCACAGCACTCCTAGTCCTGCTCGAGTGCATTTGGGAAGTGCTGAGGCTGGAGATGTGCTGAGTCAGGCAGCTCTCCCAGCTGCTCACCGGAAGCACAGTGTTAGGCAAAAATAACCACGGGGGCAAGGACTTGCACTTTTCTAAAGAAAAAAGAAAGATAAACACATTGACCCACTAACTCAACAACAGCCTCCTGGAGCTACTTGATTAGAGGAAATCCCTCTTCTTGCATTCTCCATTCCTGGGCCAGAGGCTATACTGAGTTCTGTGCTGCTCGCTGTGGGCTGGGCCCGGGTGACAGGACAGGAGCCAGGGCCATCTCCTGTCCTGAATCCCAGTGGGAAATGTGAGCTCACTGTTGGATCAAGAAAGGCCAGGGGAGGTGTCAGGCAGGTGGACAGCTCACAAGCACAAACCCCTGCAGCAGCCCATGGCCTGTGTCAGGCTGTGGAACAGTATTAGTGCTGAACAAGACGCTGTTTTCTTGTGCTTGTGTCCGGCCGTCCCCAGTTGTGCAGTGGCACCTGCTCCTCTCCATGTGAGCACAAGCTGTTCCCAGTGCTCCAGCACAGAGGAGTCACAGCTCTCAGATTCAGCAGCTGCTTGGGTAATGCCCCAACTTCTTAAAGGGCTCCTACCTCATTGCTGCTGGTTCACACAATGACACCCCACACAGAAAGAGCTCCAACAAAGTCTGGGAGAAGGCAAAATGCAATGTGGGGGAAGCTGAGGGCTCACAAGCAGAAAAGGAACTGCACTATTTTTTAGGAAAGAACTGCAAGGGTTTTGATGATCCTGAATGTGACCTGCATTGAGACATGGCAGCATTTATCAAGGTTCCCTAGGAGGCAAAAAGGGCAGCAATTCCCAAGGAAGTGCACAGCCCACTCATCTATCACCTGGGTGAGGGGATAGAAGGACAGTGGCTCCCAGCTTCATTCCTTAAAAACCAGAGCAGGCAGTGCCCCCAGTGTGCTTCTCACATGGTAGATACTGGGGATGCACTAAACCCTTGGACCATCCTGGGATCCAGGCAATCAATCTGCAGAGCTACCACTCCAGCCCTTGGCCCAGAGCTCTCCTTGGCTCTGAAATGGCCCATAAAGGTCAGTCCTGAACAACCTTAATCGCATTTTCCCTCTCCCAACCACTGAGACACGAGCTGCCCTTTCCCTCACCATAAGGCCAGGCTGCCACCTGGGGAATTTCACTTCACAGTTCCATACCTTAATTAATTAGCAGATTAATTCAGAGAGGCCCAAACCGACAGACAAACACCGAATGTCCTGTGACAAGTCCCAGCACGCATCATGTTAATGACCCCAAAAATCAAAAGGAAGAAGATAATTAAATGTAGGCTGAGGAGGAAGGAGAAGACAGGAGGAAAAAAGGAGAAAAAAGGAAAAAGATGTAGTGGTCAAACCCCAAAAAGGCAGAGAGCAGATATCAATTTGCGTGATAGTTCTGAGAACAACAATGAGTGTCTAGAAATTCTATTTAAAGATCGTAATATTAATTTAATGGGGAAAATATCTAACACAATTCCCAGAGAATTTTTCAATTGAATTAATATGATGGGCTTTAATGGATATCTTAAGCAGAGAGTGGAATTAACAGAAATGCTGCATGAATTATACTTATATGTTTTATAAAACTGGCACACAGCCTTGTCATGCAGGGAACCTTATTCTAAACTCTGGCAGCCAGTTGTAATTCTGAACAGAATTTCCCTGCTCAGACATGAATCATTTCCTCTTGGGATTTTTATCCTTCCCGTTGTCTGGACTAGTAGCAATGTGATGAACCAGAAATAAGTGAATATAGGAACTCTTGGGGTGGTTTTTTCCCTGTTTGTACAGTGTTTAGGGAAACTGTTCTGTTCCTTTTCACAGCTGAACTCCGGGGAGTCCTATAGTCGCACAGAGCCCAAAGGTGGGGCAAGGAAGAATTTTACTGCCTATATCACTGTAGCCTCAGCACCATGAACACAAAGACCAAGGAATAAGGATGGTAGAAAATTACTCCCAGCATCAAACTCTTTCCTCTACAGAACTGTCTTAACTTCCAGACAAGCTCCCCAGGTTGCAGAGTTGCAAACAAGCCCTGAGCTGTGAGGAAATCAACTGCTACATCAATAACCCATCTCTACTCATACCACACATTCTCATTCCCAGTGGTGATTACCCCCCATTACCACCCTGAGCCCATACATTTGCACCTTCATCATGGACAGCAGCCTTGGTGCCCAGCACTCTGAAGAGTTCCAAACACCAATGCTTTAATACAGCATTGCTGAGGCATTCCTAAAAATCCCACTCTATTTCTTCCACCTGCTTTTTCCAGTTGGGCATAGCAGGAAAAAACACAGAGATGTCTAGCTGCCAATGTGACTGTGAAGTGACTTTTAATTGGGGCAAGAATTGCCCCAGCAGATGAAGTCTGTGTGCAGTGTGATGGGCACTGCACACAGGCAGTGGGACTCCTCAGAAGCCTCTCTGTGGTGTGCCAGGAGAGCCATTTGCTCTTGTGATTCCAGCTGGCTCAACGCTGTATTAATTAGGGACTGCTGGCAGATAACCCTATTACAGACTTTAAAATTCAGAATGCAGTGGAGGGAAGAATTTTGGTGAAAGCTCCAAGCATTAGGTGTTGCAGTAGAGCCACTTTTAGAAGCTGGGTATGTCATACATCAGATGAGCTCAACACAGTTGTACCCTTAATCTAATGTTTTTTTAGATTATACCCACACAGCAAGCTAAATTCTATCAGAGATACCACACATACATTTCATACTTCCTCCCACAGAATCCACACAGAGAAGTATTCAACAAGCTTCATAAATATTTGAATGAGAAGAGGATCCTGCAAATAAAATAGCTCTTAGTTTTATTCTCAGCCTGACTACTACACTGTCGACCCTTTAAGCAATTACTAGACAGATTTTCTGCAGCAACATCTTCACAGCTGGTTCTTAATTTTGGGAAACTGTTGGCCCAACTCTTCAATTTCTTCACATTTAACCCCTTCTGAAGAAAGTGGGAACTAATCTGCTCTGAACATCAGGACCTGGTTCCCTCAAATTAAGCCTTGAAAAACACTGACATTTTGAATCAGTGCCACTTTTGAGTATTAGAGAGACAACAATCAGCTTTTCTTGTAAACCCAGTTCAATAAAATGTTACCAATTTCATAGTCATGAATCGTAATAAATATTTATCCAAAGCAGTCTAAGATCACTGGACAGCAGGTGTTTGTGAATGCTAGATGTTATTATTTTTCTTGTGAAAATCCTATCAGCAACTCCATGCTGTGATATCCAGAAGAGCAGCTTCCAATGAAGAAAAATTGCTTGTCACTTGCTGCCGCAAGATGCAAGATAGTTCAAGTTAAGCAGAAGCCATATTGTTGTGTTTTCTATTTCTTTCATAAAGCACAAATAAAGTACTCTGTGGAAATATATGAGCTGAAGTGACAGGCATCTCTTGAATGCTTTTAATTGCTGCCAAAAATAGTCTGAAGCTTTCACCAAAGTTAACACAGACAAAATTTCCATGGAAGGCATCAGTTCCATGTGAAAAAAATTAGCTTTTGAATCAGTTAAAATAAAAACAGCAATTACCCAGTTTATCTCTTCTGAAAATTCCATTTTACCTTACAACAGAGATGCAGATAAAGCTGTGCTCACATCAGTGGAGAATGCAAGAAGCTCAGAATGCCATCTTCATTCTATTGCTGTATAGTAACATCAACCCCTGCCACTAGTAGGCAGATTCTAATCATCTTCTTTTCATTATTGTTACAATAGCGCCTAATAATGTCAGTCAAGGACTAGAATCTCATTTGCTAAACTCAGCATAAAGACAAAATGCTCTCAGCATGTTCAACAACAGACATCTCTAAAATCATACACTCAGAGCTTCTAAACTTTCTCCCATTAATAAAAATTCAAGCTGAGTTAGCAGATTTGCTCCCCAGTCACAAAAAATTAATCTTCTCTCATTATAAGTGTAATCAGTGAAGGCTCCCAGGCAGACAGGGCTCTCTCCCTGGCTGTTTGCAGTCCTGTGCCACACAGCCATGGACAAAGCTCTGGCCAAAGACCTCAGTACTGGGATCAGACCCCAAAGAGCACCTCCTGCTGCAGCACACAACCTTTATCTCACAAAACTTGCAATTAACTTTCTCTTCCTCTCCTCATTTATCATCAGCTCTCAAATGATCAATTTTTTACTGTTTCCCACCCTTTCCATAACACAGAAAGGGACTAAGATACCCAGGTAATCAAGGCACTCATGTGGAAAATTGTCACTGGCTATTTCAGACCTGCGACCTGACCGAGATCTTTACTAGCACAGGCAACTTCTCCCAGCACGAGGCTGCATCATTATCAGGTAATTCGCTGGGACAGGTCCCTCTTGTTTTAGCAAGAAGGGTCTGACCTGAGGGACTACCCTGACAGCGTTTCCTAACCTCATTCTTGACAAAGACGACCCATTAAAGGGTTTTTCTGAAAGAAAATGTTCAAAAACCCAAGCAACATCCTGAGCAGCTGTAGCCCAAACCCTGCATTTCCTGAACGCTGACAACTCCCAGTCAAGTTGATGAATTCACAAGATGGACAAGACGCAGGATCAAGCTCCTTGTAGTTAAAATTATGGGGGTGTTTTACAGTTTTAAGTTTTACCTTCCCAGTATCCAGAGAAAACATACATCAGCATGAAAAGAACCCATTAATATGTCTAATGCTTTCCCCCTAAAACTACTATGATCTCACCACTTCCAAAGCCCAAAGAAAATTAAAGCACAGCTCTAGAGCATGACGCTGAGGGATACAACTTACAACCCCAAGAAAGCTGGGAAATTTCTGTACAAAGGCTGCAAATCTGAACTTGGAAAGGAAAGAAGCTTACAGTGAGCTGTAATAAAATTATTCCAGTCTGTAACCTGAAAAGAGAAAGCCTGCCATTCAGCAAACAGGAAATCCCAGAATTTATAGATGACCCTGTTACAAAGCAAATGTTTTGGAACAAATGGTTCTCTCCCTGGCGCCTGTTTTCCACCGGTTTCTCTCCCGCACTTTCCCCTATAATCCCAGGGCCACAGCAGCACCGTCTGGCTGTCGCTGGTAGTGGCACTCCCAGCTTCACCCACAATCACGGGCTGGAGGGAGTGACCTAACAAGGGGTCCGAGCCTGAAAGCGCGTCTGGCTTTTTGCAACAATATCAGTTAGCAAACTCTCCCTGCTAACCTTGCATTCTTTTATTCTATTTACGGACCATTATGACTGCATCACAACTGCTTTTCTACTAAAAAAAATGAAGTTTAGAAAAGCTTGTGTTCATGTGTGTTGGTGCAGAACTTCTGTCCTCAGCCAATATTAAGTTTCACATGGTCCTTGTATATATGACAAAGGCACTGCACCAACGGGAAAAAAAAGGGAAAATCCCCACAACTACAACAGCTTTTTCAGCTTCCCTACTTTTCTTGTGCTTCTTGTGTTTCAAAGACTCCAAAGTAGCAGATGTAGAAAGGAGAACTCTCATCACAGTAATGCGGTGGTCAGGAAGGAGCAGCGTAGGTGGGTGCCAGTGTGACCCAGACCAGGAAAGGAGCATATCTGCCCTCTTAGGTCCAACACACCCGTGCTCGCTCCTCTAGCAGAGACACACCAAGTCAGGAAATGCCAGTAAGAGCCATGAAGCGCATCCCACCAACCATTGGTGTCCCCACTCCAGTGAGCTCAGCATCACCCCGATGTTCCCTGGAGCAGCACTCAGGCGCTGCAAACGGCCCACAGAGCCTGCCCTGGGAACCCTTCCCTGCTCCGTGCTCCGCAGCCGGCAGCTGGCAGGGCAGACAGAGCTTCCCCGCTGACTCAGCGAGCATCTGCCGGCACTTGCCCCAAGCAGCATGGTCATGCAGCGGAGCCTCGCTGCGGGAGCTCCGGGTTACAAAGGAATGGGTGTGCCGAGGAGGGCTGGGCTGGGCTCAACCTGATACACCAAAGCAAGGGCTCTAAAGGACAGGGCTCACTGCTCAGCGTGACCTAAGGATTTATATCCTCACAATATGGAAACCGTCGGTCACTGAGAGCCTTTTTCCTGTTCCTTTTCTATCTCTCGCCCTATCCCAGCATTGTTAAAGTAACAAATATAAATTTAAAAAAAAAATCTTTTTTCCTCCACAGCTATCAAATTGTCTAGATTGCTACACAGTTTAAAAAATAGATATTGAATATCTCTCTCCTCAGCAAATCTACTTTGTAGCATAAAGAATTCCCCACAGGAAGTCTGTGAGGCTCAATCGCTATGACACAGTCAAGGGAAATTTAGACAGTCAAGGAAAATTTAGTCTGATGTTTGAGAAGCCAGGACAAAAAGGATCAGCCCTTCTCAGGATGAAGAAAAGGTGCCTGAGCTAAGTGGGGCTGGCAGACCAGCACTGAAATACTCTTCAGATATGCAATTACAGCTATCCCTAGGGGTTTTGCTTTTGTGTTGTTGTTTTTTAAAACCCTTCTCCAGAGTCAACAATTTTCCTGAATCGCTTCTTATTCATTTCATCTTCATGACTTCTGAAGGCATCTAATGAGGTACTTTGAAGTTTGCCTGAAAACAAAACAGAACCAAGGAAAAAAAAAAAGCAACCACCCTGAGGTGACATTAAATCTTTCTCCTGAAACTATAATCTTCAGGATTACAGCTCAGCTCTGTTTGGTTGTAACACTGTGCTATATTTGGATTAATGGGCTTTGTCCTTACTGTGTTAAAGTATCTTAGGAACCAAAATCCAAAATGTGGCACCTATGATACAGTTTTGCAGGCTTAAGCACTGTGTGTGAAGTCAGGGTCTAAAATGTAAAATTTGAGATAGGCATTTTGTTTTTTCAGGTTCTGTTCAGAACAATGTCCTTGCCTACTTAGTTCTCAAAACACTGCAGATGGGATTGTGAGTAAATTGTCTGTAAAAACAGTGAGAAAAGTCTGGAGTCACTCATGGTTTTCAGCACAAAGCTTTGCATTTACAGTACTTTGAGTGTATTATCTGACCTCACATCTCTTAGCCAAGCCCACATATAAACACTCATAAAACTACAGAAGAAAACACAATAAAAACATTATTTAAATTGATTCCCTGACGGCCACTTGAATAGCCCTCCAGAAATATACATACTTTTGAATTTTTTTTAAGAAGAAATCAAAGAAGTAGGAGATTTGTGGAGATATGGCCAGTCTGTGCAACTTGCCAGATCAATCAGCTTTGTGATTGTTGCCAACAGTTGAAGGATTTCTTCCTCCACTTTAAGATAGCTGGTCTGCATAGAGGGAATCCGTGGAATCCAGATGACCACGTGGTATTGTGACACCGGCACCTGTGTTGTAAGAGAGGTTTGGTTTTTTCACTCTGTATTTTGCTACAGCCAAATCCTGGGAAGGAACTGAGTCTAGGCACTGACCTGGTTCATGTTGTTTCAAAATATGAACAGGATGGTAACAACTTGTCTCAGTATTTGCCAACATTTTATTTTTTGCACCCACACACAGAAGATAAGTGTGTAAATTTATTTGAGAGTCACAGGTTCTGCTGCGTTGACTGATTGAAGGCCGATGGAAAGAAGAACAGAGCTGCTGGTGGTGGGACATTCTCCCATGCAGCACCTCAGAGTGTGTCCTGTCAGACACGTGGATGGGATTAAACTTGATTTAGGTTCCTAAACTGACACTTCTATCCTTACTTCTACAAAGCCAGAGTTTCAAAGGATCCCTCTCTGGCAGCATCTTTTCTTCTTGTTGTTTTAGATCAAAATTTCTGGATTCTTGTACAGCACTTCCTAACTCAAAAAAAGGAAGGTTCACTTTAGAATAGTCTTGTACACAAGCTGACAGTGAGTTTGCCAGCAGCTGAGAGCTGGAGTCAGTGCTGTGTGGTTTTTGTGAGCAGCTTTGATGTGATCAGTAACACACGTAGCTCCTGAGTCACATAATGAAGCTTCAGTGCTTGAAGGCAAGGAGGGCAGAGCAAGCCACACCTTTGACATTTTGCCCATACACCGGCTCCTCACAATAAAACATCCCTGGCTGTGCAGTCGCTGCTTGGAAAGGTTTTCCAAACTTCCTGATGCAGCCACAGAGTATTTGAGACAGGCTCTACCTAGACAGCACATTCCCTTCATTCCCCGATGGCAAATTCAAAGTGATGACCTGCAATGTGATTCACCTTCAAGCTTCTCTCCAAATTTGTCAACTCTGAAGCTACACTCTGAAGCTACACAGCATTAGGCAAAAATCTTATTGTAATTAAAATATGTCTCAAGATAAATAGGCCATATTACTGAGAGATGGAATAGGGACAAATAAAAAAAAAAGAAAAAGTAATTGTCTGAAAATGTGAACAGAAGAGAAGATGCCTTATGACAGCTCTCTCTTACCTGAAAGTAATATTTTCGGGAGACAAAAGTTCTTTCTTCTTCAAGGCCTTGCTGTTCAAACACAGAAGTATAACTTACTAATTCATTATACTGAATCTGATCAGTAAGAAAGCAACTTACTAGCTTATTTATGTGCTTTAGAAAGCTAATTTTGCTCGATAAGTCTGTTAGAGAAATAGTTATTTCATTTTCACAGCTGTTAGAGCTTGTTCTAAGACATACATATGCTGAACTCTCTATTTAACCTTAGATTAGAAGGAAGGTTTTAACAAGCATTTCTGAACTAAAACCATATGTCTGTCCTTCACATATTTAAAATACAGCAACTGATGATCAACACTCACCATGCTGAAAAGCAACTCCAGCAAAGAACAGTTGCTCCAGCACTACTAGGAAAGAGCACAATACTAAATTCTAATTGAAGAAACCACATAATAATATTTTCTGCCTTGGGTAAAGATTATTCTGAGCCCTACTTAGATCCCAAGTGGATGATGGGGTTTGGTGACTAAGTCTCACAGCCTGTTGGTGGTTCTACTTTCAAGGGGGTTAAAATGTAAAAGAAAATAGGCATGTAGCAGACATTTGTCACACTTGCAAAGTAGCAATCTTTTAACCACCTATCCTAGTTAGGAACAGCTGAATAACATTATTTAGAGCCAAGGAACTAAAGAATTCATAGATGAAATTCATATTCCAGTTGAGTTATTGCAATAAATAAAAAAACCCCAAAAAAACGGAAACTCAAGAAGCTGGAGGCTGACTGTACTGTGAAAATCCAAGCCAGAGATAAGACACAAGCTGCTATGAGTGGATAAGGGTCAAAACCCTCCTTTGTATGTTGATTTCAGCTCTAGAAACAGCAGGTGTCTTGACTTGAAGAATAAAAAGAGCAGCCTGTTTTTCTGTTATGAAGATACACTTAACTAATTTTTCCTTTTGCAGTGTTTCCAGTGATGCCTCTCCAATTCAGTACCTCTGCTGCTACTTTGTAAATTCAATGAAGCAGCAGAAGAGTCCCAGATATCTAAAAAAGAGGCTAAAAAAAGTTGGGTAACCAAAAGTATCTTCTGTTAATATAAGTAAGTCTGGATCTGCATAAAATCATGGCCTTCAAACATTTTCTCTGGTAAAAGATAAATTAACATAGTCATACTTCCCTCAGGCCCATTTTAATTAAGCAAGAATCCTCAAGGATAAATGAACAAAATTAGCTCAGTTTGGAGCAGTTTTAACTACATAGTGAACTTCACTGATAAGTGGGAGTTACACTAAGAGAGACACTTCCAGAGGGAATCTGGGTGGGATCACAGGGTGGTCAGAAGAGGTTCTTGAGACCTTGAAAGAGATTCATATAGTCCTGAATATATTTTCAAGTGAAAATCTATACTCAAACATCACAAGATACACGTGCCAGCGGAACCTGATTTTTAGATTCTACACTATATTCCAGAAAGAAAAAGGGAGGGAGACTTCCAGATGTACAGCTGCATGGTAGCTACAATTTTCTTAGACTGAACATAGGCAAACTGTGACATATAAAGTGCTCTTCACTTCAGGGAGACTTAACATAAATACAAATGCACACAACAGCAACATCCTTAATTCCATGGTATTCAAGAGTCAACTCCACTTGGATCTCTGTGCCTGTAACTGAGAACTTGCAGATACATTAATCATGAAAAATGTGCATGATGCTTTTTTTCGTGCATTTTGTTGGCATGGTCTTCATGATTAACTGAATGCGTTTGGCCTTATTTTCAACCACAGCTGCACTGATTTAAGTAAAGATTGACTTCAAACCCATTTAGTCAAATGCTGGCAAAAGCCTGTAAGATATGTTTGTTTTGGTTTAGCTAACATGGACTGGGAATACACAATAAACCAAAGCTAAGCATGAGTAAGACCCTCTTATACTGAAATAAAGTTGTCTGCATTGTGAATGCTTAAGTAAGTTATTTTAGAACCCTGCTCCAGTTGAATCAGCCTCACTTTCCCCTCTAGATGAGGCCCCTGTTTCAAAGGTGTTTCTTTTTGCCTCTTGAGTATAAAGTAGTTTTGTGGGTTGGTAAAAATTCTGATGAGCCATTCTGAGGCAATCATAGGCCATGAGATACTTTGGGGAAAAGATCTGTTAAGTTCCACCCAAAAAAAAAGGAAACTAACCTTTGTGTTCTGTTTAAAAGAAAAACAGTTTCTAAACTGTAGATGAACCTCCTATCTGGTAAATCTCAAAATCCATTAAATGGCTTGGAAAACAGCAGTGCAGGGGAGGAAGGTGTTATAAATCATCTAGAAAAAGAAATATAGACCCCCAAGTCCATCTCGTCCGGGCTGGCCAGAGCACATACAAGTTTTTCTGGCTATTGAGAAATGCTTTTTTTCTTTTTTTACTTTTCTACAGGCAATCACTACTGTATGCACTTTATCAGCCCAGTATCACCAGAGGGGAGTTGCAAGGGAAGAGGGAGGGCAGAGGGAGAAAGAAAGAGCTGCCAGCACTGGGCTGCAGCTCAGCCAATGCTTGATTGCAGGTATAAGCATAACACGCTGCGTCAGCAAAGCTGTGGAGAGTGAGCCATAAACCTCCCAGGAGGGGCTTTACAGGGAAGGCTGACAATGCAAGTTCAGAGTCACTGCGTTATTTGGAGACATCCTGAGCAGCTAAAAATATATTGCAGCCTTTAGGAAGAAAGCAAAGGGGAAATATCTTTCTCTTTCCAGTGCAAAGGGGTGGAGGCAAAGGAAGGAGAGAAAAGGTTATGAAAACCCCCATGGAAGGTGTAGCTTGGGGAAATCCAACACGTGTGGAAGCAAGCAGGTAAACCACCTGTGCTGCCAGTTGTAACAGTGAGATCCTGATGCTTGAAATGACTTTAAATGCAGGAAAGATTGTAGCCAGGGGCTTGGTCTAATCATCATTGTACTATCACCTTTAATAACTTGTCTCTGCCTGAGCAGATCCAATGCTCACATAGCAGCTATTAAAACTAAATTGCCCTCATTAATAGAATTTCCACATTCCTCCTGTGCATGCATCCCAGTGTCCTCTATCAATAAACACTGAGCTTTACTGTAAGAGCTGACAGCAGGAAAATATCCCCATTTTATGTGGTGTGACAGATGCAAAAACTCATGAAGTTCGGGCTCAAACAAGTCATCTAGAACTGTCCAGTCTAAGACCTCGGTCACTCTGGGAGCTCAGGTCAGGACTCAGAAGAGTGGTGGGTTTTCCTGTCACCTGAATGAGAAGTACTCTGCTCAGCAGAGAGGTGCTCTGCTCAGTAAAGGCAGGGGAAATGTCACAGGTGGCATTTCATATTCAGGGTGTGTGAATACCTCAGAATGTTACTGTGAGAATAGATCTTGATTATACCTATCAAGTGAGATTATGTAAATTCAGACTAAATTATCTGCATTATTTTAAACAGCTCTACGATGGAGGATGAAGGTACTGAATAGGCTACAAACATAAGCAAGAAAATGGTGTTGGTAATTCCCCTGAGCAGACATTCTGCAATGCCACAACCACTACAGAGGGATGAACTGCATCTTGATATAAAACATAATTCAGAATGCTGCTCATGTTGGAACGTTGTCCTGGAAATAAGTTCAGAGCAGTTCTGAGTGCCAGGAGGAGTTGCTGCCTCTGCCATAGATGTTATGTGACCCTGAATAAATTACTCAGACTTCCATTTTATCAGCCTATGCCATAAGGATGACATGCATCTCAAAGGTGTTTAAAGAATTAACTCCTTAATATTTGTAGAATGATTTGTGAGCCCTCTCCAGGCGGTGCTGTGAAGGGCAGTCTGCAGACATTGTGGCTTTCAGATTTTAACTATGATAAGGAATGCTCCTACAGGAATGTGCTGCTAGAAAACTTAATACAGCTGTTAATCCCCAAAGGCTCTGATTTGCAGAATGAAGTCCAGAATGTGTAAACAGTTTGGTTGTGAATAAAAATGACCTTTTACACACATTCTCAAGCTTTCACTACTGAAAAACTATGGAGCATCATATATATTTCAAGTACATTAGGAAATCATGCTCCCACATGACTAGCAGGCTTAGAAATGAGGCAAAAGGAGTTCTAATAAAGCAAAAAGAAGGCTAACTGGCAAGCAGGACCCAGATTTTGGAGTGCAGAGGTCTCTGCACTACAAGACTGGGACGCCTTTGCAGAAGAAGTAAGTGCAATAGCAAGCACAAGGTGAGAGGCCTCCATTTGCAGAAGCAATAAATTTAATGAAGATCCAAACTGACAATCTGAATACACATCTAGCTTTGTCTTTTCTCCTTCCTGACTGTATCATTTCCTTGGGGGAGATTTCAGTTCTTGTTCACCTCTGTTGTGATTCCCTTGAAGTCTCAGCTGTTCCAGGGAAAGTAAATAGGGTTTAAAATTAATTATCAATTAAAATTAGGTTAATCAGCACTGGGCTTGTCATCTATTATCCTTGTAAGTGAGACAATCCTGTCCTCCTGCAAAACCCCTACAAGGAACAAGGCCAATAAGACTCAGCAACAAAGCCTGGTCCCTCGTGACCTTTGCTATGTTTAGGAAGAACAGCTAAAATAAGCTCTAATCCTCAGCCAGACCAAACACTGCTGAGAACAACTATCTTTAACCCTTTTGGTACCCTGTGTGTGTGAAGTGTCTGGACAGCAGGATGTGTTTATTATCCCAAACTGCTTGTTGTTATGTCAGTTATTACATATTCCCTGGACATGGCCTTCCACCATCTAAGCAGGGAAGCACTTAATTTCTCCAGAGCCTTTGCCACTACACCAGAACATCTCATACTCTGGGGTTTGTTGTTTTGGTTTGGGTTTTTTGGTTTTTTTTTTTTTTTTGTTCTAATGGGATGTACTGATATATACAATAATTTACACAAGGCCTTTGTTTCAAATGCCTTCCAGGGCCTTATTATGGTGATGTCCCCATTCACACACACAGGACTACACAGATAACTTGCAGGAAGTCCTGGCTCTGAATACACTCACCTGTAATATTAAATTGTTAGAGAAAGAAGAAATCTCAGCACTGATACATGGAACCTAAAAAACATAACACTTCCCCAGGCACAGAACAGATATAGAGCATGCCTGAGCTCTGGCCTGTGCAAATGACTTAGCTGTCTTTATATCCAAAAAATCTGCCTAGGAACCACCAAATTTTTACCTATCACTTCCCATATTCACAAAGTGTGAAAGCATGTGTTTTCTTTTAAGTGAGATTTTAAAAAATCTCACTTAAGAGAAAATACCTCTGAATGCAGGATACACCTGCATTTCAGGTTTCACACTTAGACATATTTCTGTTAACCTAGGGATAGGCACAGATGGGTGACAGAAGGTGTTGTGCCAGTGCTGCTCCAGAAGCATCTTTGTCTAATAATTGCTCTGAGTCCTCAAAATATGTGTTAAAAAAAAACCAAAACAAAACAAAAACAACAAACCACAAGTACTATTTGTTTCAATCTTCTTCTGCAAGTTGTTAAGGGAGAAGCTCAGCTGATGCTGCCCTAATGGTCTTTATGTTAAGAGTTTCCTGCCAAAAAGTGCCACAGAGTTCCAGCCTTTGCCTTTGCTAAGGCTTCCTACAGAAATAAATGGAGTTGAACTGTATCATCTGGAGAACAGCATAACAGAGGATGCAAAAGCAAGGGATCCCAAGACTGGAAAATCTGTGCAAAACTGGAGGTGGCCCCGGTTTGTGGATAGGAAATGCTACAGAAAGCCCCAAAGAATGTGACAGTACATGAGGGAGGGTACACATGGATATGGAGTCAATAAACAGGATGGGAAAGTTCTCTGTGTTCCTTTCATACAGACCTCTGACCACTATATAAAGATGGAAAAGACAGAACACAAAGAAAGCAGATACAGTTGTCATGAGGCTTCATGTGAGAACCAAACCTGTGCAAAAAAAAAGCATTTTTTTGCCTAGTGTGAAAATGTTTGCCTGCTGCAACTTATTTGACATAGATATCCACATATAACTGTTGGGGGAAAGTGCTCCCTTTTGGCTATTTTTTTTTAAAGCAAACTTGTACTTGTGAGAAACCTTGGCATGAAACCACAGGGTTACATGATATGAAAGAATTAGACTTTGTGGGGATTTACAGTGAAGAGATTCTGGGGAGCCTAGGAGAGTAGCATTAATGGTTTCCCAGAGGCAGTTTACTCCAGTATTAGATTCCCATCTAACACCAGCTGAGTGGTAGGTTTTGCCTGGACCTCTGTGGGACACATAAATTAGGTTTTCTTCATTAATTTCTGCTGAAGATTCTCTACTTTTCTAACTCTTTTGGTGAGTAGCTGCTACCACAGGCAGTGGCCCCACCACCTGGCTGTCTCACTGATACCAGAACTGGATTCTGGTTCTTTTTAGAGCAGGTCTTACTAAAGTTATGTGGTAAAAGTTAACTTAGTATTTCTCTTCTAGAACAATAAGGTGTGGAAATAGGTCCATACTGGAGCACAGTCTGCTCAATATCAGCAAACAGACATTAATTTCCTTCAGGCACCCAAAAGTGAACCTTAAAATCTGCTTTCACAGGCAGAACCATATAGGCTCTTTCTAAAGATCTCAGCTAAACACCGCTGCTGTGGGAAACACAAGGGCTGGGAGGCAGATGTGCAGTCTTGGAATCCCACTGTGACTTGGATTTCTGTATCCAGTTACTGTCTCAGCAAAGACATTTGTAAAATGAAGCTGTCTTCACCCTCCCCCTTCTCTCTTGCTGTATTACTGGTATCTATTTTTGGTTTGGCTTTTTTAAAGTGTTCCACTTCGAACACTTCTCTGTGTTCTTTGCCACAGTGCTCGAGACCTCTGTGCTCAGGATGCAGCGCCTTTCACTGAAAGCTGGAATCAGAAAGGGTTCTCCTCGACTTACAAATTCCACTCTTTTCAGTTTTAGTAAGCTGAGTAAACACTGACCCGGCTGCTTTTATCCCATGTCATCTTTTTTACAGACCAAATATTGTATTGCTTTATTTATTTTATTCCACTTAAAATGATAACACTCCTGCCCTCCTACACATGTGTACATGGACACGGATCTCGTTCCATTGGTATAATACTGAAAAGTTTTACCCATAACTGTTTCTGAAGAGAAGCAGAAACAGTCTGTAACAGAACAATATTTGCAGCGCAGACTGGACATAATATGAGTAATTTATAAGGAAAATCTGCAGCCTTATCAATCAGTTTTGTCTATAGAAAACCTCCACGCAGACAAAGCCAGGGAGCAGAACAGATCTGAGGGACCTCACTGGGCTCACTGGGCTGCCCCTCCACGGACCCTGGATCACTGTCGACTGTGGCTGGGATGAAGTATGGAATGCCCTCTAGTGATGCCATGTTCCTATCTTTGGAAACACATTTTTGCTTCTAGCCTGGCTTTTGAGGTCTCTGGACAAAAGAGCAGCTTGGAGCCTCAGCAAGGCAAAGCAGTTCAAAGCAATAGGGATGACACCACCAGCTCCTCAGCCTTGGGAACAAGAGGCACTGTGCAAGTCACCTGGCTGCTGCACATCCTGCTTTGCTGACAGGGTTGCAGGCTGCAGGAGCCTCACACAGAGCACACCTCAAAAGGAATATTTCCGTGACAAATACTTAACTGGAAGAAGGGAGGCTCAGGGAAGGATGGACTGAGTTCTCTGACCGTCTCTGCCAAACAGTCTTCTCTGGGAAGGCAGATTTTAAAAATGGGCAAGAACGGAAGAACAGGAAAAACAGGCATGGGTAAGAGGGCTGTGGATGATATTCCAAGAGAGAAAGCAGTGACCCAGTGCTTCAATGGTCAGTGGAGCACAGGATCTAACTCCAAATTTGCCTTAATCTTTGGGGAATATACATACACAGTGCTATGATTTCTATCTGTTTAGCACACCTCTAACTTCCATTAAACAGGTGAGATTTCCATGCACAGAAACCTGCCAATGTAAGGACTTGGCTCATGTAGAAACCCATTTTCATACTCCTCATGAACCCTGTGACCAGAGCCTCCACCTGAGCCAGGAAAAGCAGCAGCAATTAGGACAAGGCTCTCATCATCCTGCAGCACAGAACACAAATGAGATTCATATATTATGGAAAGCAAGTAGGAAGCATTACCCAGAGACTTTCTGCAGCACACTGATGTCTGTGAGGATGCTGTCATTTCCCAGCAGCTAGGTAGGCATACCTGCTAGGTAGGCAGGTATCCTTCAGTCCCTCCAAAACTGAGCTGTGGCTGTCAATACAAACTTTAATAAATGCTAATTTCTCCTAATTGTTAAGGCTCACAGGGCACTTGCCATACTGGAAGTGTGGGAAACCAGGCCAAATTAGAGGCAGCCATACCTATCTTCATTCTCAGTTGAATATTTTCTTTCTAAGAGGTTTAAGAACAGCTTAGAAGAGCCAGGGCCAAAGGGGATGGAGTATGCCCTTGTCTGACTGGCCCTGCTCCATGGCAATTACTGGATTCCACAAGAGGTCAGTGAAAATCTGTGCCCTGTGCCAGGACCCAGCCATACAGCTGCTGCCTCCGCTTTGGCACCAGAAGAAGGATGGTTTTGCCAGGCACAGAGCAGAAGATAACTTCCTGAAAGGCAAGCTGCAGCCAAGTGTCCAGCTGCACTGCCTTCAAAATGCATGGAAAACATGGAACACTGCAAAGCACTGTGGAGGATGGCAATTAAAGCTCATCTACACTCTAACTAGGATGAAGTTTGTTTTAAGATACTATGGTCAAAGATATGTATGTGCAGGCTTGCATTGAAATAATTGTCAGAAGAAATTAAAAAAGATTTTTGTTAATTTACTTCAAAGTGCAAGTAGATAAGCCCTTGCTTTTGGAAACACAGCAGAAGAAACATATTAAACTTGCCTACAATGAAGACGAGGTAAATATTTTGATGTGCTCAGGATCTTACTAAACTAGAAGTATCTGATGGATCTGAAATCCATCAAACAGAATCTCTTACATCATACAAATAAAGGCAAAAATCTTTATGACATCCATCATTTGCTTTTGAAATGTCAAACAAGAGCGCAAGACGGATAGCCCAGCAACACTGCTGCTGCTGTCAGCAGCTCATTTAATCAATGGAGATGTTAATCCTAATAATGTCCTGGACTCTATTTAATTTTGATTACATCATTGTTTTTCCTCAGTCAAATTGTGCACTGCTCAGGTTTACAAATAAGTGCTTTCTGTTTGATATTGTCTTTCTCCATCTTGAATCTTCTTCTGCCACTTACACTTTTGCTTAGCTTGTAAATTATCTGGCTGAGATTTGAGAAGCTGAAGCCCCATCTGCTCTGACACTGAAGATCCACTGGTACATTTAATTTTCAATAGCTGCTTGCCCCAGACGCCTGGTTAAGATTCTGCCCATGGATAATGTTCACAGCATGGCTATTCCATCATCACCTTCTTTCTCCTAGACATTGATGCATTTCAGTGACACTATCAAACGTGAAATACTTCTATTCTTGACACATCTTCTATTCTTGTTCTTTTAGGTCTAAAATTTACATGGCTTCTTTACTTAAACACTAATAACCAAGCTGAACTGCAGTGCAAGCCAATAGGGAAAATAGCTCTAGTCCTTGTATAGTAAGAAAAAAATAAATTATTTGGTATCTTAGCTGCTCAGCAGCCTGTATGAAAGCAAACACAACAATGTCCCTCGTTATTTGAAGCACAGTAGGCAATTCCTTTCAGAAGACAGGAGCGAGTTATTGCTAGTGAAATGATAACTATTCTTTAAGGGTCAGCAGCTCTTCTAGGACCCTGCCCAGTCCTCTCCACCTGCCATGAAATGGATTTTAAAACAGAAGATATAAAAATCCAGTAATTTGTCTGGCTTATATGAGTAAATTTATCCTCCAACATAAACAAATGGGTATGCTAAATACAAGCTGAATGTGGCCAGAAGGGATGAAAAACACAGAAAAAAAAATAAAATAAGAGCAAATGGTAAAATGGAAAAACTAGCAAATACAGCATTTAAAATAGCTCCTGTGGTGATTGCAAGTCTTGAAAAGCACTTGAATACAGCCAGCATGCTTATCACCTCTGAAGAAGTAATCTGTGAAACCCAGGTCTGGTAGGTTTTTAATAGCAGATTGATGAATGGTTTAAATATCAGTTCAGTAATTAAAAGTCCAGTTGTTCTATATAAGAGCAGATTAAGAGCATTTCCATACTTGCTGCTTCGCTCCTAAAGCCAGAAGGATGACAGCACCATCAAAACCAGGTGCTATTGCAACAACCTTCCTAGATTTCACTTGGACTTAAAAATTTATATCTGTTTATGTTAATATTATGTTAATAATTTCTCAGTTTTGCTAAAGACACATAAAATTTATATGTGATTTCCCAACACACAAGAACATGTGGAAGTGGTCCCATGGCTGAAATTCTGTCTAATTGGCTTTGCGGCAGAGTTCATCCTTCTTACTCAGGTCCTATAACTAATTTATTATGTGTCTTATGTCTGAGCTTGTCAGCACTTTAATTATATTCTAGAGAACCAGCTCATCTGTCCTGGCAAACCACTGCTGTCCGTGCTGCTGGTATCAGGACACAGAACACTTGTAGGTTAACTGTAAAAAACCAGCAAGACCGGGGCATATGAGCCTGGGATGGGCTGCAGTTTTTTGTAAGCCAGGGCTGGGCTGTGCCATCCAAATGGAGCAGGAGCTCTGGTCTCTGCGACCTCTTCCAGCATTATGGAATAACTTGGGACCTGAGCCTTCAGCTTAGGCAATGGCTCAGCCAGCCAGGAAAACTCACTCCTGGCCATCACCCTGAGCACTGTACTCAACATGTTTAAAACATTCAGGCTCACCAGAATTCATGTAGCGTGGGCAGAGAGAAAGGCTCGAGAGGGACTGTGCAAGGGCAATCAGTGCCACGACAATGGGATTTGCTTTAAGCTGTCAGAGGGTAGTTTAGATGGGATATTGGGAAGAAATTGTTCTCTGTGAGGGTGGGGAGGCCCTGGCACAGGTTGCCCAGAGAAGCTGCGTCTGCCCTGTCCCTGGAAGTGTCCAATGCCAGGTTGGATGGGGCTTAGAGCAAGCTGGGATAGTGGAAGGTGTCCCTGCCCGTGGCAGAGGATGGAATGAGATGAGCTTTAAGCTCTCTTCCATCCTAGATCATTCCATGATAATTTGAGTCTGGCATATTCCTTTAAGTATCTTTATATGATCTTTTAGTATCAGGCAGTCATAATTCAGCCACTCACTTTAGATTTGATCACGGTAACTTGTATTTGCTTAAAGCTTGTAATTTCGGTTCATAACAAAGGGCAGCTTTGGGATCTGAAGAACCTGTACAAGGCAACTTCATTTGAATAAAGTTAAATTTTCGGTGGCTTCAACAGCATGGTTTAAATCATAAATGTAACTTTGAAGAATTATTCTTGTTTGGGTTTTTTAACTTTTCAGCAGTATTTTACTTCACTTTTGACAGTTTCATACTGTATGCAGAGATAGGGTCATACATTTGTTCATTACAGTTCAGTTTATATTAGACAGAGTAGAGCACTCAGTCCAGTGCAGCAATACTTAAATTAGTGCTAAATACATTATTTCGCACTCACCCTGTCTTTTAAGCATTTAGTTATTTAGTTTCTAACAGTGTCATGTTGCTGCTGCTACAGACTTGTCCATTTTCTGAATAAACAGACCCACAGTTTGCTCAAAGAGTTGCACCCACACATTTTCTTGCCCCTCTCTTCCATGGAAGCACTGAGAGTGTGGAGAGGATCTGTATATTTGGGTTTGGATGATGTGATCTACTGGAGGAAAAGGAAGTGGGCATTCCTTCGTCATGTGGAATTCTCTAGGCAGGCACATGCACGCAGGAACAGACTCAAGGATGCGCTCTGTCATAGAAACTTCCACAAACACAGCAGCCTGAGAGCTTTGAACAGCTCTCACAGCCTGAGAGTGGCTTAGAGAAAGCCATTCTGGAGAGCTCAATGTCTATGCCAATAAAGCCACTGGTTGAGCTGGTCTTTTTATTGCTTTGTGTGCCTTGGAACACACTTTTACTGCATGCAGGAGTGTATCTTTGAAGGCAGCAAAGCTTTTGGATTGGCACAGTTACAGTGCTGGGTGAATTGTAACATCCTGGAAAATCCCTTTTAAATGCCAGACTAGGACTTGGATCATATCCAAGCATTTGCAGCAGGCACACCACAACAGCTTTTGGAATTTAGCAGACATTTAAAACAGTACAGACACGTTCAGTAAAGCTAAGAGCACTTGAAGTTGAGCAGCACAAAATAAACCAGGACACTGGATTAAGTGTAGCAAGATTCCTATGGGGAAATTACGCGCTTGCTGCTGGGTGAACAGGGGAGGGGGAGACTGCTGAGGAAGCTGAGCCTCAGGTTCATGATAAACACACTTACAGCAATATCAGTTCATCCACAGTGGCTGAACAGGGATTTCTAGGAAGACTCCTTAACTAGGAGACATTCCACCTGTTTGCAGGGAATAATGCCACAAGTATCCCAAGTGCTAATTGATAATGAGAGCAGATCTCATGCCCTCCTTCCTGGCTGCTGTCAGATGGCTGCTCACAGAGGAGCTGGTTCAGCTTCAGGCTGCCAGCTGGTAGGAAACTTTGGGATGATCCTCTGCCATCAGGCATGGCCTGAGCAGGAACTCCTACAGCTATTAACTCACTTGGGATCTTTCCCAAAATCAATAAGCCTGTAGCTAAACCTGTAGCTGCAGATCTGCAGATTCCTAAACCACATCTGGCTGGCTATAAGCAGCTATAAAACTTCAAGCCAAGTCCCTCAATTACTTTCCTAAATTTATCCTATTTACAGAAATCTAAATTAAAATTAATCCTATTTTATATTGTATTTCTGGGTTCTGCAAATCAATGGTCAAATTGTGAGCAATGCAAAGCAAGCTCAGTTTTTAGTAACATACTTTAAAGCAGTCTTTGCCTTAGGAATGCCTCACCCTTGCTGTTACATGCTGTGTTAAGCCATCATTAGCTGCCTCAGTGCTTTAAAGGGATTTATCTGGTGCACTTGGGCAGCATTGGCAGGTTTTACTGGTGTCTTGCATGCAGTTTTATAAGTATTTCTGAAACTGAGTGATTGAAGACGTCTTTTTAAGTGGTAAGGTATGGGTTTGTAACAAATAGTGAGTCTGAAGTTATAGGACTGTACAGCCATTCTTATTGCAAGGCCAGTTTAGCAATAAGGATGGCTGCTCTGGTTTCAGACTCCTTCCTGACACTCTGGTGTCCCCTCTACTTAATATTGTTGCATCTTGCAAAGATAACATCCAGCAGTATCCATGTCCTTTCCTTTTCTTTCCACCATTTACTCCCCAATGGATACAATAACATCTTTAGGCACGTGCCAAACACTTCTGTCAGGTTCCTTTGTGACCTTTTGGATATTATAGATGGTTTTCAAAGTGACTATAGCAAAACTTGCATTTCTTCTCTTCTTTGATTAGACTAAAAAATGCTAGCAAGGCCTAGAAATATTTCAGAGAGTTTGCTTCTCTAGATAGCCAGATCATGGATTTTTGCTGCTCTGAGCCCCTCTCATGCTTACAACTTCAGTACAGCTACAGAGGCACTGCTGCTGCTGCTTACCTGAGATACTGCCAAAAAGCCAGACTGCTTTAAGCCAGGGTGAACAAACTAAAGGAAATGAGGAAGCCACAAACTCTTTTTCATTTTGAATTTTGAGAGTTTTTCTTAATACTTTTTCACAAGTAGTAGATCACTAGTTATGAAGCCAAAGTTACTTGTGATATTGGTACAAAAACACATTTTCAAAACATGTAGTTCATAATCTTTGATAAAGTAATCAAAGAATAACACCACAGAAAGGACACTTTTGTGTTCCCAGAAGATTTACACAAACTGTCTATGGAAACTCTAGGATGATGCTGGATTGTATTTAATGAAGTGTTAACTGATTTTGGGTTGTCTCTTATGCAACTCTCACATCCCTAAAAGGCTAAAATCACAGTGTTTCTGCAGCATGTAAGGGAAAGAGAAGAGCAAGTGTAGATGAGAAACTGATGACAAATTGAGCAATGTAAACCATTTTTTTACTGTGTTATAAAAAACTGAAAGCTCAGAATCATCATCTCAGCAGGAACAAATCTAGTTTTCCCCAGCTTCTGGGAAAGGTTGGTTTCCCATATAATTCCAGAACGGCCCCATGTCCCTGGGACAGTGAGATGCTGTTGTCCTATAAAGGTGATGACCAGTAGCCAAGGCATAATATAAAATGTACTGAATATGAGAAAAAGACCTTGAGCTGGAAAATCAACCTATTGAGGCAGAGCCTTGCTGTGCTGGTCGGAAAACAGTTGTTTTTTATGCACAAGGCAGGAACTGAAGGCCACAAATGCAAGTGTCAAACCTCCATTTGCTGTGATACATCCCTTTGCCCATTTACAACTGCAATTTCTGTGGCATTTTGGCACAGGTGCCAAAAGCTCTGGCAGTGTAAAAGAGAGAGTAGGCTGAGCAACAGTACTGTAATATATGGGTTGAATAAGAAATAAATGCCAGGCTTATGGGAAATCTTAGGTCACAGAATATTAAAATAAACATTCAATGTGGTAGCACACCTGTTCTCTCTCCCCCCTGGCACAGGTACAATGTTACAAGACGTCCCAGATGTTCTGCTATAGCTTCTGCTCATTGGGAGGACATTTTTTGAATTAAATATTTACACAGACTGCTCAAAATTTCCTTAGAGGAGATGGGAAGCTTGAAGTCCACCAGCATGTTACTAAGAAAATGCCTTATTTTGGCCTGCACATAGCACTTGAGACGCAGCCAACTGAAAATTCATCTACTGTAATAATGATTGTCCCAGTGATTTACTTATCTTTGAACGGACATTACAAGCTCCATAGCTTTTAGCCACAAATTTTGAAAGCTTATGGTCTATTTTTTCCAGGTCATTAATAAATTTAGGATGTCAGCCTCAACAGCAAACCTGGAATACTCAATTACTGTTTTTGTTTCACTGTGAGGTGCAGCCAATCTTAACAACTATTTTCCTTAATGCTGCAATTTGCAATGAAACCACACAATTAACCTCCTGTTCTAAATGGATTCATATAGGTGTTATTTTTGTGTCAAAACAGTGCATATTCCAGACAATGTGTAAATTCATATTATAGAGGCCTCCTTGGTATTTGTGGAGTTTCTGGTTCCAAGAGGTCATCTGAAGATGTGCTCACAAAAAATACTTTTGGTTAAACTTGGCAATCATTTAAGAAAAAGAAAACCCTGATACACTGGAATTTTTATCTAGCAAGGGAGGATTAGCAGGGAATTTTCTGTGGAAAATAATATCTTGAGGGGTCTGCTGCAGCACTCTTTCCTCAGAGAGTCTTCAGGGCTGTGGTTAGAAATAGGATGTTTGCAATTGCTAATGTGACATGAAAACTCTAAACAGCCCTCAGGTCTGCTGAACATTCCCTCCATAACATGTGAGGGAGCCCCAAACAGAGTGCTCCAGGGATCAGTCCGCACTGCCAAGTCAGAACTGTGTCCATGGAAGGGACAACCATCCTCACCGGCCATCTCTCTTGGGCTTCTGACACTATGCAGCCAGTAGATCAAATAACTTTAAGGGGCTTGGAGCTTAAATTGGAAGCCTTTACTTTTGAACTAAGATTAACAAAAGCTTCCAGAGTTCTTCCCCTTTCCCTCCTAAAGAGGATTCTTAGGCCTTGACTAGCATATACCAACAAAAGATGATTGATGAGAATATTCATTGTCTGCTGCTTGTTTCATTTAGTAAGCACTTGGGAATCAGAGAAAAAATGTAAACCAAAACCAATTCCTAATATTTCATGTGTGAGAGGAAAATCTTTCTGTAAAATACTCTGATAGTCCTATAAAAATGTTGTATCTGGAAAATAACAGCAGCTTTTTGGGAAGGAGATTTGTTGTTGAGCTGACTGACTTCCCAAATCCTTCCTCAGAATTCATGATTCTTATCTGTAAGCCCTCAGTCAGAACTGGAGGTACTCTGACAACTCATTCTGTTTCTAGCACAGCACTAGCAGGGCATCACCAAGGTGTATCACCGAGCACCCTGGGGCTGCTGATGGCAGAGGTTGGCACAAGCTGACACACAGCACTTCTCTTTAATCACATCACTAAGGAAAGTATTCCTGCTTGGAAATTCTTGATACCATGAAGACACAAGTAAAAGGTTAATTTTTTTAACCAAAATATCAATTTCTTTCTCTTAAGCTCCATCATCTTAAGCAGCCAATACTTCTCCATGTACAGGTGCTCTATAACCACCCACTCTCACAGAGGAGCAGCACCTAAGGTAGCTTTTGTGATGGACAGCATTAACTGCCTCAGCAATGGGATGAAATTAAAACTTATTTATGCCAAGTACTGTGTCATTCTCAAAGATGCAATCCTGTTTACTTACTGCACTGGCAGCCAAGCTCTGACTGCCCCAGATGGAGCAGATTAATTCTGATGCATTCCTTCTCTCTCAATGCGATCCACTGATTGTGGCTCTGTAGCCCAAAAGCTTCACTTGTAACTCCATGAAGTGTCAGAAATCACGGTATTTATTAAATCTCATTCTACATTTGAAATTGGTGGTAGCTTAAAGAGTAGGCTTGTATATATCACAAGGTCAGAGTGAATCATAACACGCTAAGGCTGGCTGTGGTCATCTTCAATGACACGTCACAGTGGGAAAGTGTCTCCCAGAAGGGAAGAGTAAACCAAGTACAGGGATGGCAGAGCTGGAAAGACCACTGCAAAATAAGCATATTCCATTTTCCCTTCAGAGGCCTCCCATCTGGAACAGCACAGGAAGAGGAGCAGTTCCTATTGTCTGTGGCCCATGGCTGGCAGCACTGCCATCTGCTGATCCACACAGCTGTGTTGGAGCCTTGACGGTAAGGCAGCCATCCATCTCTGCCCACAGCCTGCTCTGATTTCAGCAGTGCTGCAGGAGAGTCTGAAATGCAGGTCTGCTCAGCTCTGCTATACTCCAGCTGGAGCCAAAGCCAAAACCACGGGATATCAAAGCACAGCTGACCATTGCATTAGTTTCTTGGATCTCTGTCAAAAAGCTGTTCCCCAGAATTACAGATTGAACCGTGGCAAAGAAAAAAAAGACTGTCTGCCTTAAAGTAGGTTCCTGTAACGAACAGCAAGTGGTTCTTGATACAGGCCAGCAAATTTCTGCCTGAGGGCTGCCCAAGGAGCTCCCAGTCCAGCCCAGTTAACCCGTTCCTCCCAAGCAGGCAGCCCCTACATTTGTGCTGGGCAATTGCTCAACCCCCCTCTGACAGAGCCAGCATTCTTCCAGGAATTCTGCCTGTGCCTGGGTACTGGGAGACCATGTGGCAACTCCACTCACTGCGTGTGGCCAGCTGTACAATTCCATTATGCAAATGACAATACTGATAATTAAAAGTGTTTATCAAGTAACCACAGAGGAATGGGGCTCTTCTCCATGACCAAGCTGCACTCCCCATTGTGGTGGGACTATTTAATGTGCCTATCTGTTATCTTTGCTACAACTGCCTCAGGAGTTATCCAAGACACCAGCACGCAGTCACTATTTGTCTAGGATATGACTGACCTTCTTAGGATATTGACAAAATAAGGTGTCTGGCATTTGTAATTTGGCATTTAACACCTGGAAATTAGCTCTGCAAATTTAACCTGTATCCCCCTCCTTTTCTAAAAAAAAATTAATTTTTGAAATATGAGAGTTTCAGCTAGAAAAACAGAAGAGAATGTCTGGCCAGGTCATATGCAGAAGAGAAGCTTCTATGGGACCTGCTGTAATGTTGGTGTTTTCTCAGATCTGTTTAAAGAGAAAACAAACCCCAAAATCTCACAAAAATTAGAGAGTATCCACCAGCAATGTAAAGTTTAAAAAGGTGAAAGAATTGCATTAAGTACTAAGACAACTATCAAATGGGTTGATTTTCACAGGGGAATATATCACACCACAGATTTTGCACTCACAACCACTACTATAAATGGGCTTCAAGGGCAAAATGATGTGGAATTCATTTGAAAGTAACAATTGGAGGAAAAAAAATGGAAGTGAGTTCAGAAATTTTAGAGCAAAGAAACCAAAGCTGGTCACCAAGCAGAGACAGCCTGAGAGAGAGGGACTAGCTGGGGTCACCCTGGACAACTTGCATCCTACCGAGTGTCACCATTCATTCCACCAGCAAAGTGACTTAATCTTACACTGGAGCAACCCAGACACCTTTGGAAGGAGGTGATGTTTTACTTTACATAACTCTGAGGAACTAATTCATTTCTCTGATTAGCCTTGAGGTTCCAGCTGGGATTCAAACAGCTGTTTCCTGAGGAATAAGACTGTAACCTTTGAAGTGACTGTCAAGCACACCAAAAGGCTTTAAGAGCGTACAACTTATTACTTGTGATGTGGGCTGCCAAAATTATTTCTGCAAAAATGTCAAAACCAATTAACAATTTGACAAAACCAAAACAAACGTAATCTTTTGATGACCATGATAAGACTTGTCAAGACAATTTTGCAGATATCCTGTGTCCCAGTTGCTAGCTCTGAAAAATAACAGCGTTCTATAAATTATTTTTATATTAATTAAATAATATTTTATATTAATTAAATAATATTTTATATTAATTAAATAATTTTACTCCTATTTTGCTACAAATATGATCCACTATTTCCTACATTCATTCTGAATTTTTAGGGGGTAAGAACAATGACATTAGCATAACAACAAAGTTCTGCAGTTCTGAAGGGAAGACAAAATGGCACTTTTGTTAAAAGTAAGTAAATTTACTGAAGACACTGTATGACCTTGATACCTGATGTCTAAACCCAACAACATGGATTCATTTGGCTACATAAAAACACCTGATGATTATTCTTAACAGACACACCATGATTCTGAAATTTGATCCCAGGCAACTCTGAACTTTTCTATGGTTCCATGGGGATCTTGGAGAGATTCATTGGATAATACTACAACAGCTGGGATTCCTCAAGTATAAGCAGCATGGGAGGAAATCCAATTTTCATACCCATATAAAGATCCTTCAATAGGGCTGACAGTTGTTAATTGCCACCTCTGCCATTTTTTCTCTCCCATTGGAAAACATGGTCATCAACAGAATTAAGTTAGAATTTATTGTATAAAATTTCGAGGAGAGAAAGAGAAAAGTGACAGAAAATATTGCAGTCACTTGCAACTGTTAAAATGTGTCTTGCTGGCAGCTTCATTTGAAGAAAAAATATAATCTCCAGTAAAAGGTGATTTATCACAATGACATCTCAACACCACTCTCAGCAAGAGCCACTTAATACACACACAAAAATGAGAATGAGAGGCAGAACACAGAAGAGAATAAAACCCTTGCATTTCTGATACCTTCAGAAATGACAGTCTTCTTCTCCTTCACTCCCCACATAAAGGTAGCTTTCTCACCAGGCTCCCAGTCCAACACCCTGGCACATTATCCACTAATCTGAGTTGCTTTCATTGAAAGAGACTTATTTTTATGCTTGTTTTTTATTATGTAAAAAAAAATTGTATCACACAAGAATTTTAAGAAAAAACCCAAATATTTTAAAGGTTTAGGTTTTTATTTTAAATCAATTGAATTGGTGACCCTGAGATTAGCTCTGTTGGTTACAGCAAGGTTCTAATGACACCAGGTACAGCATTTTGGTGCCTGTATGGGTCATTGACTTAAGAGTTGGGCTTGATCCTTGTGGGTCCCTTCCAACTCAGAATATTCTGTGATTCTGTCAAACATCTGGCTACCGTTCCCCACCCCGTCCCCCCCCCCCCCAAAAAAAAAATAATACTCTTAAATCAAAAGTTACTTTTTAATTTCATCAAAAAGCAATTTTTCTAGGGGGGAAGGTTAGAAGGCCTTTGGCAAAACATTTTTACATAAACCAAATGAATTAGTAAGTCCTTACAAACTTAGGGCCTGGTTAGTACTGCATTAATCATGAGAGCAGTAACAGAATTTCAGTCTGTTTTGAGAACACAAGCTTTGCTCTCCTGCACAATAGCCAATTTTCCTGAGGCATGAACAGAGGAGAAACAGACCCAGCTGAAGGGGTCTGACAGGGCACAGGGCTCCGCTTTCCCTGGCCACTGTCTGCAGGTCACGCTGTCCCAGTCCAAAGGCAGTGATGTAATGATGTACAGGAATTACAGACTTTGTCCCTCCTCAGCACCTCGCACACAGACAGAGAGTACAGCCCTTCCTTATGATACTGCCTGAGCTCACAATGCTCACAAAAGATGACATTCCTGGTTCAGAGGGCAGCACAGCGATTCTGGGACCTGCTCCCTCACAGACAGCACTCATTAGAGTGCTAAAATGAGCTACAAGTGTGAAATGAAAACACAGTCACAGCTCCTTTCCCCTCCCTGAAAGAAGTCATTGCAATATTTTTCAATGCAAGATGAAAACTGGCCAGATGACAGCTCTGATTTAAGTCATCAGGTAGTGTCAAGGCTTCTTAAGAAGGAAAAAAAGAGAAGACAAAACATAGATGTAGCACTTACAAGCTCAGCATCTTGCCAGCTACAGGATTCCCTAGCATCCAAATATCTGCTAAAGAACAGCTCCGTTCACTCACCTGCAGCACAGAACTTACAACAAGGCCACTTATTCAGTCTTACACCCTCAGCAAAATCCTACAAAGGAAGGCAGTTTTATTTGGCATGAGTTGCTGTGGATATCAGTGTATCTTGTTTTTAAATTAGCTCAGGTGTGGTTTAAACAATAGAAATAAGGGACGCTGAGGAATTTGAGAAAGCCTGAGGATGCAGTTCCCTTCAGTGATCATATTTAAAGATGTTATATTCAAAAGCATTTCCTAAAAAATAATTCCTCAATAGGCACAAACTCTATTACAAGTTGCATTGGGAGAAAATTACAGTAATATCACTACTTTAAGAGTTCTTCTCAATTAATTCCCCAAAAAGATAGATCCTTAAGCAGCTTGGTTCCAGATTTTCACTTCTGTCAAAAAAAAAATGGGGAAAGAATAAAAATAGCAGCAAAGTTATGCAGTGAACACTCTCTTTGTCTACTACTGTAGTATAAAGCAACAGAACCAGCAATAAGTAATCAGAGCACTGGAGTGGGAATAAGTAAAACAATGCACCTATGAAACAAGGGAATCAGCATAGTATCTGGAAATTATGTTATTTCTTTTAATACAGTAGTACAAATTTGTTTCCTCAATTGAATCATAAGTGACCAATAGAAGAATAAAGATCAATGAAGACCCTAATGGTAAGCAATTGAAAATGATTGCAGCTGTATCTTTTGCAGCCTTGTATACAAAATACCCAAAGAAATGCCCAACAGATGCAAAAATAAACAAACTAACAAATGATGAAACAGCTCCCTGGCTGGGTTTTGTCTGCCAAATCTCTGCCTGGAGAGGACTTTTATGTCCGTGTAATGAAGCCTCAAAATTATGGACTTACAAAGGAAACAGCTGCTTGGCCATAATGGTGATTACCCTGGTCAGACTGAGAGCACCCAACCTTGAGGCTGCAGCTCAGGGCACCCGACTGGTGCAACACAGGACACAGAGCTGGGACTGAACTGGTGCCACTGCCCAGAGCTCGGCGCTGACTCATGTGTGCCCTTTGTCACAGTGTAGGCTGAGGACCAGGACCAGGCCAGTGCATCTGGCTGGCTGTGACAGGTCCTCCCAGGGAGGACTAAAGGCTGGGTGGGCTTGATACAGGCCATGGGGCACCATCAGGAGGTGGTGGGATATCAGAAGTGACCCACTGTGGCCCAACTCACACATCCTGTACAGCTTGTGGCAGCTTTTAGCTCACACTGAGAGGTAGTGGGGGCCACGTCCTTCTCCCACTGGTGTCTGAAGGTGACCCCAAAACCCATACTGAGACACCATCTCGGGCTCCAGAAGCAGAAAGGTACTCCCCAGTACCTGCAGTATTACCGCTGAAATTATCATTATTGCACTTCTGTCATCCAAATGGCCTATGGACCTTAAAGCACCTCTGGGCACACAGCTGTCCATCTCGCTGATGAGCCTCCTTGCTCTCCACAGAAGGTGGCCCTGGCCCATCTGCTTCCGTAGCACCAGCTGTTTGAAGGGAGAAGAGATTGTGTCCTGTCCTAAGTGCAGTATGTCCTTCTCCAACAAACATTATATTTGGGGCAAACCCAGACAAAAACTAATCAAGTGTTTTCCTCATGGTCATTTGGCAACCTGGGTGTGGTCAAGCCTAGAAAGCAGGAATCTTGACTCAGTTTCCTATTCCAGGTGCCAGAAATAAACCATTGCTTACCACAAGTGCTATTCCCCATATTTATCTTGATTGCCTATATAACTATGAATAGTCACAAATAAGACACTCCCAAAATTCTTCTGCTCATATTATCCAGCAGATGGAATCTGAGATTCCCATTACCACAGATGCTGCCTTGAATGGTGGAGGCACCAAACCGAAATGGACAAGTGCTCTGGCTTGTACAGAGCTTATCATTTTGGTACATATTTACCTGAGATAAAATCATCTAGTATTTATTCAGCAGCTGACAAAGGGGACCACTTGCTAACAACATCTGCCCTATAATTCCATACTGGCACAACAATTTTTTGGCTCAGAATCTGCAGTGCTAACTGCACAGCACCACCTTGGAAGTGCAGAAATGTTCACACATAAACTGCTCCTTCCAGTTAAAAGAGCACTCAGGCTGTAAAAGTTGCTCCAGTACTGCTATGCACGATAGGGTGCTTTTAAACATGTCATCTGCCAAATACGTTTTCTGACAGAAAGTGATCCCTGGGATGATACTGGATCATATCTGTATGAATGGAGTTAAGCGTGGTTTGTAAGCGACCAAGACAGCAATATTTCAAGATGCAGACAACAGATTACAGACAAGTGACAAGGCTGATCTCGGCAGCTGCAATTAACTGTCTTTCCTTCAGTCTCTCCTGCACAGTTGTAAGAAGGGCCGCGTTTTCCTCCTGCTGATGAAGGTTGATTAGCAGTCAGGTGAGGAGAGGCTCTGGGGAAGGCATGATGCATTAATTAAATCACTTCTACCAGCTAAGTGATGACACTTTGATTTATAGCAGAGCTCATTCAACCAGACACTGGCATTTCCTGGGCACCAAGATGAGGAAAAGCCAAGCTGGGAAGCAGGTGGGAGAAGAGGAGATGTGCACATAAAGGAAAAAGAACAAATTGTGAAATAAATACCTGCAACTGATGGACTATTCTTGAAAAAGTATGCTGCAGAAGCAGTGGGAATGATCATAAAACATGAGCTGAAAATTAGTTAATTCATGTTGTTTGTTCATTTAATCTACATCTGTAAGAAAAGCTGCTTTAGGATAGTCTTGCAAAATCCTCTCAAACTAAACATAGTACATACCATCATTTCATAAGGCACATTTCAACCTGACACACTCAGTTTGTGGCTCCAGACATGAGTCAGTGCTGTTGTGCTTCAGGCACAACAGCAGTAAACTCAGAAAGAGAAGGCAGAAATGTCCAGAAGGCAGAGCAGGGCGGTGATCCAGGGAGCAGTTTCAGATGCGGTGCCCCAGCCCACTCCTGCTGCACCGTCTGGCAAGACCGATGTCTCCTAAACACTGTGTTACAATTGCTCTCTCTGCCAAAGGGCGATAATGTTATTTCATCAACCTTTGTAGAGGGTTACCTTTATCCAACTTAATCTATTTTGTTTAGGATTTTGACATTTGAAAAGGCTAACTTAAACAGTCTTCCTCTTAGAAAGCTTTTCTTCTGGTGACAAGTCTAGATATTCTTCCTTGTAAACTTCATGGTCAAAATCACAAGCCTTCACAAGAGAGGAAATATTTCTACAGCCCAGAATCTAAAATAGGTCAAAATGTGATTATCAGTACAGTCATATTTCACTCCCTTTTCTGAGTCAATCATGCTTTGGTAATTCTTGAATTACTTTTTTCCTTGAAAGCCGAAGGAAGCATTTTAGAACACTTAGTACTTAAAATATTACACTTACTGTACTGGCCAGTGGTATTTTCTAGTAAAGCATAACTTTGTCTTTTTGAACACAAAAGTTTGTTCACAATATTGTAGAGTGAACATCCTTCTTTTATCTTACCCTAAAGATATGCAAATATTTAGCAAGAATAATACTGGCCCTGTTCCACCACACCAGGCCCAGCCTAGTTTCATATATGAAGAGGTAAAATTTAAGGAAAACATCAAACAATTAGATGGACTTCAAAGCTGTATTCCTTTCAGTCTATATCCTTCTAGGTAACCTGTGTTGCTGGAGCAGGCAGTGGCCTCAGACAGAACTAAAGCCATGTCACAGCAGGTGCTTCTAAGATTTAATAAAAAGTGAATTCTTATTCTCTAACCTTAACTAACAAGTAAACAAAGGAAAACACAAACAAACTCTCTCTATTCATATGGCTTCCCTAGCAGTGACCAGTGGGAAAAGGACTGCTCTTAATGTAAATCCAAATTCTGATCAGTAAAAGACCTCTTGAACTGCCTTGCTTGGCACTTGTAGCATGTACATTTACCTAATGAACTTTGCTTATCTAAATTATATTTCTTCCTTAGGCTCAAAGCCCTGCTGTGTTTCTATAGAAAATTTCTACCTCTCAATGCTCCATGTTGTTTAGAAGTGTGATTACTGTTACCCTTGATAATATCCTGAACTTTCCTAGCACACAACTTTCCCTTAAAACCTCCAAGTACTTCATGGCTAATTTACAGTGAGAGTCAGATATGAGAAAACCCTTTCCTGAAGCAGCAGGAACAAAGAAATTTGGGTCATAAAGGAACTCCGCAGCAGACCAGTACATAAATCAGTGTTCAACCAATCACACTTTTTCTTGTTAATGTTGTATAATGTATTTGGTTTCTTTTGCATCATCAGCTTTTATTAACAAAAGACTTTATTTAACACTGAATTTGGTAGGTATCTAGGTGGGGGTGGGGAAAAAAGATGGCTTGCTTTCAAATAGATCCACATGCATCTTCTTTTCATCATTAGAATAAATTTCCGGAGAGGTGAGCAGAGGTTTAGCTGCATGACTCTCATTAATGTTAACTTTATTTCAGTAATGAGGTGAAAGTACAATCACTGGAGCTAATATAATCAGAGTGATGAGACAAAAGTCTGCCGCTGTAAATACTGCTAAGGAATATGACATTGACAATGCTGATAGGCAAGGAAAAATAGGTGTCAGGAGCAAAATGATGCAGTGAGGGTAAAGACCATGCCTTTAGGTAAAATAGTACAGCTGAAAACTGCCAGGAGCTGCTGCAGTGATATGAATGCCCTGACACTGGTCACAGGTCCATCTGCAAGGGACTGAGCACAACAATCCTCAGCCTTACTGATTCAAAAAAAAAAAACAACTGAGGAAGCAGGGGGCAAAAAGTCCTGTGCCCTTAAAAGTCATTTAGGAAGGATAAGGAGAATTAAGCAGTAGTGAAAAAAGGAACATTGAGATAAAACAAAACAGCAGGTATGGGAAATCAAAAGCTATTGTGACAGCCCCAGAATACAATCCCAGTTATATATTGCACCAGAAAGACCTCAGACAATGAAAAGTGAGAGCACCATCGTGCCACTGCACTCCATTACTTTAGCTAATAGAATGATCTGAACTGAACAAGGCTGGGAAGATTTTTATAGCAATTAGCAAACCTGTTAGTGCCCATTTTTCTTCTGCACAACACATGAACAAAAGAAAAGCAGATGCAGCTATTAAGGGAAAGTAACAGGAAAAAAAAGGTGGGAAGACAGGCAATGAGTTGGGTAACTCTGCAAAAATAAAAGTAGTAATTACATATTTATATTACAAAACCAGTACACAAGGATTTTTAGCTTTGCAATAAAAAATACACTGTAATACTCCAATAAATATACAGCACATAATCATCCACGCCCAAGTCCTACTAGTAGAGCAGGAACAGAGGAAACATAATGTATACATTCACTCTATATAATACTTGCAACATTCACTACCTCTGGAAGCAGCTCTGTATTACTTTATCCAGATACCATAAACACAAGGTTGTTTATTTTTTCTTTAAATCATGTGGAACTTATACACGGCAAGCTGTTTGTACTGAATCTATGAATTTAACTTAGAGCTACAAATGAAGTGCATTTATAATGACGTGAACAAGATGTGCCCTTTTCACTTGATTTCAGTGTCTTACTGACCCTCTGGAGTGGAATTGCTCTGAACCTGCTGATGCCCAGCAGCAGATCTTGATGGTAAGAACTCATGCTTTTTGGGGTAAGACAAGGCATATCTGGGTTTGCCATCCTGGCTTGCTTCATTGTCCTAGTCATTGTTTTTGCAGAAATACAACCAGAGCCAAAAGAACCCTGATCAATATGTCTTTGTTGTGTAGCCCTGAATTAACTACATCTCACTTTCCTTTGACAGCGACACAGATCACAGGCAGCTGCTGCTTCCCCTATGAGAAACACGGATTCTGGAAAGCATATTCATTATCTGGCTGTTAAAAGCAATGGAGCATGCAAGCCTCACCCTGCCTGGGCTACCTGAGACATCAACAGCTCCCTTTGATTAAGTGACTGCCAGCTAGTCACCTTCTCACTCTAACCTTGATGTGGCAGCACTGTGACAAGTGCATACAGTGTTAACATCACAAAATGTTCACAAATAGATAGCTTAATTTGTTTTAATAGCCCGGTCCCTCACAGCATTTGAGCAGCAAACTCTGGGTTTGAGGACAGAATATATCAGCTCTTTACATGGAACTTACCTGCAAGCCAGCTGGCAGGAAGCCAAGGAGAATCCTGAGAGGTCCAAAGCTCTCAGTCTTTACCCAGCTTACAACACTTAATAAATTCCAAAGGAATTGCACCCACCCCAGCTGCACCATTTTTAAGTTGCAGGACCCGGGATCTGAAATACTGACTTTAAAAAATTACAGCTTCTTAATACATCCCCTGTAGCTGAATATTGCTTGTGTACCAAAAACACCCTCAAACCTGAATGCATTTCCATTTCATAATCAGAAACAACTGAGACAACACAGGTTGAAATTTGATTTTTATTTCACTCATCTTGCAGTCGCTGTCAGTCGCCAACTCCCACAATGTTTTCATGGGTCTGAAAACATTTGTGGCTTGTTTTTTTGAGCTGCTGGAGTAAGATAGTTATGTAGTTTTTACACAAGAAATAAGAATTCAACCTCTGCAATTGTAAAGAGGAACTCAGAACTTTGAGGCTTCTTTGGTCCATCTCCAGATGATAAACAAGCATATTCTCAGTTATTTTTAAATTTAGCATGATTTTAGGAGTGGACCTGGCACACAATTGCTGAATACTTAGTGTTAGAACTCTGAATATCTGACAGTGCTGTTTGAGTTCATGTATCACCTGTAAATCATTTCGCTTCCAACTGCCAAGCTTTTAAAAACAGGAACATACAAGATACAGGGAGAACCCAGCCTGAATTTTAAAAATGGCAGGACAGGATAAAAGCCTGTTGAGCACTGAGATCTAGTCTTCCCAGACATCATCAAGCAAAGCAGGAGAACACTGTTTATATATATATAAAATCATTACTTTTCAGCATAGGACTGGGTGTCCATGCATCGAGATGAAGGTTCATGAGCACAGCTTACCTGGGCTCATTTAGAGATAATAACAAAATTTCAAGTGCCTACTAAAGAAAA